>NC_133339.1:42807456-43140789 GCF_030506205.2 Paramisgurnus dabryanus
GGAAAGTAGGACCTTGATAATTGGGGGGGGGGGGGTGCTGGCCCACAAAGGATTGTGAACCACTACTCTAAGGGGTCTCCAGAAAATTTCAGTGGAAGAAGATAGGAAAAGAGTTAAACGTCTTTCGAACTTTCTTGTTTTATTTCTTACAACAATGCCCTTAATCTCACTCACCAGGGTTAGGCTGTATTCTTTGTAAACCAATTCGTTGAAACAGGAGTTCACCTAACAATGAAAATTCTTTCATCATTACTCACCCTGTAAACTTGTATGGGTTTCTTTATTCTGTTGAACACAAAAGAACATACGTTAATAAATTATGGTAAGCAAATGATTACATAATTTTGATTTTTTTTGGGGGTGAACTATCCCTTTAATGTCAATGTTGCTGGATTAATAAATAGCCTATATAGAATTGGAAATGTTGCCCCTGGGTCATTCTTTGTAAAATTGTAAAAGTGCTTGTTTGTTTTATTTTAATAAAATGTATTGTTATGCATTAAACATTTGTTCAATATGCTTTTTTATTAAAATTGAAGCTTAATAACATTTTTAATTTTAAATAATTTTTAAAAACTGGGAAAACATACACTTATGTCTGTGGTGTACCAATATTTGAAGGAAAAATCCAGTAACACCATAGACAAATTAGTCTTTTTTCAAATGGAGGCTGCCATCATGATGATTTCAAGATCAGGGGACATTTAGGAAATATTAATATGTATTTATCAAAATTTTGATTAAAATATTTAAAATCTGAAAATTATAAACTTGACACCACAGACACTAATAAAGTGCGACACAGAAATTTTGCTAACTTTAAGAAAATAAATGAGAGAATGCATCCCTCAGATAAACCAACACCTGTATGCACAGTCCAAATAGATTTTCCCCTTTTCTTATAGGTGCAACATCCATTGTTATAACACCACAGACATAAATTTGGGGGACACTGCATGAATTTTGAAAAACGCTTCGGAAAAAGGAGTCGGGCCGAGAACCAAAACACACTTGTAGCCAATCAGCAGTAAGGGGCGTGTCTACTAACCGACATTGTTGCCTGGGTTGCGTATGTGTGGGGCAGGTCTATCAAAAGAAGGTCCAGATTCTATTGGGGTATGGGGCGTTTCTGTTTAGGTGAGTTCATATACACACACACACATATATATATATATATATATATATATATATATATACATACACCATTTGACAACACAAATAAAAAATGCCCCCCCACACAAAAAGTTCACCCTATTTGGAGGTCCCTTAGCAATTAGAATTTTTCATCTTGAAATGTTGCTCATATCCAATTCACAATTCAAAGATAAAAAGGCATTACACAATATTATAATATAAATTATAAGAACATGAGACATTAAAAAACACACATCATTTATCGTTATTTAAAGCCTCAGATCAGAATAAATTGTTTAACAGAGTAATAATATAATTAGAGTTTAATAAATGTACATCAAATCCTTTTGTCTCTAGAGATAAAGAAGGTAAAAATGATCCCCACTGGCCACAGACTAAATATTTCTCAGGGGAACTCGTGACATTTGGTTAGACAAGGGACGACATACAGTATTTATGCTAAGTCAGTATGTAGTACAGTAGCAGCTAATTTATGCTTAGTCATCATGAAGTATGCATCCTACAGATATCACTTCACCTACATTGTCCTTTGTTTTCTCAGTGCTGCACACTCCAGTTTTTCCACCAAATACAGAAGCACACTAACAGTGCGGAACATTAAAGAGGTGTGTCTTCAGACTACACAACTTACACAAGCACTGGTTTATAAGCTCGTTCTGATAGAGAGAGACTGTGCAGACTGATAGTAATAGTCATAGATGATGGCAGCAGCAGCAGCAGTAAAAGCATGCAATGTCCTGATCACAGGAGCCAACCGGGGCTTGGGTTTAGAAATGGTCAAGCAACTCGCGGAGGGTTCTTGTCCAAAGCGCCAGATTTTCGCCGGCTGCCGTGACCCTGCTGGTCCGAGATCTGAGGTAACGTTAAGTTTATTATGCATGCCTGAAATGCATTGATAATGAATTTAAACTTTTCACTAACTTATATATGAAAAGTACGGAGATGCAAGAAGTAAAAAAAAATACTTCGAATATATAGAAACAAATAAATGATGAAATGCAAAAAGAATGCATAATAGTACAATGCAAGCTAAATATAGAAAAGATACGATTTCACGCGGGAAAACTAGTAAACGATAAAAGTAAAATAAAGTTTCGATTAAATCAGTTGCACGTTACAACGACCACATTGGCTCTGGAAGATTATATGTTTTAAATTAATGTGATTATTTTTTTTGTCAATATCAATATAAATGTATTTTATTATTTGTGTGATTTATTATTTGCAAGTATCAACGTTGCTAAATGAAAATACAGTGCGATGGTGAGGTTACACATGTCACAAAACAGTTTACAAAACACAAGAGGGAGGGGCAAGGGACGAGAGCCGAGTCAAGAAAATAACAAAACACCTGTTGCTCTTTAAACTAAGTCGAAACCAGAACGAAGATAAACCTAACACCAACAGCATATAAAAATCAAGTGATTCAACGAACCGCGGGAAAGAAGAGGACAGAAAGACAACCAAAACAGCGCAATGAGATAAAATAAAAGATAAGTGTAGTGTAGCGAAAATGAGACAGGCTGGCAGAAAATTATTGGCGGTAGGAAGAAATTACGTCATTGGGAAATTAAGATTGACAGCAACGGTAGCCAATGGCTGGTGTTTGAGAAAGTGAAAGTAAAAGACAGCTAGAAAGACCGCATAGATATACATCAGACAAAAAAGTTAAATGTTAAAAACAGGACGTCAAAAAAACACAAGCGGAAATCATAACTAAATGCTAATTTAACCACAAATTTAACTGATTTTAGATTCAGCTGATTATCTGAGTGATGTAGCTGGGGTTTTAATAGTTAAGTTTTGGGATTCTTCAGCCTAGTTTGAATCAGAAGTTTTTTTGATTCTTCAGTCTATTATGAATCAGAAGTTTTGTGATTCTTCAGTTTATTATGAATCAGAGGTTTTGTGATTCTTCAGTCTAATATGAATCAGAAGTTTTGTGATTCTTCAGTCTAGTTTGAAACAGAAGTCTTGTGATTCTTCAGCCTAGTTTGAATCAGAAGTTTTGTGATTCTTCAATCTAATATGAATCAGAAGTTTTATGATTCTTCAGCCTAGTTTGAATCAGAAGTTTTTTTTGATTCTTCAGTCTATTAAGAATCAGAAGTTTTGTGATTCTTCAGTTTATTATGAATCAGAGGTTTTGTGATTCTTCAGTCTAATATGAATCAGAAGTTTTGTGATTCTTCAGTCTAGTTTGAATCAGAAGTTTTTTTGATTCTTCAGTCTATTATGAATCAGAAGTTTTGTGATTCTTCAGTTTATTATGAATCAGAGGTTTTGTGATTCTTCAGTCTAATATGAATCAGAAGTTTTGTGATTCTTCAGTCTAGTTTGAAACAGAAGTCTTGTGATTCTTCAGCCTAGTTTGAATCAGAAGTTTTGTGATTCTTCAATCTAATATGAATCAGAAGTTTTATGATTCTTCAGCCTAGTTTGAATCAGAAGTTTTTTTTGATTCTTCAGTCTATTAAGAATCAGAAGTTTTGTGATTCTTCAGTTTATTATGAATCAGAGGTTTTGTGATTCTTCAGTCTAATATGAATCAGAAGTTTTGTGATTCTTCAGTCTAGTTTGAAACAGAAGTCTTGTGATTCTTCAGCCTAGTTTGAATCAGAAGTTTTGTGATTCTTCAATCTAATATGAATCAGAAGTTTTGTGATTCTTTAGCCTAGTTTGAATCAGAAGTTTTGCGATTCTTCAATCTATTATTAATCAGAAGTTTTGCGATTCATCAGTCTATTATGAATCAGAAGTTTTACGAATCTTCAATCTATTATGAATCAGAAGTTTTGCGATTCTTCAGTCAAACTTTTTATTATGAATCAAAAGTTTTGCGATTCTGCAGTCTATTATGAATCAGAAGTTTTGCGATTCTTCAGTCTATTATGAATCAGAAGCTTTGAGATTCTTCAGTCTAGTATGAATCAGAAGTTTTGCGATTCTTCAGTCTAGTATGAATCAGAAGTTTTGCGATTCTTCAGTCTATTATGAATCAGAAGTTTTACAATTCTTCAGTCTATTATGAATCAGAAGCTTTGTGATACTTCACTCTAGTTATGAATCAGAAGTTTTGCGATTCTTCAGTTTATTATGAATCAGAAGTTTTGCGATTCTTCAGTCTATTATGAATCAGAAGTTTTGCGATTCTTCAGTCTATTATGAATCACAAGTTTTGCGATTCTTCAGTCTATTATGAATCAGAAGCTTTGAGATTCTTCAGTCTAGTATGAATCAGAAGTTTTGCGATTCTTCAGTCTAGAATGAATCAGAAGTTTTGCGATTCTTCAGTCTATTATGAATCAGAAGTTTTGCAATTCTTCAGTCTATTATGAATCAGAAGCTTTGCGATTCTTCAGTCTAGTATGAATCAGAAGTTTTGCGATTCTTCAGTCTATTTTTAATCAGAAGCTTTGCGATTCTTCAGTCTAGTATGAATCAGAAGTTTTGAGATTCTTCAGTCTATTATGAATCAGAAGTTTTGCGATTCTTCAGTCTATTATGAATCAGAAGCTTTGCGATTCTTCAGTCTAGTATGAATCAGAAGTTTTGCGATTCTTCAGTCTATTTTTAATCAGAAGCTTTGCGATTCTTCAGTCTAGTATGAATCAGAAGTTTTGCGATTCTTCAGTCTATTATGAATCAGAAGCTTTGCGATTCTTCAGTCTAGTATGATTCAGAAGTTTTGAGATTCTTCAGTCTATTATGAATCAGAAGTTTTGCGATTCTTCAATCTATTATGAATCAGAAGTTTTGCGATTCTTCAGTCAAACTTTTTATTATGAATCAGAAGTTTTGCGATTCTGCAGTCTATTATGAATCAGAAGTTTTGCAATTCTTCAGTCTATTATGAATCAGAAGCTTTGCAATTCTTCAGTCTAGTATGAATCAGAAGTTTTGCGATTCTTCAGTCTATTATGAATCAGAAGTTTTGCAATTCTTCAGTCTATTATGAATCAGAAGCTTTGTGATTCTTCACTCTAGTTATGAATCAGAAGTTTTGCGATTCTTCAATCTATTATGAATCAGAAGTTTTGCGATTCTTCACTCTAGTTATGAATCAGAAGTTTTGCGATTCTTCAATCTATTATGAATCAGAAGTTTTGCGATTCTTCAGTCTATTATGAATCAGAAGCTTTGTGATACTTCACTCTAGTTATGAATCAGAAGTTTTGCGATTCTTCAGTTTATTATGAATCAGAAGTTTTGCGATTCTTCAGTCTATTATGAATCAGAAGTTTTGCGATTCTTCAGTCTATTATGAATCACAAGTTTTGCGATTCTTCAGTCTATTATGAATCAGAAGCTTTGAGATTCTTCAGTCTAGTATGAATCAGAAGTTTTGCGATTCTTCAGTCTAGAATGAATCAGAAGTTTTGCGATTCTTCAGTCTAGAATGAATCAGAAGTTTTGCAATTCTTCAGTCTATTATGAATCAGAAGCTTTGCGATTCTTCAGTCTAGTATGAATCAGAAGTTTTGCGATTCTTCAGTCTATTATGAATCAGAAGCTTTGCGATTCTTCAGTCTATTTTGAATCAGAAGCTTTGCGATTCTTCAGAATTCCTGCTGATGCAAATAATTGCTTTGTGTTGAGCTATTTGAAAAGCCAGTCAATTATTATTATTAATGCATTATTGAAGTCTAGATATAGAGTAAATGTGTTTTTCTTTTATCCAGAAACTGAGAGAACTTGCTGAAAAGCACCCTGGCATTATCACCATTGTCCAATTAGATGTAACCAATCCATCCAGCATCAAAGAGTCTGTTAAGAAAGTGGCTCCTATGCTGGAGAAGAATGGTTTGAATCTGCTGGTGAATAATGCAGGCGTGCTTGCACATGGCACCATGCTGTCCACCTCAGATCAAGAAATGCGTGATGCTTTCAACACCAACCTAATGGGACCTTTCACAGTCACCAAGGTAATAGATTGAAGATGGATTACGTTTATGTCACTACTGCCTAAAACACAAGGATTTTGAAATCTCTTTGTTTTTTACTAGGAGTACCTGCCATACCTACGCACTGCAGCCAAAGCCAGCGGCACATCAGGCATGTCATGTGAAAAGGCGGCTATCATTAACATCTCTGCTGGACTTGGCTCCATGACTCAAATGCTTACGTTGTACTCCAATTTTCCAACATTCTCATACAGTGTCAGCAAGGTAAACATAGCTTCCTATCAGATATTGACTAAACTTGTTTCAATTGTTCAAATTTTGTTAAAAATACTTTTCTTAACAGGCAGGTCTTAACATGTTGACTGTGTACACCTCTACGGAGGTAAAGAACGATGAGATCCTCTGTGTTTCCATTCATCCAGGATGGGTTAAAACTGACATGGGTGGAGATAAAGTAAGTGTTATCTGAAATATGTGATGTCCATCAGTGTCTGCTTGGCATTAAATAAATAGTTAAGCAATATCACACTACAGTAGATCTCCTGTTTGTGACAATGTACAGATCTTCAAATATTAGTAATTATTATCAAGACACTTATATTGTTTCATCCACGTCAAATAAAATAGTTATATAACACTGCAAAAAGAAAGATTTGTTGGTTCAACTTAAAAAAGTAAGATACCTGGTTGCATTTAACATTTTGAGTTTATTCATATCGACTTAAAAAAGTAAGGTAAAAATTGTTGTGTCAACTTACTTTTGTAGGTTAAACCAAACTTTTTTACTAATAGCTAATTTTTAACTATTTCCTTTTGATGTTTACTTAAGTTTTAATTCTGATACCAATGTATTTTCCATGTGTTTGTCTCCCAGGCACCTCTTGAAATGAAAGAAAGTGTGGAAGAGCTTCTGCGTGTCATGAGCGGTCTTACTGAGAAGCAGCATGCTGGATTCTTGGACTACAAAGGACAAACTCTTCCCTGGTAATCCAGGAGAACTGTGATTTTCACATTGACACCGATTTAAGTTCAAACTTCCCAATTTGAACTTTAAACAATACAACACTCGGGACCAATCAATGAAACCAACGCTTCTGCAAAAAGTCAAAGTTGAATAGCTAACAAAAAGCAATTAAACACTACATGTACATCATTTAACATGTTTATCATTACATAACATTATGTTATGTGGTTTTGCCTTGTGGTTTATAATTGATAAGATTTTTCCAGCAGTGCTTAATAAAAATTTCTATTGTTTTATGAAACGCTGGTCCCTCATGTCATTTAAAACCTTTTCATTTATGAAACATTATCTTGTGTAGAGGTGATTTAGAGAATGCCAAAGTCGTTTATTTCCATACAATAAAAGTAGAGCGGGACTGTCAGAAAATTGTGAAACATTTTGTTACATGAAAGGAGCAAAACACCCAATATCTTCTGCATATGATGCAGGGTCATAAAAGGCACCTGCACTTTTTCATTGGTAAGATGAGTTTACATTGTGATTTTTTTATCCAGTGCTTGTTTGCATGAAAATCCTTAAATGAGGGTTTCCCTGACGGAAAAAAAATCCCTGAGGGGAGGGATTGCAACAAACGTCAGAAAGCATTATAACAAACGACTTAACTGTCACCCTTACCTTACATCAAGTCAATTTATTATGTTTATATCTAGATTCACCACTAGATGGGGCGTGGATATATATGTCCTCTGACTCTGAGGTCAAATATCCTCCTGAGAACCAGAAAAAAAGTTAAAGTTTTTTTCTTTTAAAAATTAAGTGTTGGGCTGGTAACACTTTGCAAAGAATAATAAAACACTTTATTTTATGACATGTCCATTCTAGTGGACAAGGGACTTTAATATTGAATGAATTAAATCCATCTTGATTCAGTGTTTTTGCCATTTGATTCATTTTCACATTTATTTTATTTTTACATTTACTTTTGTTTTCAATTTCATTTTTTCCTAAATGTGCAATTGAAGGTTATGAGTTTTAAAACCTTTTAACTGTCAATGTCACACGTATGGGAGGTTTGGCACTACGGGCTCTATCATACACCCGGCACAATGCAGCACAATGCGCGATGCAAGTGTCTTTTGCTAGTTTCAACCCGGCGCAAATATCATTTTCATGTTTAGCGTCACGTTGTTTAAATAGCAAATGCATTTGTGTTCAGGCGCATTGTTGGCGCGTTGCTATTTTGAGGCAACTAACATAGATTACGGCATTGACCAACTAAAACCTGGTCAACAACTGTTGGTTACAAATAAAGTATTTTTAGAGTACAAACCTTTTTTTGCATATTTGTAAATTATTCTTTGAGATTACACGGATCATTTGGGCTATCCACACATTTACAGCAATTAAAGGCTTGCTATTTTTTACTTCAATGACTGAAAAAAAACGACTTTAAAAGGTTTTAATACTAAAAAATAACAATTTAAAAAAATTTGAAATGGCGTGAGCGCAACTGGCTTGTAAAGGGGATGAGAACTGAAACCCTCATTGGTTTATTGCACATTACACCCAAAATACACCCATTACTTATTATGAGAATAGCAACAACCCTTTTAGACCATGCGCTTGGCGCACAAACCATTTTTCCCTTCGTTAAATGAGCAAAAGTGGGTTCGGACACGGCCATTTAGACCATGTGTCGTGCGCTTTACACAATGCGCTAAGATCATTAAAATAGGGCCCTTCGTATTTAAAACAATAATCTAATAGTGTAAACCTACTACACCAAATCATTTTATAGTTCCAATCAAACTATATCGTTGGAAATCTCTAAGAATGTAGATTTCATATTTCAAAACCTTTTTGCATCAAAAACAATGCAGAGACAGTAATTTCTTAACTTGTGACAAGATAATGCAGCTAACCATTGACACCTAGTGGCCTTGGTTGGTAAAACCACTACAAGTGTGACAGAAACTTCATTTTTTGTGAACTTGTTGAGACTTGTGTCTTTATTGTTGTGGTGTTTTGGGAGTAACACATTTTAATTTTTATGATTTTTAAATATAAAATAGATACTTTATTGCATTATTTTTATTATTTAAAATACATTTAAACTGGTATAACTATGTTTTAATTTAATATTCACAACTTCAAAAACTTCAATGTAAAACTATAAAATGTCTTCTTTAAAAAGAGACCAAGATTTTGCTTCTAGACCATATAATCTGAAAAAAGTATTACTTACTTCCCTTGTTGCCATAAAATATGGAAATTGCCACCTTGAACAGAAGAGGACAGGAGGGGTGTCCGGGGTGGCATCTGACTGGCCACCCCAAATTTAGTGCACTACTTTCATCTTCATAATTCACTTCCCTTTAATCGGATGTTTAGACGTGTGGCAGAACAGCATATTGCTAAAAACACTGAATAAATATGCCTATATAGATATATTATATATTTATTTATTTTTCTCTTTGGGCCTTTGCACTCTTTTCCTTTTTACAAAAAACTTCAACGCTGTGTTTTATTGTTGAAGTGATCTAATGTATGATGATTAGATTCACTGTGTTGGACTGGAAAACGCGACGCGCATCACACCAACCGATTTATAAATAAATCTGTTTGGCTTAAACACACGGAAATACACATAAAAACCTCTCAAAATAGTTATCTTATTAAGCATCACAGTTTATTATTTCTTAACGAAATATAATAATTTTATTGCATTCGATCTTAATTGAAACCGTTTGAAACCAATATTGACATTCGAAATAACCTAAACAAACACGCCCCTACCCCAATAGAATCTGGACCTTCTTTTGATAGACCTGCCCCATAACCCAACCAAGTAGACACACCCCTTACTGCTGATCGGCCGGCTCCCTTTTCCAAAGTGTTTTTCAAATATCATGCACCCCGCCTTTAAGATATATATGCATAAAATTGGCTTTTTGGTGAACGTCACATGAAAAACCGAAATTCAGCTAACCTAGCTAGTTATTTTTACTCGTTGCCTTTTTTTCTGTTTTAGTATCCAAATGTCAGTAAAAAGAAGAAAAATAATACAATTTTAAAATATCAATATATGTGATGGACATCGGACATGCTTATCCATCATAATTTGAATGTATATTGGATAAAGTAAAGGGTCCTTTAAGAGTCGACGAGTGACGTCATCGCACACGTGAACAGCGCAGACTCGCAAAGTGACCGTGAGAAGGGGGTTTCACGAAGAACTGCGGTAATGTTTGTGAGAGACTTTTTGACATTTTGTTTAGATATATTTTATAAAGATATTTTCTTGAGGAGCTGAGACCTGTTCTCGTGTCGTAAGCACGATATCGGTGCTTGGTTGGTACATTTTAAAAAGTAAGTAATACTCATACTCACAAAGTAAGTTAGTGGGATCTTGTGTACAGAAGTGTGATTATTATCGCATTATTATTGACTATCGTATTATTGGTACTGTAGCTTTTCTATTTGTTTATCTTTTATGAACACCAAAGAGACACAGTTGATATATTTACATAATATCAGGGGCGTCAGTTTGTGTTGAAAAGTGGTGGGGACAAAAAATACTCAGCATAAAACCCTAACAATGTCGACTGCACATGTAACAGTCCCTGCAAAACCAGCTCAGCCAAACAGTACCAAAGCATCATACTGTAGAAAACAGCAGCGCGTTCAGGCAATGATTACAATTAAATTCATTATGTAAAAGAAAACACACTATAAGCACACAACGCAACATATGTGACCCTGGACCACAAAACACTGCAAAAATTATTTTCAAGAAAAAATGTTCTTTGTATTTTTGCCTTGTTTTCAGTAAAAATGTCTAAAATTCTTAAATTAAGATGCGTTTTCTTGATGAGCAAAATTACCTAATAAAATAAGTCTAGTTTTAGACCAAAAATGCCAAATGTAAGTGATTTTGTGCATAAAACAAGCAAAAAAAAAATCTGCCAATGGGGTAAGCAAAAAAAATCTTGAAAATTTTTCTTAAACACTAAATTCAAGAAAAATTCAAGAAAAAATTGCTAACCCCATTGGCAGATTTTTTTGCTTGTTTTATGCACAAACTCACTTAAATTTGATATTTTTGGTCTAAAAACTAGATTTTTGCACATCAAGAAAAAGCCTCTTAATTTAAGAATTTTTTAGATATTTTACTAAGAATTTTTTTCTTGAAAATCTGACTTTCTTACTTAGTATTTTTGTCTTGTTTTTGGTGGAAATATCAAAAAATTCTTAAATCAAGATGTATTTTCTTGATGAGTAAAATGACGTAAGAAAATAAGTCTAGTTTTTAGACAAAAAATATACAATTTAAGTGAATTTGTGCTTAAAACAAGCAAAAATATCGGCCAATGGGGTGAGAAAAAATTCAAAAAATAAGATTTATTTTTTCTTAAACACTTAATTTAAGCAAAATTTTCTATATTTTTGCTTGTTTTAAGCACAAATTCACTTAAATTGTATATTTTTGTCTAAAAACTAGACTTATTTTCTTAGGTCATTTTGCTCATCAAGAAAAAGCATCTTAATTTAAGAATTTTTTGATATTTCTATTTTCTACTGAAAACAAGACAAAAATACTAAGTTAGAAAGTCATTTTTGCAGTGTAAGTCGCACAGGTATTGTTGAATTTTTCAGAACATTTTAACCATATGCTTTCAAAAAGTGGTGGGGACAAAATCAGCCATTTCAAAAAGTGGTGGGGACATGTCCCCAGCATCCCCAGTGTAAATGACACCTATGCATAATATTATATATACGTTTTTGTGTCGCTTTTGATGATGAGAAACAATGACGCTGTTCTTCGGTATCCCTACTTTACTTTTACTGTCCACGTTACGTAACTTATCTAAAAAGGGAAAAGTAAGAAAAAGTAAAAAAAGTGCAAGGAATTAAACAACCCCCAGTTACATTGGTCCCCTATGTTATTTCCCAGCAGCCACAGATATATAAGACAAACATAAATCCCTTATACTTTAATGGTGTTTGGTGTTCATAAAATTTTCCTGGAAATATGACGCACAAATTCAATAGGCCTACTGTATGCACGTGGAGTCAACTCTGATGGATTTGTGGATTGTATAGTAGGTGGTTATCACATTGGACTGATAGTGATAGATGATGGCAGCAGTAAAGGCGGCCAGTGTCCTGATCACAGGAGCCAACAGGGGCTTGGGTTTAGAAATGGTCAAGCAAATCTTGGAGGTCCCCTGTCCAAAGCGCCAGATTTTCGCCGGCTGCCGTGACCCACACGGGCCAAAGTCTGAGGTGAGTTATTAGAAACTTAAAACAGACAACAGCAATAACACCTATGCATTGAGTTAAATTATGCATATCCTCTATTTAAAGGCATTGAGGGAACTGGCGAAACAACATCCAAATGTGCTGACTATTACACACCTTGGTATATGTGCATATGGGTTCAACTCTGAAATATCGAAAGTAGAAATGGCATGAAAACTTCACCTCTTCTTTATCTGCTACTGTTAGATGTTACTGATCTCAGCAGTATCAAAGAAGCTGCCAATAAAGTGTCTTCTTCACTGGGGACGAGGGGCTTGAATCTGCTGGTGAATAATGCAGCTTTGTGTTCGCGTGGTACTCTGATGACCGTCAAAGCTGAAAGGATGCGTGACATGTTTAACACCAATGTGATGGGAACTTTATCAGTCATCAGGGTAATGTTGAGAAAACACTGATATTAATTTCACTGCATAATATGATACAAATATTAAGTACTGTTTATATATATATATAAACAGTACTTAATATTATACTTAATATATTCCATAGCTTGTGCTGGTCTTAGCTGAATTTTTGTAGTAGGCGAGAGAGATGACACCCAAATATCTCTGGCTGGGGATTTATTAAAGGGGACAGAGAATGAAAAACCATTTTTACCTTGTCTTTGTTGAATAATGGTAGTCTACCCACATTCACGAACACACAAAAAGTGCTACACATGCTAAACAAAGTCAGCCAGTCAGTAATGAGATTGCAAGTTAAGCCAGTAGGGGGAGCCAAATAGGTGCAAAACCACTTGTTTAAAATCCCCCACCCTAATAGAGCTATCTGAGAGAGGTTTTAGGAAACTTCTAAGGCATTACAGACCCAAACAAAACATTTTTTGTCTACATGTCACATCACAGAACAAGGATAAATACCCCGTTCAATCATTCTATGTCACCTTTAAGTACAGCATTATCTTTTTCTTATAACATTTAGGTTTACCTCATGTTGCTATCTAACCCAGGTTTTATATGATGTTTTATTAACATAGTTTGGGAGGAACACCTAAAAATAAGCTACTCAAGTATCACCAGCTGTCTACAATCAGTAATCAACATATCTATCCAATCAGCACAAAGGCAAGCCCATATATAATCACAGTCAAGCTCACTTAAGGATTCTCTACAGTCTTCAGAATCCCTCCACCACCCCGTCTCCTCACACTTATCAGGTTACTAGTCTGATTCATTTACGCAAACCGGCTCTTTTCAGACAGTTCGGCTCATTGAACCGATTCAAAAAGCAGATTCACCGGTTTCATTTAGCTGACGCTTTTATCCAAAGCGACTTACAATTGCTATATATGTCAGGTCACACGCCTCTGGAGCAATTAGGGGTTAAGTGTTTTGCTCAGGGACACAATGATGTGTCACAGTGGATTCGAACCCAGGTCTCCCACACCAAAGGCGAGTGTCTGATCCACTGTGCCATCCTGATCAAGAAATGACATCACTTGTCATAGCTGATTTATAGACCATTTCAAAAGATGTAAACAACACTGGTCCAGAAGCACTTCCTGTTTCAGTTTTTTAACACTAGATAAACATTGGGATAAAATAAACCAACGGAACATCTAATGTGGATGACATCAAATGACATTTACTGTTTTTACATAAAATAATCCTACACACTGTAAAGATCATTCTGTAGAAATATAACCTTGATATCTTTAAGAATGACTTAGTAAGATCATGTCAATGATTCAAATCAAACTGTGATGCTCCAAATCTCATCATTAGATTTTGCGACTTTAATCTGAATTTCACAGACAGGGTCACTTTTAAATCTCTGAGGCTTGAACACTATGTTGTTGGTGTTTATGTAAGTGAAACTGTCACAAATGTATATAATATTGTTGTTTCATATTCTTTTACGTAGGAGTTTCTGCCGTATCTACAAACTGCGGCCAAAGCGAGCGACATATCAGGAATGTCCTGTGATAAAGCGGCTGTCATTAACATCTCTTCTATAGGAGGATCCGTGAGCAGCATGCCTGGCATTTACGACCAATTCCCGCTGTTTCCTTACTGTGTGAGCAAGGTACATGGAACTCCTGCTTCGGGATTAAACTGGATTTCCCATTTAAAAGCTATTGCACCTTATGTTTTTCTCTCAGGCTGGTGTTAACATGATGACTGCGTTAGCTGCCCACGAATTTAAAGCAGATGAAATCCTCTGCATAGCCATTCACCCAGGATGGGTAAAAACTGACATGGGAGGGGAAAAGGTGAGTTTATAAAGGGGGAATCGGAAGGTACCCATCAATGATGTATCTTTCAAGATGAAAATAAGTTTATTCTGTATTGTGCATACAAAATAAGGCATGTTTTTGGCCATTCTTCTTTACAGTCATTATCAGTAAAATTGCATATTGCTCAAATTGTAGTAATTAATGGCAGCAGTTGTTAAATGCTACATTATGCTGATTGTAATTTTAAAACATGGAAAGAATAACAAAAAATTTAGTAATGAATATTTGGAAAATATTTAGTATAAATATATCGGAAAGTATAAAGCTTCAGGACACATTAAAAGAATAACTTTAATTTCACAAATGTAGACATTTTAATTGTCATAAAGATGCACCGATATTAAAATGTCCACTGATAGACGATTATTCAAACTGATACCAATAGTTTGTTGCTTATATTAACTTCAATTAACTAAATTCTGAAGATTAAATTAAATGAATGTTATTCAGTCATATAATGACCATTAATATTGAACATTAAACTAGTAATGTTTCTTTACATTTTCTATACACAAGCGCTCAAATTCATAGCATTTTTCTGTTCTCTTTTGATTGACAGGATATATCGGCCATGACTATCAGCAGTTTTTAACCTATCAATCGATAACCGATTTGTTTTTATCGACAGATCCCAATTTTTCGTCGATATATTGGTGCATCTCTAGTCATAAACAGTCTATTTTATGTTTGTGCAATACATTTTTTTGTGCACAAGTGCAGAAAATAAACATGGCAAGCTCAGAAATCATTCTAATAAAAATCTTTAGCAAAGTTATTTTTGTTTTCCCATCAGGCAATTGTTGAAACTAAAGACAGTGTGGCGGGGATAATGAAGGTTATGAGCAATCTTACAGAGAATGAACACGGGGGATTCATGGACTACACTGGACAACCTATGCCCTGGTAAAGGCGACATGCAAAACATCTCCGATTTGAAGATCACCAAAATTCTTAATCACGCTCAAGACTACAGCATAATATAAAAAAATCATCATCAATATATAAGACTATATTTATGACATACATCTGATATATTTGTATAAAAGTATAAAATTCAATAAAACACTCTCAACAACCATAAAGCAGTATGGTATCAGTTTTCTAGAGGCACCTAAATGTTTTGCATTGGCACAACGTGTATTATTTAATTTTTGATGCATTATGTGCACTATAGGATGAAATGCATTGTTTCACCCCATGCAGTATTTCACAACTGCTGTGCTTATCAGTTAAACACTTTGTTGGTTAAGGAAGTTAATAGTTAATAACCAAAAGACTTGCTTTTGACACATGAGTTTAACACTTTGCACAATAGTACAATGACATGGAATGATAAAAACAGAGGTGTACCCACAATGCTTTGCATTAACAGGCAATTGAAACTATTACGCAAGTTATACTAAATATTAAACAGAACACATGCTGAGCTAAAATGACCCAATGCTGAATTGTTGCTGAATCATGTGTTATAAAAACCCAGCAGTTTGATCAATTTTAACCCAGCGTGATCTGTTCAGTATTTACCCAACGTGGGTTAAAAATAACCCAGCCCTTATTTTTGCGTGTAGGCTACCTTACTTTATCATTGTAAGTGTCTGAGCTGATATCTTTATGCTTAGTCATCATGAAGCAGGTAGTTAACCTCTGTCACCATAACATAGTGCAGCACATCACTACAATATAACGCTGTATTCAGAAGCAGTGTGGGTAATAGACTAAACATGGCCACATTAAAGTCATGCAGTGCTCTGGTCACAGGAGCCAACCGGGGATTGGGTTTGGAAATGGTTAAGCAACTTCTTGAAGCCCATTGCTCTAAAATATTTGCTGGATGTCGGGACCCAGACGGGCCAAATTCTGAGGTGAGAGCTTATAAGATAAAACACAGATTTCTAAAAAAAACCTGTTTAATTATTTACGTTATCTTTTTATAGTCACTGAGAGAACTGGCCAATAAACATCCGAGTATTGTCAATCTTGTGCGCATTGGTAAATGTGAAATTTGACTTCTATTTAAAATTAAAATGTAAGTAATGTTTTGATACTTGTAAGACTTTGCTATATAATTTGTCATTGTTAGATATCGCTGATCCACGCAGTATCAAAGAATCCGCCGAGAAAGTGTCGTCTTTACTGGGGAATGGTGGCTTAAATCTGCTGGTGAATAATGCAGCCGTGCTGCCACGAAAAAGCATGCTGACCGCCACCGTGCAGGACATGCAGGACACCTTCAACACCAATGTCATAGGACCCATGTTAGTCATTAGGGTGAGGATGAACAGTTCATTGATCAAAATTGTTCGAAATTTGTAAAATGTGAAAAATGCTATATGAAAAATTGCTCAATGTTTCATCAGGAGTACTTGCCATACCTGCGTGCAGCAGCTAAAGCCAGCGGTAAAACAGGGTTGTCATGTGATAAAGCAGCTATAATTAACATCTCAACAGATTCAGCCTCTATGAGCATCGTGCCAACCATGCAGGCACCATTTCCCCTCTTCCCTTACAGCATCAGCAAGGTACCCCAAAAACCCTAAAAGCATCATTCAGTGCTATCAAAATATGAATAAACCCTAATTTAAAGACCCAATTGTGTTTATAGCAATGTTTTGGCTTTGTGATGTGATTTTCTTTCAGGCAGGTCTCAACATGTTAACAGTGTGTTCGGCTATGGAGTTGAAAGAAGATGAGATCCTCTGCGTTTCCATTCATCCTGGATGGGTGAAGACTGACATGGGGGGAGATAAGGTAAATTTAGATACAGAAAGCAAAATTACAATAACTTGTTTGACCTTCATGTGTGTTTCTTGTATGAAATTTGTTAAATATGTTCTTTTGAACTTATTAAAACTTAGTAGACCGATAGCACTGCTGCTGCTTCTCTCTGTTTTACTGAAAAAGCAGAACCCTTTCAAAACCTACACCTTTGTACCTAAAGACTCCATATTAGTACCTCAGAGGTACATATTGGTACCTAATGTATACATATTTATACATAAATGTACATATATGTATTGGTATTTTATAATATTGATATATTAATATATTAATAGTAATTAACCCTTAAACACCTCACAAAAGCAAGGTGATGGTCTCCGTTTGACCAAGATAGATTATTATTTATTCGATCTATTAATATTTTTTCTTCTTTTATCCAACAGGCACCTCTTACATCTAGAGAAAGTGTGGAGGGGATTCTGCGTGTCATGAGGGGTCTCACTGACAAACAGAATGGTGGATTCATGGACTACACTGGAAAAATAATGCCCTGGTAAAGCCAAATGACAAAGACACATCTGGAAGGTCAATAAAGGGCCGCTTCAGTTTCACAGACAGTATCACATTTACTATTTAGTTCTTTATACTCTGATTTGATGTTTTGTACCATTTATCACACCTTTAAAATCAATGTATAAATTGAGTGCACATCAGAAAAATGAGAAATAAATAGTTAATAAGGGGTTCGGATTAAAAACCCTTTACCCCACTGCATCTGACATGGTTTTTTTTTGTAAATTATCATTTTTTTATCAGGTTCTTATGTTTAGGTTCAGTAATTTCACTTTAATGGCAATTATTAGTCAGGAATTGCAATGCCTTATTTTGGTATTCTATGAGGAAAATATTATTATCAGTGGAGTACCTCAGGGCTATGTTTTAGGCCCCCTTTTATTTCTTTTGTACATAAATGATATGAGAGTGGTTTTCGATTGCAATGTGTTTTTACTTTTTTTATGCCGATGACTTATTCACATGGTACATTGTATAATTTTCAAACTTATGTCTTTTAAATACTCAGGGGCTCTAGAGTGGAATAAGTTGCCTGTCAATATAAAAAATATTACGAACACAGTTGGTTTT
The DNA here is from genome assembly GCF_030506205.2 of Paramisgurnus dabryanus. Classification (NCBI taxonomy): domain Eukaryota; kingdom Metazoa; phylum Chordata; class Actinopteri; order Cypriniformes; family Cobitidae; genus Paramisgurnus; species Paramisgurnus dabryanus. The sequence continues at coordinate 42,825,899 of NC_133339.1, forward strand.
AGATTAAAAGTTAGAGCTAGTTTGAAAGTTAAAATACTTTGTAAAGGTTTTTAGTTGATATATGTAGGTGATATATGTAATGCCAATGCTCATTTTCCTCTTGCATCACAACTAAGGTGTTTTTTTTTACTTTATTGTGTTATCATTGACAAATGTGTTTAATTCACTTATTGTGCAACAAAAGAATGAAATCTGTAGCCTATGTTGATTTGGATGCGCATGAACAAAAGTGTAAACAAAATTTTTTCACTTGACTTATTTAACTTTATTAGTTTTCTGGATTAAATGGAACAAAATAACTCTTCGGGCACTGCATAATTACAATACTTATTTGCAATATTCCAAAAAACATGTATGGTTTCATTTTAACTAGGTTTAAAAACCAAGTTAGCCAGCTTGCCCAGTGAAATGATTCATACCGACGAAAGAGAACAGTCCCACCTACTGGCCAGACCAGGTAGTGTCGACCGTTGGCTTAAAATTAGAGCACTTCATATTTATGCCGTGAACTGAAACCGTACCTTTTTCTATGTGGTTTGAGAATTCGTCCACATGCAAACACAGATTCAAGTGGCTGAAACCGAACTTTTATAAAAACTGGTTGGAGCGTTGTCGTGTAGCCGGTGAAACCAGAGGTTTTTTTGTGATGTCATTGTTCATGTCAGGGCGAGACTCCGCAATGGCTTCTGATTGGCCAACATGGCTTAACGGTTGGGTATATATCCATCTGTTGATTTGGCATGCATTTGACAGCGCATCATATTGGATCTTTTAATGAAAGAGGGGAAAACGCAGTTTATAAAAATACCTGTGAATGTGTGGAATAGGTCTTGATAAACAAAAGCATTTTTACTTAAGGTTTTTAAACTGGGGTACAAGGGGCCTCCAAAAGATTCAAAGGGTTCTACGGAAAATTTGTCAGAACCTTTTTATTTCTGAGTGTTTATAGGCCTATTTATTTCTCAGTGTTTACTTCTCATTTCTTGTTAGATTCCAGAAATGTTTTGTTCTAGACTAGAGTCTGTTTTTTTTCTGAACAGTTCTCTTCATCTCACTTACTGGGGCTTAAAAATTTAAATTAAAAATTTTATACTTTAGGTTTATACATCGAAGCATAGTCAATTATTTAGTTTGATCAAACAATATGTTGTCTATAAAAATCTTACTGTGTTTATCTAATGTATTCTTTATACATTAAAAAAATCTAAATGTATATGCATATGTATATATATAGGTAAGGGGTCCCTTGCAGAAAGCTTATCATATTTGGCGGTCCTATAGCAAGTTTGTAAACCCCGTATTAGAGGACTTTTAAAGCATGTCAAGTGTTCAACAAAATCACATAAATGTATATCAAATCCTGATTATTTCCAGAGATGGAGTGGATGAAAATAATTTCCAGTGGACACAGACTAAATATTTCTTATAGGAGAACCAGTTTGGCATCCATGGCTACAGTCATGGCAAGAACAATTTAATCAAGTTAATCCATTCATATTTATTCATCAAAGTTTTCATGCATGCATACATAATAGATACATTTCTGTCAAACCCAGGTTTTATACACAACATGTTTTCATACAATTAGTGAATGGGACCCAACGTCTCACTTTTGCTGTAGGAGATTGTAATTCTCAAAGTATTTATTACAATTGAAAAAAATCCCTATTTAGGGCTCCATGATTTGGAAGAAAACAAATGTGATTTGGGATAACTTGATATGATATGCTTTACAATAATGCTTTAAGTTTGTAAAAGGTTAAGTCTGGAAAAGAAGGCATTACTATGTTTGTCTCATGCATTGACGTAAACCTTTTACTTGTACTTTTTGAAGCATTAAAATCATACCATTTGTATGTTTCACCCTATTTCACAACTGCCGTGCTTATCAGTTAAACGCTTTGCTGGTTCGGGAAGTTAATAGTTAATAATCAAGAAACTTGCTCTGACACAGAAAAATGTTTTTTTTTTTTACTTTACACAATAGCAGCACACAGAAAGCACAACACAATTGTGTATAATGGTAAGGACAGAACCACAGAGCCAAAGTTATGCTGAGGTGATATTCACAATACGTGGTGCACAAACATTATAGTCATATAACGTATTTACTTACTTTATCGTTGTGAGCATGGGACAAGACCCACCCTCTTTTTAAGACCAATGACATTGTAAACACTCAATTTATCTTTAATTTATCACATATGTCTGTTCACTTGTCGGAGCGCCGTCAGTCAAATCCATTCCACTAGAGGTTTGCCATAATAAATTAAACTCCATTCCGCGTTTTAGTTACAGCCTTGACGTCCACGCTGCTGTCTCCACAAAATCCATTCCACTTGACTCATTTAAACTCAATACACTTTAATTAAAAGCTAAATTCCACCTGCTGCACGACCGCAACACAACAAGCTAAAGTGTAGGCTAAAGCAATTGCTTAATTTAAAGGCACCAGAATACAAAAAATTGGATCTACTCCAGAAAATGTTTTGGACCCACCCACATTTTTTGCTTCAGAGTCAGACGCCTATGCCTGTGGCCGTTTCTCGACCCCTTTTTTATAAGGCTGCAACTCCCGAGGTCGCATATCTAGGCTGCATACGTCATAAAGTCTGTCTTATTTCAGAATATTAACAATTATTAAGTTGACATTTATTTTTTAGTTAATCGTAAATTGTTGTAATATGCCTATGACTTGCGAATGTAATGCGCTGTTAACTTTAATAAACCAGACTTGATGACGTATGCAGCCTGCATATGTGACCCCGAAGGCTGCAGCCTTCCGTTTGGGAATCGCTTTGGGAGTATGAGCTTATAAAGCAGGAAGTTGGAACAACTTTCACCATATAATTTCACAACACATCAGTGTACGGTCTCCTATATAACGCTGTATCCATAAGCAGTGTGGGTAATAGACTAAACATGGCCACATTAAAGTCATGCAATGCTTTGGTCACAGGAGCCAACCGGGGATTAGGTTTGGAAATGGTTAAGCAACTTCTTGAAGCCCACTGCTCTAAAATATTTGCTGGATGTCGGGACACAGATGGGCCAAAGTCTGAGGTGAGAGCTCATAAAATAAGCTGTTTTTTAAAAAAAAAAAACCTGTTTAATCATTTCCGTTATCTTTTTATAGTCACTGAGAGAACTGGCCAATAAACATCCGAATATTTTGACTATTGTGCGTCTAGGTAAATGTGATTTTTATTTACATTAGAATGTAATGTTTTTGTGTTTTAAAACTACATATTTTGACACTATTTCATTTGCATGACGTTTAGATGTGGCTGATCCATGCAGTATCAAAGAGTCCGCCGAGAAAGTGTCGTCTTTACTGGGGAATAGCGGCTTAAATCTGCTGGTGAATAATGCAGCCATACTAAAACAAAAAAGCATGCTGACCGCCACAGTGGAGGACATGCAGGACAACTTTAACACCAATGTCATAGGACCTATGTTAGTCATTAGGGTAAGGATGAACAGTTGATCCAAATTGTTTGAAATTTGTAAAATGTGAAAAATGCAATATGAAAAATTGCTCAATGTTTCATCAGGAGTACTTGCCATACCTGCGTGCAGCAGCTAAAGCCAGTGGTAAAGCAGGGTTGTCATGTGATAAAGCAGCTATAATCAACTTCTCCGATTCAGATACATCCTCCATGAGCATTGTGCCAACAATAGAGTCACCATTTCCCCTCTTTCCTTACAGCATCAGCAAGGTACCCCAAAACCCTAAAGCATCATTCAATGCTTGCAATAAACCTTAAGACTCAAATCTGTTTAAAGCAAAGTTTTGGCTTCGTGTTTGAATGTAGATGTGATTTTCTTTCAGGCAGCTCTTAACATGTTAACAGTGTGTTCGGCTATGGAGTTGAAAGAAGATGAGATCCTCTGCGTTTCAATTCATCCTGGATGGGTGAAGACTGACATGGGGGGAGATAAGGTAAATTTAGATCCAGAAAGCTAATTCACAATAACATGTTTGGCCTTTAACCTCGTGTGCATTTATTGTCATATGAAATTGGTTAAACATTAAACATTTTCCTTTGAACTCATCTGTCGCCTGTTTTCAAATGCATGTACTTCTGATAAACGGGACAGTCGGCAATTCAATACACTCTCACAGAAAGTGTTACTGGGGTAAAACCCTTTCAAAAAGTAAACTTTTGTACGTAAGACTGCATATTTGTACATCAGAGTAAAAAAAACAGTTGATTTGTCAATGTTAAATGCATTAAATGAATATCAGGTTTGCACCCTCCATTAATGTTGAAAAAATATTGAAAATTCAACAAACCGCCATTATGGTGATTAGTGTTTGCTTTAGTTGGTCCCTTGACTCTTTCGCATCAAGTTTTCTTTGGTTGTTGCAAAGATAACAACGACCTTATGGGATCTTTATAATGATTTTTATCATCGTATGTTGTGTTAATGATGTGTAAATATCATGTGATACTGCAGTGTTATAGCTGTTATTAGCTTATGAATGATCAAATAAACTCAAAAAAGTTATGTTAGTGAAACAATCTCTGACATCATGAATCAGTGTATGGAAATCAACAATGGTGACAACAGAAGTAAGCTTCATGCTGCAATGCATGATGGATATCAACAGTACTAAACTTATCTATGACTCCCAACATGCATTGCATTTTAACGGCTGATAGTTTGATGTTTGTCACCATTGTTGTGGTTTGTAGGATTAGTGATGATGATGTTAAGTTTGTCAACCTTTTTTTTTGTTTTGTCACAGTGCATTTGCAATGCAGAACATTTATAATGCTGCGTTTACACCAGCCGCGTTAGAGGCGGCAAGCTCAGGTGATTAACATGTTAAGTCAATGCAAAGACACGATTACACGCGGATTATTATCCTGCGGCGCAGTACACGCGGCATTGAGAAAAATCGGAACTTCGGCGGATTTCCGCACCACGTTAACCAATCAGGACCTTTCTGTAGTAGTGACGTGATTACAGGAAGCGAGCGGAGTGGCGGAGTCTCAGAAGCCCCTCCCATGACGGGAATTTCCGTTTGAATTTCTCAAATGACTAGAATTTCACGTGCGAGTGAACTCAAATGTTCAAGCGTCCAACTACCCGCGAATAGCTTGTTTTTTGCCACCTCTAACGCGGCAGGTGTAAACGCAGAATAACAGTTACAAAATGATCAACTTCATAGAAATAACTATTATAGAAAACAACCAACAACACATTAACTTTGAACAATATTTTTCTTTGTCAGCACATACGTGTCCTTACTAAAACACACAAAAAAGCACTGAAAAACAACCAAAAAAATAATTTAGCGAAAGTCAAGTGCCCAGCTAAAACAAACACTGATCACCATAATGATGGTTTGTTAAAATTCTATATTTTTCAACATTAATGGAAGGTGCAACATGATATTGATTCAATGCTATACACATTGATTTAATGATTGCTTGCTATCTGGGATCTTATATATTAATGTTAATTAACCCCTAAAGCACCTCAAAAGTAGGGTGATGGTCTCCATTTAGTCTATTATTTATTCTATCTATTAACTCCATGCATGTTTTTTTTCTTTTTTATCCATCAGGCTCCTCTTGAACCGAGAGAAAGTGTGGAGGGGATTCTGCGTGTCATTAGCGGTCTCACTGACAAACAGAATGGTTTATTCATTGACTACACTGGAAAAATAATGCCCTGGTAAAGGTGACAAAGACACATCTGGAAGGTCAATAAAGGGCTGCTTTAGTTGCCTTATCTCACAAAGAAGATCCCATTTAATATTTTTTAATTCTCATTATTCTGGTTTGACATTTTGTAACATTGATCACACTTATAAAATGTAAACCTTGGATTACAGTGTCTGCCAAATGCATAAATGTAAGTGCAAACAGAATTTGTTGTTTCGCTTGACTTATTTCACTTTATTGATTTTCTGAAATGGATGAGTTGGGCTAAATGAATACATGAAAGCTCCATCAGTACTGTTTAAAAAGCATCCCAGTATCTCATGAAGTTAGCTTAAATATAAAATTAAAAAGGACCAAAATAATTCTTTGGGCACTGCATAGTTACAATATATACATTTGTGAAATTTCATAGTTTTAAAAGTTGTAAAACAGCAATATTAAAGAATAAGCATGTGCGTCCAAACTTTTGCCTGGTATTGTATAACTAAAGTGAAAATACATAAACGTTGCTCATCTATAGATATCTGTCACCAGGTGGCGCTGTTCCATACTGCCACTCTCACAGGACAGATCTTTAGCGGGCCTGGATTGTTCCCATTTACATTTGCACCCGGACAGAAAAAAGGAAACACCCTCTCGGTAAAATGGTCCTTAAATGTGTAGATCAGTGTCGTGTCCACCGAGTTGAAGAAGCTGACCTCTCCAGCACCGTAGTCGATCTTGACTCGAACCCGTTCCAGTTGACCCTTCACCTCGAGTGGTGTGTGTGGTGTGGTCATGGCCGTGTATTTCCCATCTGAGAGCGCAATGGTCCAGAATCCTCCTTCTGGACAGCCAGAGATTTTTCCCTTCCTGGCTATGGATGCTTTGGCCACACCTATGACCCAGTCATTGTTCTGGCCCACATCCACCTCCCAGGAAAGACATCCTGAGGTGAAACCCTTGGATCCCAGCACAAATACAAAGTGATCGAAGCGCTCAGGGTTATCTGGAAGCTGTTTCATCGTCCCTGTGTTAGAAACACTTGTCAGGTTCTTGCTGAGAGACAGACAGGGGTACGCCGTGTTTGGGTCCAATGTCACGAGAGCTAAATGAGAGAGAAAGAAAAAATTTCATGTAGTTGTGTGTAATTCTTAAAACTGTTTTAAGCTATTTGTAGAAACAGCAGATAATATGTGAAAATAAAAGGATAATACGAACATCAAAGTTTGATGATCTTCCTCAAGATATCAAGGTAATATTTTCACAGAATGACCTTTACATTATGTAGGATAATTTTATGTAGAAAACAGTTAATCATACACACAAAACAAAAAGACTTTAGCTGGGTTTTCACAGGCAGGCTCACATATTAATCAATGTTTCAAATGCATATAGAAATTATAGATACAAGTAGGCCTATATACATTTACATCATGTTAAACATGCAGCATACACCTTTAGATTCAAGGTTTTTTTTATTGTTTTATTTAAGTGATCCTAAACCTTTCAACGATAGTGTGTGTGTGTGTGTGTGTGTGTGTGTGTGTATCACTGTAAATACATATTTGCTGCCTTAAATTTTTTGTTTAATCTACTTATTTTTAAAAGTCTTTTCAAATTACTATTGTATATCTTGACAAGAGATGAGTTGCTGCAACTTAAAAAATGAAGTTGACATATTTCAACTATATTTTATGAGTTATAATGACTCATCTCTAGTCAAGATAAATAGGCAACTACATATGAAGAGTTTGGTTCCAAAACGCAATAAACACCATTTAAAAAAAAAAAAACGAATTCTCGACAAAATCTGTATTGTATCAGGTCAGTATTTAAAAGTAAATTCTTAATTTTACGCAAAATCCAATATCCGTCATGTTATTCTGTCATCTTTTCTCCATTTTTTCCCAAAATGCAATAAACGCCACTCCTACTTTTATGCAGAATGCAATAAATCCACTCAACAAATCACAGCGCACCATTCCATGCATTGTAAACAACAATGGCGGAGCGTTACTCACAGAATCCTAGTTTTCCTCATCTTGTACTTCTTGATCAACAAACAAACACAAACAAACACTTTGATGGCATTGATAAACCTGTGGTGTTTTATGTGACGAAAAAAAAACCCTAAGCCATCAACATCTAAACGCGAGAGGCACTCGGGAGAAGGAAAAATGCTGGTTGCTTCTTTTCCCGACAGCATCAAGCTTCTGTCATGTAACACATTGACCCCAGGGGATCTTATGAAAAACTTTATATTATTTTACACGAAGCCAACGAAAATCGCTGGACAAAACGTTTTACAGCTGATCACTGTCAAAAAAAAAGTTCAGCGACAACGTCCCAAGTATAACCGCAGCAAAGTAAATGTTTTCAGTAATGCCATTCATGTTTATTTTTTTAATCAGTGTATACCACTAGTCAACTAAATAAATATAAAATGGCAAAGATGAATGCACATTTATACATTGATTCAATAGATTTATAGCATTTTGGAAAAAAACTTTTTATGGATTTATTGCATTTTGTGGAAAAAGTGATCAGTTTTTATAATAAATCTTTGAAAATCAAATTATGGATTTGAATTTTTATGTTTTTATAACCTAAAGATGCTACGTGAAAGTTTGTAACAGAAAATAGTGGTTTTCATCTCGTCACTTTCTTGGTATAGAAAACACATTTTTACCTAAATTAGTCAAAATGGATTTATTGCCTTTTGAAAACAAACTTTTCATATTATGATCTATGGTGTAAGATCACTATTTCTCAAAATGCTTTAATGTAAATAATAGCGTTAATAGGTAGACAGAGTAATTAAATGCTAAAATAGTTTTAATTTCATTTAAACCATATTTAAAAACCATAAAGCCGCACTTTCTCGCTAATCTCAAAATATTACAGTACCCTTGTTTGCTGGTAGGTGCCCCCCAATTACAAACGTGAACCTCTGCCTATGCAACTAACATGAAGTTTTACAAGCTGGAAACTAAGTTTTTATTATCCAATTTTGACAACATTCTTTAAATTACACTTTGGAAAATTCCTCTTCCTATAATTCCAATTCACCATTCTGTGGGAAATTCATGACTTATTCATTGAAAGACAATTTTTATTTGTCGTCATATTTATCTCCATCTGGATATGAATGTAGTACTCACTGTGTTCCACCATAGTCTGCATGTTCTCCCACACTCTGAACTTCAGAGAGCTGATGTGTTCTGCAACGTTGATCAGACAGTCGGGGACGTTTTCTGGTTCGTGAAATGTTATCTGAGCTCTGTAAAGGCAGCAAGCCAGTTTAGTTTTACATCTACATCAATGCATCAAACAAATACTTTATATTTCAAGTCTACAATTACCTCTTCTTTATATTCCTGTAGTTCTGTGGAAAAAAAATAAGACAGGTTACTTTAAAAATATACATTTTTTGAGAAGTGAATAACCCTACTAAAAAGACCATCTTAAACCAGTCTAGGCCTGTTGGCCAATTTCTAGCTGGTCAGGCTGGAAGACCAGCTACTTCCATTTTAAACCAGCTAAGACTTCTAGCCTGGTCAAGCTGGTGGGTCAGCTGGTCTTTCAACCTGATCAGGTAAAAGTGTCCCAAATCCTTCTAAAACCAGCCTGAAGGTCTTTCCAGTAGGGAGAGATCAATTGACCATCCAAACACAGCTTACCTGCATAAAGACGATGTTGTCATTAGCAATCTCATTTTCAATGGCCACCACCGTGTGAGAAAAGGTAAGTATATCACGAGTGATGGCATCCGCTTTTTTCTTCATCGTCTGTTTTTTGGCCTCTTCTTCTTCAGCCAGATGAGCGATTCGTGCAGCCTCCTCCAGAAGAAGAAACTGACGGAGCTCCTCAAACTCATCACGAATCTGTTTCTCGGTCTGCTGCCTTTGATTCTGTCACACAAATTAGCATACAGATCAGCTGCTGGTACTGTTGATGTGTCACATGTTTCTACTTTCTTTGTCATTACCTTGATGTGTACAGTGATGTCATCGCATTCCTGTTTGGCTTCATAGAGGCGTCTGAGACTTTTCTTGAGAGGAACGACGATCTGTCGCACTTCCTCCTAGAGAAGCAGACACACGGGAGTGATACTAAACTGTAACCAGTATAGTGAATTACACCAGCAACTAATCAACCTAACTTTTTAATTAAGCAAGATTACCTGAGAAGAATATAAAATGAATAAAAAAAAATGAACCAGACAGCAGAAGACTCTGGGCCGGATCCGCACCAGAGCTGCTGACTTTGGTGAGGATCCGGCCCAGAGTCGTCTGCTGACAGGGAAAGGAACAAATCCAAAATTTTTAGATTACACGTTTTGTCATTACCTTGAGATCGTTCGCAGCCTCTTCTAAAGGACAAACGCTGTGACCCTGATGTTTTTTAGAGGTCTGACAGACGCAACACAGAACCTCTTCATCATACTGACAGAACAGTTTAAGTCCCTCGCCATGAGCAGCACAAAGAGCCTCCGGTTTGGATGCACCGTTGACTAAATCAGACCCGGCTCCAGCAGGTAGTTTCTGCTCCTTTAAGATGGCATCGCACACGTTCTTCAAAGCCAGACTCACTGTGGGTTCTGTCAGGGAACATTTCCTCCTGCAGACCGGACATTCCCGCTTGGCTGCCTTCTTGTTCCAGAAGTGCTGAAGGCAGAGACGACAGAAACTGTGGCTGCACTTCAGTACCACAGGATCGCTGAAGATCTCGCAGCAGACCGGACAAGAAAGCTCATCTTCCAAAGCCGATTTGGAGTGGGAAGAGAGAGCTCTCGGACGCACGGCCGAAGTCACTTTGGGGGTTGGAAGGAGGTTGGCTCTTCCAGGTTGAGAAGCAGCTCTTGGTCGCAAAGGCATGGCTGCATGAGGTTGCTTCAGTGTAGCGTTAATTCCCAATGTTTCCCATTGACTGCCGTATGTTAAGCTAAATCACAAGACTCCCCCAAGCAGCGACACTTTCCAGGAAAAAGGCTGACCTTTTATAGAGCCGTGTCCATCCATTCGGAGAAGTCGGTCTTTGACCACACCTCGTCCCTTTCGAGAGGCTTTACAGCAGTGTAATATTTGTTCTTGCATCATTACTGGATAAACCGGTGCTCGAGGGGAAAACAAGCTTTGATCCGTGAAATGTTTGGTGTAAGCATTATTGTTTTGGATACTTGGGCAGTGTGATGGGATTGGAATAGACGCAGCATTCTAAGCTATTGGTGTTTATAGTCATTTCAAGGACCTTTTGACACTTATTTTGTCTAGCAAAAAGTCCAACAGTGGACACACACTGGATCACCCTTAAGTTTTTGCTAAAAAGATGTATTTTGTATCATGTTTAATGGCATATGATTGAAGTGACGATAGGTTTTTGTTTTTATTTTAATGATGAATTGTCATGTTTAAAAATACTTGAACATTTACAATAATCAATGAAAGTTAGTACGGTTACAATTCCACAGTGAATGCATTTAGAGAACGAAAAATGTCCTTGGTAAGGTTATTCAGCGAAGGAGAACGCAACCCATTGTTTCAATGAACAACTGACGCAAAACACATTCCAGAGCACAAAAACAAACTCGCACAAATCATTTTCTTTACTTTAATAGTACTGAGAAACTCATCTAACAATACAACTTGGTGCAATACTATTGCTGCCTGAAATAAAACCAGACTCCTATCATGATTATTGCCATAAAGGTAGTACAGTTTAACATGAAACCATTAAAACCATAACATCAACTATAAATTCAAAGCTACACTCGTAGCTTTACAGCATGTAAAAAGTAACACCAAAACCAGATCAGCAAGAAGATAAAACACTCGGCTAAATAATAAACGAAATATAAAGTTTGACGTTTTAACATGATCCGTATATTTTACATTTTAAACATGCTTTGATGATACAGATGTGGAATACTACAGTGTTGAACTGCCTGGTTAAATAAAAGAAGAAGAAAAAAAGAGTTGTAACAATAAACTCGTGCATAACAGCTACACATTTGAAACACTTATAGAATGTAGTGTCATTTTTGTAGGGCTGCATAACGATTAATCGCGACTAATCATTTGCAGAATAAAAGTTTTTGTTCACATCATATATATGTGTGAGTTCTGTGTATAATTATATATATATATATATATGATGTGAACAAAAACTTTTATTTTACAACCGATTAGTCGCGATTAATCGTTATGCAGCCCTACATTTTTGTAAAACCACTTAATTCACTTTGGGGTTTACATAGGGTTGGGTGATATCCAACAAAGCAGCATCTGAATAGGATTGTAATGCAGATTTTATTTGTCCAAGTTTCATGATTCCTCTCAGCAGCATAAATGCTCTTAGAGTTTGAATAATTTTCGTTAATTCATTTGGACTGTTGATTGAGTAGTTGTTTCAATTATGCTTCTAACTGACACTTCGCTTCGCTATTATGGATATCTTGGATATATCCCTCGAAAGCATACTGCACTCCCTTTTGTTATGCTCTCTCAAAAATTTCTCCTGTTCGCCAAAAATGACTAATTATCTCCTTTGGAATGTCTGACACCGGCGCAAACATACTGTAATAGACTTGCCAGGTGCAAAAGCTTGTCAGGCATAGCAACAGTAACTAAGGAGGGCGGGGCTTAGCAAAGGGTCAATTGTGCAAATTGAAATAACGTAAATTTCTGTCAATTTCTGAAAAATTCACATATATCGCCAAAAAAAGCTTGTATGAGGTGGTTTTCAGGTCAGTCGAAAAAAGAAATATATGTTGCTAAATGAAAATAGTTTTTCGCATTTACAGATCACATGACTTAAGGAAGCGAAAGTGTGTACTATAACCTCCTAGAAATTGCTAACAATTATAAGGGGCAAAAAAACATTCAAGCGTTTGCGTTATCTTTGATTAAAAATAACGGCTAGTGCTATAGCTGCGATACACATAAACCTGCCAGCATGTTTTTTAATGACTTATTGCTAAAAACGTACGTTTTAGTCGCATAACATCAATTAACGGAAACGTTGTCAATTCGCAATAAACATTGGAAATTTTTTGCGCAAATCTGTAATGGAAACCAGCTAATGACTCAATGAGTACGTTTTTACATGCACAGAATAAGTGGATAACTATCAAAAATCTGCTTACTATAGAAAACTGTTTTCATGCGTTTCCATGCAAATCAATAAGCCGGCTATGCAGACAACTGCGTTAAAATGGGACTTGAAAAATTATCAGTTTTCTCGCAGGCAGTGGCGTCACCACCTATAGTAGATTAAAGTCATTCGAAAAGCCGACAGCATATCTGTCTTAAGCTGTATTGTTGTATCTCTTCTCGGGTCTGCAGAACCTGTAAATGTAACATGAGCTTCTGTTTTCACAGTTTCTCTGCCAACTGCTTTTGTCGAGCGGAGACTTTTATGCGTTACTTTGCGCTTACTTCCGCGTGTGATGTTTATCTTTCATACGCGGAGACATGCGCACATGGACAAAACCGTGAGAAAGCCGGTTAAAGTGTTTACATGCCACGCGAAATCGGCGTAATGAGCAAAAAACTACCTGTGCCGATTGGTTTTTGCTTATGCCGTTTATGGGCTTTCCCTGATAAAGGAAAAGCGTTTTACGCATTTACATGACCCCACACGTTATCAGTTCATTAAGCATAATCGGTGTAAGACTGTGCATGTGAATGCACTCAATGAATTAATTCGAAACTTAGATTTGTATTATCACTCAAAAATGTTTCGGTATGTAAAAAAATGACGTAGTAAAATATACTTTATGTAGGTTAATACTGCTTTATATTACAATAGTTTTTTGGTGCATATGAATGAAAATGAGTAAATTGCATTCTTGTGTTTAGTTTAACACATTATGCCTACAAAAATTCGTGCAGTAAACATTTTTAAAAATCTCACCCAACCCTACATGTCCTCCATATTCTCTCCATCAAATGTAAAAATGATAAATAATGTAACAGCTGAATTACTGTTCCTAATACTTACTAATACTGCTTTAACAGAAAGATGATCTCATGTTTGGCATTAGAAGGTACATCACCACTCTCCTACGATGAAAACTTGTTTGATCGTTTTTTCCCAACAGCTATTTCAACGGAAGTCACAGAACTGGGAATGTAAAGCACTAGAGGTTCCTTGGAAGCAGTTGCAACGTACAATTCACCACCACGATTTCAAAGCCACTTTAAATCCTTCATATAAAAGAGAACGTAACACATAAGACAGCACATGCTTGCGGGAATCATCGCACTGTAGTGTTGATAACACAAATGGTCCATAACTTTGTAACAGGACAGGGCAGATGCACACAATGGAGGTCGCAGAGCAGCACAGCGTCTATATATCAGTCTGCACTTTGTGTTCTGGCTGCTGTGCCATAGCGTGCAATGTATACAGTGCAAGTGAAAGTCACAGTATGTAACAGAATAACATCGCAGGGATGGCAGAATCGAGGTAAACATCTTCAATTCATCTCATCACTCAACTTTAAAACTAGTAAGACTCGACTTGAGCAAATCTAAATACAGCTTCAATACGTCATTCAACATTATGTCTTTATCCAGCTTAAAAAAAACTACAGAGGAACTACCGGCGATCTTAAAAACAGCTCCCAAAAAAAATCAAAAGTTTTCCTAAAAGTAGTGTTTTTAGAGTTACACGCGGCCGACCTTCGCGTCGCCTATGGCGCCCCATACATCGAACACAAACTCATCTGGAAATGCAAAGTCACCAAGAGTCTCATCCAAAGCTTCGGCAAACTCATCCGGGTTCTTTTTATCCTTGCCGAGTTCCACCATCGTGGCCGCTGAAAAACAGCACAACAGTGAGAAATTAGTAAACATTGCATTTATTTAACATTGATTTATTTATGCAGCTTGCAATTGTAAAAAAACAGTAACAGAATAAAAAAAAACTTGTAAACGTACCAAGTTCACTGTCTCTAATGCCCATGTAGCTCTCCAAAAGATCATCCACTTTCTCAATAGCTTTTTCTTCAAATGCTGAGGGCTGAAACACCAAACAATAGTTATGCATTTTCATATAAATGTTAATTTTAATAGTTTCAAAGTAAAAAATGTATATATAAAAATATACATAAATATAAAAAATAATATATATATAAAAAATCTATTAAAACACATTATGAGAATATCGCCACTGGTATATTTATAAGCAGCATGCAAAAACATCTCTCTGACACTTATAAAAAACAGTTTTATATAGTACTGATAAGACCAAAGTTTAATAATAATCGAGTGCTCGTATCGCGTTAAGAATAAATAAGAAACCAATAGTAACATTACCGTAAAACTTCAAATAATAGCCCGGGCTTTTATTTTCCCAAACCTTTCGTCACACCAGGCGTCTAAAAGAGACAGGCGTCTATAAGAGACAGGCTTTTAATTTAATTGTTCCAGCATGTCAGCAGGAGTTTACCACATATTAAGTTTTATTTATAATTTGAATGTGTTTAACAAAACAGTTCGTGTAAGAATAACAGTCTTAAATTATTGGCAGCATAAATAAAGCGAACGAGGATATGCTTTTTATTGGTTGTTGCGTGAAATCTTACCCAGATACAACAGTGCTATTTTCTGATTGGCTATTGTGTAGCCTCTTTCTTAAATTTTTTGAATTGGCTCGCTCGACTAGAACTCCAGGGGATATGGGCTTGATAGAGAGAGCAGTGCGGCCAGATACATTTTGGGTGCTGTAGCATATTAAATATGATAAACAGTGTCTCCGCGTGAGAAATACAATGTGTGGCGGGAGTGCATGCATGACAAAAGACTGAAAGCCCGGCTATTATCAGCGGCCTCAAAACACTACCGGCCCACCGGGAAAAGTCCAGGCTCTCCCGATTGCCACTTCGCTACTGTCATCATCACTTCAATCCTGAGAAGAACCTTGTTGTGTTGTCATAGTGATGAGTAACGGAACGACTGCGTCCGTCACGTGATATCTACCGGTAATCAAAACTTTAGCGTGTGCTATCTGCACCATAGAACTGGCTTAAACAGACTATCTGACGGGTTTTAGAAGATTAAATACAACCCGAAACTAAAAACAGACCCAGCCTTTATTTGAGACAGGCGTTTATTTACCCAAACCTGTCGTCACACCAGGCGTCTAAAAGAGACAGGCGTCTATTTGGGACTCGGCTATTATTTGAAGTTTTACGGTATATAAGTATAGTTTTATTAACTTTTACCTCGCGCCAAAACAATAACAACACAAAAGACACTAAATATGAATAAAAAACAAGTAATAGCTTTATCATGACACCAAATACTGCTGATTTGATCTCATTTTGACCATCAAAAACAAACAAGGCGAATATAAGAGCCAGGGAATCCCTGTCAGAGATGTAGCCCAGAGAGGGCGGTGGTCAGCGGGGCGAGTGAACACTGACGTCCACTCATGCTTTGGTTCTCATACGTAGAAGAAGTCGAGAAGAAATTATGTTTTTTGAAAAAAACATTCCAGGATTTTTCTCATTTTAATGGACCCCAACACTTAACAGTTTTTTCAACGGAGTTTCAAAGGACTCTAAATGATCCCAAACGAGGCATAAGCATCTTATCTAGCGAAACGATTGTCATTTTTTACAAGAAAATAAAAATATGCACTTTTAAACCACAGCTTCTCTTCTATCTGTGGTCCTGTGACGCGCCAGCGCGACCTCACACAATACGTCATCACGTCAAGAGGTCACGAATGACGTATCGAAACTACGCCCAGTGTTTCCAAGTGTGCAGAAAGAGGACCGTTCCAGCATTGTTGTATGTCGAATGATACGAATTAATGTCTTTGTGTCAGTTTATTGTTTAAAATGGTCTGCAAATGTGTGTTTCATATATGTAACATGTGACCTATCGATGTCATTACACAATTACATGAGGTCGTGCTGGCACGTCACAGGACCAGAGATAGATGAGAAGTTTAAAAGTGCATATTTTTCATTTTTCTTGTCAAAAATGACAATCGTTTCGCTAGATAAGACCCTTATGCCTTGTTTGGAATCGTTTAGAGTCCTTTGAAACTCTGTTGAAAAAAACTGTTAAGTATTTAGTTAAGTGTTGGGGTCCATTAAAAAGAGAAAAATCCTGGAATGTTTTCCTCAAAAAACATAATTTCTTCTCGACTGAACAAAGACAAATATCAAAATTTTGGATGACATGGTGGTGAGTACATTTTCTGGATTTTTTTAAGAAAATGGACTAATCCTTTATGATTACATTCATTTGGATTACTTTTCCAGCCCTGGAAAACTACAGAACTGCACTGTGATTTTCCAGGGCTGGAAAAGTGATGTCATTACCCTTATCTCAGGATCATGTGTTGCCAATTTAATCAATTTCTCAAGCCTCACATCAACATGTTTAGTTTTGTGTGCATCCCTGTTTCATGCCATTCGAGCAAGACAGGTAAACAAGCACATGCGGCGTGTGCATAGTTGGCGATACGCAAGCTTATCTCAAGATCTTCACAAACATATTTGCTAGAGGTGACCCATGACATGAAATGTAACTGAGCTCACCGTTGTACCCTTGAGCAAAGCACTTAGGCCAACAGTCTTACCAGTTCCTCCACGGTGGCCGGTCCTTTAGATCTCAGACGCAATGTTCCTCTGCCTGTTCCTAACTGTGCCGAGCCCGACCTGCTTCCAGAGCGCTGACTGATCATGTCTAACAAAAAAAAACATTTTAAAAATGAATGAGCACATCAAATTCATTGCTTTTCGCAATCTTGTAAAAAACGTAAGATTTACCGAATGCTTTCAAAGGTTCCACCATCTTCAAGACAAAGGTTTTTCCTTTAGGTAATTCCTTCAGCATTTTGGCAACCTCATAGTGGCGACAGCCAATGAGTATCTGCCCATTGATCGACTCGATCATGTCACCCACGTTGATGACTTGGATCTGATCAATAGTGCTGCCTTCTCTGATTCTCTGTAAAAGCAGCAGATGATTTTTAGCATCGCTTTGTTCATTTTAGATGTTTAGGCAGGGCTTAGTGATAATATAAACCATGCAACAGTGGTAGACATTTTGCTATACTGTTTACAAGGCAAAAACTATGGCTGTCTCTGAAATCCCC
This sequence comes from Paramisgurnus dabryanus, assembly GCF_030506205.2. Classification (NCBI taxonomy): domain Eukaryota; kingdom Metazoa; phylum Chordata; class Actinopteri; order Cypriniformes; family Cobitidae; genus Paramisgurnus; species Paramisgurnus dabryanus. The sequence continues at coordinate 42,843,676 of NC_133339.1, forward strand.
ACTTATTCACTATACCCTACATTATTAGTCCACTAATAGTGTCCACTTGAACATAAATGTGTGTCAGAATTTTGTATACACAACCAACCAACCAACCTAAAATTATAAAAATCCACCTACTCCATTTAATCCCACTTATAGGGGCCGTTTCCCAGACAGGGATTAGACTACTCCTAGACTAAAATAAATGTAAGAGCTGTCCAAACTAAAAACAACTTGCACTACCATATCTTAAAATAAATCAGTGCCCTTTGTTTTGCCTCAGAATGCATGTCAGTAATGTTGTTAGTAAGGCATGTTTGTTAAAACTAGTTATATTTCCTAATTAAACTAAGGCCTAGTACTGTTTTAGGCTAATCCCTGTCCGGGAAACCACCTAATAGGGTCTCATAGATAAAGCTGTTTTCATTTTCTTTGCAGTATGATGTCACATTGCCCAAGCACCGCCCACATTAGCGCTAATTTGGCCTCAGACTGTATTAACAGAAATCAGATCTATTTTAATCTAAAAAACTCGCTTGTCTGTATAAATTATAAATGCACATCTGGTGGGGGTGAAGAGCAGTAGCTCAATTTGCATTTAAAGGGTACATACAAAACAGCAAGTTTTTTGTCCCACCCAAGTAGGGGCAATTTTGACATGCTATAATAAATGTGTTCTGTTGTAATAAATCTGGGGTGTATTTTGAGCTGAAATTTCACAGACACACAGCTGAGACTTAGATTACATCTTGTAAAAGGATGCATAATAGGTCCCATTTAAAGGAGTGAATGAAAACGGGGACGCTGGGTGTCCGAAAGCACTGGGGGTAAAAAGTGAATGAGTAGCGACTAACTAATTACTGAAGTGCATTATGGGATAACATAATGACTGTCCACTGAGGGGCAACCTTCCGATCTCTTCGATGAAGCCAATACGGAAGTGATTTAAACTGCAATTCATCGATTGGCTGCTAGAGGCTGACTCCAAAAGGGAATCAATCCCATGTTAAATTGCCCATTTTACAATAGAAAATAATAATGTTTACAGCCTGGTACAAAAATAGTTTTTGGTCTGTATAGCTAATTTTGCTTGTCATGATAACTGTGAGGGGGGTAAAATTTTTTGTTACATCATACGTTTAAATGATATTAAGCCTTAAAGCCTTCTGCATAATTAAGGGCGTGGCCACTTGAGTGACAATTGAACTGCCACTGCTGTCACTAGAATCGAGCTGGGTGGGCGTGGTTAAAGCAACCAGTCACCACAGCTTCACCCACGTCCTGCCTCTTTACCCATATTCGGATATCCGCAAGTGATACGCGACACAGGCACCGCCTACTATTGGCTTCAAAAACGATCTTCAGAAACCTATGTGACGTCGCGAACATTACATCCATTATTTTTAAGTCTATGCTGTCAAATAGTGCACTATATAAAGGTATAGGGAGCTATTTCGAACCCAGTCTATACCAGAGTAACCATCAGTGAGCAAGACTGCTTTGCTTTATTTATAACAGCGCTAGACAATACGGAGGAATGAGTAAATACAGAGCGAGACAAACATCCTAAGCAAGTTTGCAGTCACACATGCATATTCTGGATGATATTTAAAGGTTTTTAAAATCTGACTTTTCATGCTATAATTGAGTCCTCAGTGCTTATATCAACCTAGAAAATATGAAAATTAACAACCCAGTAGGGCTGCACGATTTGGAGAAAAAATCTAATTGCAATTTTTCTGATCAAAATTGCGATTCGCGATTTAAAGTGCGATTCATTAGTATATAATAAAAGAGCTACATCCAGGTTTGTTGTGGTGGTTTTAATAGCACCAAAGAAAGATGCTGTGCTACTGTTTATTTAAGACCTCTTAAACATTGTACCAAAGTGTCTGCAGGACTTTGCTCTTCTGCAGACAAACTTTTTTTTTTTAATCTAAGAACATTAAGAAAATACAGTTTAACAAAAATGTATTGAAAGTTTTATTTAAAATAACATATAGGCCAATGTATTTTGGCTGTCACTACAACAATGCTTCTGACAAGCAAATGTTTAGTTTTTTCTTTTAATCATAAGACTATACTTATCTTGTTTTACTTTTCAGGCATCTGTAATAAATGTAAATATATTAGTTATTAGAATCTATGATTTAACATAAGAAAAAATATACTTTCAAAGCGGTGCGGATGTGCGCGTGCAAGAAACTATACTGTAGGTCTTTCGTCTGCTGTGTTCCGGGCTTTAATGAAACCTGCTTATAGTCTGATGAGGCGCTTGTCACTGTTTGCGATGCATGACGAGAAACGGACGTATATACACCTTTTTTAAGTCCAACATTACACAAAAGGGAAAGTTTTCGCGCATTTCTGTCCTTTCATTTGAACTATTTGCTAGTTTATTTCTGCATCAAATTATTTTTACTGAACACGAATTGGATCTAATTAACATTCAACTGAACAACATAATAAGAGAGACACAAATTAAGCTAAAACAAATATAATAAGACAGCATGACAACCTTCAAAGGTGTTTTTTGCTATTCAGCATTTATTTTATTAACAACATTAACTCATTTTTTACATATAATGGATTTCTTTATGCAGTTAATTAATAAACAATCGGTATCGGCCGTTCTCGTGCTATTGCCGATATGCCGATGGTTACAAATTCATCAAAAATCGGCCGATAAATATCGGCGGCCGATACATCGGTGCATCACTAAATAATACCGACCCTTAATCTGGACTATCCAACTACAGCAATGCCATTTAGTGCAGAGAGAAATAATTGACAGCACAATTGAGTTTCAATTTCAACAAATCATCATCATGGCAATCATTGTTTGCGGTTCATCAGCTCATTTGCATTTTAAAGGACACACCCAAAAATGCCACATTTTTGCTCACACCTACAAAGTGGCAACTTTAACATGCTATAATAAATTACCTGTGGGGTATTTTGAGCTAAAACTTTACATACGTACTCTGTGGACACCAAAGATTTATTTTACCTCTTAAAAAATTCTTATGAAATGTCCCCTTTAAGTTGAACTCATCCGATCAGACAACATAAATGTTGAAACTATCAGTTTAATGATGATTTTACTTGGTTATTGATTTTTTTTGCACAAAAGTAAACCATCATTACTGTGATGTAAAATTACTCATTAAAATGAATATTTTTGTCAAACAGGAACTTCTCACCTTGATAAAAGCATAGCCAGCTCCATTGTCAGTGATGGTGAGTCCAAGGGCATCTTCTCCTTTAAAGACATCCACCTCTTTCCTCTGGCCCTTCACGTGAGCGAATATAAAGTCCTCCAAACCAATCTGGCCACCCAAGAGTTTGTCCATATCCACTTTGTGAGTGTTCAGTGTGCAAAACATTACCTGAAAATACAGACGTATTCATCAATCAGCACACAATTACAAACCGTAGAAACGTTTTTAAAGGCAGCGTGCACCTCACCTCTGTTGGAGGTATCCCAAAAGCCTCTCCTATCTTGGCATACAGTTCACGCACGTTGCTGAAGCCCTCGATGCGACCGGTGGGGCTGCCGTGAGCTAGCTGGGTGTGGAAGATCAGACGAGGACGTAGGCTGGTCGGTGGAGGTGGCAGGCCCTCCTGGGTCGCTCCTCCGCCCAGGCTGACCCCACTACCATCCAGCCTATCCAGGCCTGAGACGTTCAGCCCGGCTCGGATCGGTTCTGCCTCCTCATTCTCTACCAGAGGAGATGCTTTCTTTCTGCGGCCCAATCCAAGAGGCATTTTAAATGGAGCTGCTGCTGTCGTCTTTTATTGTAGGGACGCAAAGTTTTTTATTATAAATTTTGTGAAGTGTCTTTAACTGGAGATGTCTGTAGAAAGGCTTTATAGCCCGGTGCCCAAATCAAAGGAAGTCTCTGCCTGTGAGGTTTTTGGTTCAACCCATTCACGAGGAAATACACACCTAGGATACAAAAAGAGAACAGATGAGCTGGACAGTTATAACAAATATAATATACAACTCAAAATATATATAAACGAATTTTAAAATAGATCTCGTTTGGGGCATAAATAATTTATGAATCAAAAACATGAAAGGCTTATCTTAGTTACACAAAAGCAACAGTTATATTACTAACCTGAATTACATTATATCTACCAAACCAGTAAACAAAAAAACTTTCAAGTGTAAAAGTTCAGATATCAATTTAAGCAGTTTGATATTTCTGTCACATACTGAAGCTAAAGTAGCTAACAACAATGTGAATTAGCATGTTAGCAATCCTCTACATTTCACGACACTTACCAAACTAACAGACAGTGAGAAACCCGTAAACAACCGGACTGTCGAGTTTATAGTGTATTCATTACAGAAGACAGATGTTGAGGAATTTTAAGGCGGGGGATTAGGGAGAATATTCTGGTATTTTAGATGAGGAGGGCGGATATCACATCACTCAACACAACCTGAAGCTCTTCTTTACGGACCCGCATCACGACTCAAGCGCCGGCGCACTGCTGACACCTACAGACGAGACGGGATAACTACACCTCCACTTAATATGACAAACAGAACATATTTTATAATAGTATAGCATTCATGTCCTACCGAGTGAAACCATCAAGAAATATTTCTAAGTATTTATCTGATATTTGGTGTAAACCCCATTGACGTGTAGGTGTCAGAAGTGCGCTTGTAGACGCCGCAGTCAGCGCTTTGTCCCGTTGCTGTGATACGTCAACGTCGCCGCCATATTGGAACGGGACTGCACACCAGTGAACAGTTTTTTTTGTGGGGAATTAAAGGTTTATTTGGTTGTTTTTCGTCCGATTTTAATGACTTACGATCAACGTGGAAAACAAAAAGACTTTAGGCAAAGTAAATACTTCCAGAACAAACATATGAATATGTTAAATATTGGATATGAAAGGCCTACTTGTTTTATCAGAAACTGTGTCCACATCAGACGGAGTTGCAATGTTATCATGATGATGTATAATGACTATCGACTTCCATTAGGGCTTGGCAATATCGACCGAAATTCACATCTGGGATGAAATTTGGGAGTATGATGAAAACTAAACTGAAAGACAGGGTAAATATACAGTTGCACAACATGCAAGCTGGTTGAAATGCAGGCCTACATCTGACCTCCGTGTACGTTTCTGGCATAGGATCATACCTGACAGTGTTGTCTTACAATGCATCCCACCTGGAAGAAATACCAATTTATTAACAATATACAAATATTACCAGATATACCACCCAGCCCTAACATAACTATATTATTAATTATTACAAGATTACTCTTAACACGTTTTTAAATATACAACAAAAAGCAAGAAGCAGGGCAAAGCAATACGGTCATTGTAAAGCTTTAATTTGCATGAATAAAGGATAGAATCAGAATGCATGTCATATTAAGTGACTAAAAAAGACCAGCTGTAAAAAGTATTTCTTTTACAGGTTAAACAAGTATTACTTCAAAACAACCCAAAACCTGTTTACGGTAGTTGAATTTTACAAGATAGCAAGTGTGTGAGGTACTTTACACTAAGTGTCCATATGTGACGCTGCATGTGAAAACAGCTAAAGTCATTTTTTGTGTTTTCTACATAAAATCATTCAAAATAATGTAAAGAACATTCTGTGGAAAAAAAATCTAACCTTGATATTTTTAATATTGAAAGATTTGATGGTCCTAATCTTATCATTATGAGATGTTAACATCACAGATTATCCCCAATTATTCTGCATACCCAGTTAACAATTTTGGCACAAATACTGTAATTGCTCAAAAAAATAAAAAAATAAAATAAAATTAAGATGAAAGCAAAATCCCCATGCTAAAAACACACAAACTATAGAAACCATCACAGAAATTCTATTGGATTTAATGGTTTTAATGGGAATTGTACTGGTTGTAATGGAAACTAACTAACTGTTGGGTTCCAATGCTGGGACCATTGTAATATGTCCCAAAACACAATACAAGGAATTTTGTATTGGTTTTAAATATAAAAAGCTAATCAAAAGTTTTCATGGAACCAAAATTATTTCTGTGATGGGTTATATTGTTTTTTTTATTCAGCAGGGCTTTCATGTCTAAAACACATTATTAAACTATAACCCTGAAGATATGCACAGGATCTTGACTGAATAATTTCAAGCAATAACATATGACGGGGCGGTTTCCTGGACAGGGTTTAGATTAATCCAGGACTAGGCCTTAGTTATTTTAGGACATTTAAGTAGTGTTTACAAACATACCTCACAAACAACAATACTGATGTGCATTTTGAGACAAAACAATGGTACTAATATGTGTTAAAATATGTCAGTGCAAGGTGTTTTGAAATTAAGGCAACTCAATCATGCATTTTAGTCTGGGACTAGGATAAACCCTGTCCAAGAAACCGCAGAAGGTTTATGCTCAATTTTAAGATTCTGAACTTTAAATTCCCCAAAAATATCAAACCTGTGGCAGATCACACACATTTCAAATAAAACATTTCATAAAAATGTAATCTGTGAGATTTTAAATGATAGAAAATATAAAATAAAAAGATTTGGGGCAACCTTTAGTTTTCAAACATGAGTGGAACACATCCATCAAGCAGTTTATATAACACACAAAAAAAATGCTGGGTTGTTTCAACATGGTTGATTGACAATAACCCAGCAATTGGGTTAAAACAACCCAGCAGTTGGGTCATTTTAACCCGGCAGTGTGTTCTGTCCAATAGTGACCCAGCCCTGGGTTAAAAACAACCCAGCATTTGTAATGAACAACACCTGTGGTTACTTTACTAGGACGATATGAACTTAAGTGAAACTTGTGATTTCATACACTGACACATTTACATCAAATCAATTTGTAATTGCAAATATGGCTAAAATAAGTCAACTTCCAGTGTTACCTTTTTTTTTAAGATGCCAATGTTATATTTGGAAATTTGTTTAGAAAAGTGTTGGTGTTAAGATGATTCCTCCTATCCCAGATAACTCAACTACAGACATTCATATGTTAAGATCAAAAAATATTTTTTTGAGTCAATCCTTAGTAGGCTAGGCAAAAATGTTTTTTTTTCCGATTAATAGTTTTTTTTAAACATGGTTGATTTAAAATCGATTCTCAAAGAACAGCATAGATTTTTTTCTTTCATATTTATTTCCGTAAACATTGAACGTAAGATTAACGTTAATCTAATTACTAGTCTTCTTCACTAGATGTCATCCTCTTTTTTGCCTTGTCATTCATTCTTTCAGTGCTTAAAATGGCGGTGCTTCAGGTGCTTCATTGACGTTGATGCCACCTTTACATAAAAAGTCAGAGGTATGGAAGCATTTTAGATTTCGCAAGCAAGACGATGACGATAGAGTTAATTACCCACTTGTAAACTGCTGTTCACTGTTCTTTTTTATTAATATAGTATTTGTATTAAATCTATATTTATATAAAATCGACCCGAGAACCGGAATCGAAAATTGAATCGAAACCGAATCTGGAACATCTGAATCGATACCCAGCCCTATCCGTTAGTACCTCTTAAAGCAACATTTAGGCATTTTCACTACTTCTTTGCTGTTATCTAACAACCAACAGTACTTCAATTGCAGGGATGTTCTCCCAGGAGCAGTCTGGGTTTAAATGATAAGATCATCTGTAAAGACAGTCCTAACTGTGAGCGAGTGCTGTCTGCATTATATGATACAGAGCTCTGGAAGCACAGTGATGAAAATGCTCAAGAGGCTTTGTGAAGTTTTTTAAATGAATCACAGGTAGTCAAACCTGCTATTACAGCCAAACCAGCTCTACAGCTGCACATGAACCTGTTGACCCTTTCACTATACATTCAAACAATTTGTGACGCTTATGAATGAAGAAATCTTTTGTGTGATGCTCTTCAGTGATGATTTCGCGAAAGCAAGATTGGGCAACAGTCAAAATAAGAGTTGAGAATGGCATGTAAATTTAATGAAAGATCATAAGTACGAATTTGAAATCAGATATTGCTCACACACAACGGCATATCAGAATTCAAGTGGAATTGAAATGAAAGAAATTAAGGTCATTTTATATATATATATATATATATATATGTATATATATATATATATATATATATATATATATATATATATATATATATATATATATATATAGTTTTCCATGTTAGCCATAAAAGGGTTAATATTCACACATTCATTCTTTGCGCCATCTGGTGCTTGAGGCGACAGCAAGGGAACTCCCTTAATATTCACACAACACAACATATGAGGTATTTTCAGAAACATTAGATTCATAATCATTATCTGAATTGAAATGGCACCCAAAATTTACCCCAAGTCTAAAAAAATTTGGGCCTAAGAACATAAAGCAGATTTACAAATAAAAAACATAGACGTAGATCATCGTGTATATTTGAAATCCCTGTGGTGTCTAATAGTTCAATTTTAATTCCAATTTACTAAATTCCTCTTCCTGTCATTTAACTTCAAATTTACGGAGCCCCTAAGGGGACATGGAGAAAAAATTAAATAAAGTTTATTTTCGCGTGCGCACGTGAAAGCGAATGTTTCACGTGCGCACACAAAACTAAACTTTAAAAAAATTCTGCACATGAAAGTTTCACGTGAGCACATGAAACTAAACTTTAGATTTTTTTACTCCAATGTTACCTTAGGGGCTCGGTACATATTGAATTAGAAAATGAAAAGAATTTATGGCAATTTTTTCAATCCCGACGATTTTGTTTCAAGTTCAAAACCTAAATTTTAATATAAGAAAACACAATACTAAACACAAATTTAGTAACCTGAAGCCATAAAAAGGTAGATCAAAACAGAAAGGTTGACTTAAAGGTTGAAAAATCATGTAAGCGAGTCAATATATTTCTTCTGAAATGCTTCACAGTGGTCTGAAAAAGTGCACTGCATTGTAAGCAAGGGGGTTATAAATTAACATACTGAAGCTCTGTTATGTTTCTCCGAGCTTGACTTATTTTGTACATTTCTAACGGATGCTTTCAAGTTCAATATCTTGTAAATCAGACCGGCCAGATCACATGACGTGAGCACGGGCTCTTGCAGTCCCTCCTCCGGTGGTCAAACACCGATCATGGTGGCAGAATCTGAACCAGAGCGTCACGAGTACCCGCTGCTAACCTGTCTGGAAATTTCACTAAGAATTCCAGCACCATGTCTCCTCGCTTTTCAGGAAATTTGGACAGCGGAAGTCCCTCTCCCACAATCCTCTTCTTCATGCCTGGTTTAATGACATCACGTGATGTCACTGTGACAGTTCGGCCATCCAGGGTGGGAGCACTGATGGTACAGCCACACAGAGCCTGACGCGAAGTGAAAGAAATAGAAAGGGAAACAAAAGGACATTTTATAAATTTACTCAAATGTGAGGTACGCAATTCATACGATTTGCTTCAACAAACTGCCAAAAAATTTTTGCAATTCAAGATTTCATGTCTATTCATGAACATATTTTGCATATGGGCAACTAAATAACCAAATTATTTTGTTCGAAAGCTTTATGTTTAACTTTATCCGAGCAGACACTTACATCTTTAAGCGATATCTTTGCAGAGTAAATGATGTCAGAGCCTTCCCTCCGAAACACAGGGTGTGTCTTGTCCTTCACCACAAAGACTATGTCAGCAGGGATGTTGGTCGGCGTCTCGTCTCCCTCTTTGGGAAAGGTAATCTTAGTCCCCTCCTTCCAGCCACGTTTGATGTCCACCGTAAGAATTTTGTCTTCGGTGCGCACCGTGCAGCCGTCCGGGTTCAACCTCTTGCGCGATATCTTCATTTTTTTCGTGCACCCGGAGTAGACTTCTTCGAGACTCACCTTGAGCTCGTGCACGACCGGGGGATCTTTCTTCTTTTCCCGGCACCCGTGTCCGCCCACGCGGGATTTGAAGGATCTGGGGAAACCGCCCATACCTCCCATTCCGAAAGCAGCGAAGGGGTCATCGATGTCCATGTCATCATCTACGCCCCCATGAGATGCGAAGAACTGATCGAACGGGCTGCGGCCGCCGAAAAACTCGGCGAACATGGCGTGCGGATCGCCGTGAAAAGTGTAGCTGGGGCCGTTGCTTCCGCCGCCGGCGTGTCCTTTAAGCCCTGCACAAAATAAATCGGGTTAGTGCAAACAGGTAGTCGATGTTCAGGAAAGACAAATAAACAGACATATGTAAAAACAGCAGAACCAGCTCACAGGAACCCGGGTGCATGGTACAGTTTGAACTCTTAATCCGCAGATCAGAGGGGGTTTCAAAAAGTCCCTCGTCGACTCCACAATACACGCTCCTGTGTTGGCAGCATTCAGAGAAAACTCAAATGGTCACCAAAGGCCAGCGAGTTGGAGCCATAGAGAGTTGCTAAAACTCTGGACAGGTTCACAGTTTTGTGCACCTTTTTTTCAACATAGCTCATAGTAACAAAGAAAGCAGAACAATATAAAGCACTGGCAGGACAATGCACAACACAGACAGACACATCTAGAGATGCACCAATGTATCGGTCACCAACATTTATTGGCCGATTTTTCATTTGATTCAAAACCATCAGCATTTTGGCTTTAGCATAAAAAACCCGATATAACAAACCGATAGGTAATTGCATAATTCAAGCAAACGCCAATAAAGATTCATTCATTCATAATTCAATACTTAAAATCGCAACTGAAACGATTTACTTTACTATTTTATTTGATGCTTCAGCACGTAGCAAGTCTACTGTAGCAAGTGTTTTTTAACTTCGCAGATTTGATAGAAAGTTATCTATTTTAATGACAAAAGCTCAAATAAGTAAGCAAGTTATAAATATCAATATTGAAATCTGTATTAGTGGTCCACCGATTTGTTGGCCGATGCTAGGGCTGTCGCGGTGAAGGAATTTCCCTTGTGGTGATTTTGCGTGGCTTGCTAGCGCGGTATGCTTCATGAATCATGACTGTAGTGCCAAGTAAATAAGCTCTGTTGCTTTTATTATGTAACATATGTTGTTGCTTTTTAAATAACATATGACCGTTAAGTATTTTTATTTATTGGTAAATCCAGAACAACCGGTAGCAATAAAGTATAATGCAGTGTATGCTACAGGTCCTTCCCCTTATGATACAAAGACTAAAACAAGCTATGCTACACCTAGTATTTATTTACCTGTATAAGACAATACGGTTACTGCGACAGCCCTGCCCGATGCTGGAACTGATATTGAGCAAGCAATATACATGACGTCACGCACTTGTCTTCCGCCATTTTGAGTACCTGAAGTGGTCGCAAAAGAACTAGAAGCTATGCCTTCAATATGTTGTGAGCATCAAAATCGCTATTTTTACAACACTAAGAAGGCTCAACACAACATGATATTTTGCTCGAAGTATCACCTGTGTCTTTACACTTGAACTCGAGCATTCAGAACATTGTTTGTGTACACAGACTTTGGTTGATTTGGCTTCCACTCGCCGCCATCTTCCCAGTCAAGGTGTATCGATCTCCGAATGTGACGTAAGGAGGTAGGAGAGTAAAGATTGATATCTCCTAAAGCATAGTTCCATATAAATGCACGGATAATTCATTGTTTTGTCGCAAGTGAAAAACAATATTGACCTTTTAGTTGAAAAAGGAGCCTCATATGAGATTCATTCATTCGCATTCGGAAATCGATTATTTACGTCTGGCAGAGATGACGAGCGGACACCATAACAGCCAAAGTCAGTTGTACAAAACCTTTATTTTTAGTAAACTCTATGTACACAAACAATGTTCTCAATGCTCGTGTTCATGTGTAGAGATCCAGGTGATGCTTCGAGCAAAGTTTCATGTTGTGTTGCGCCTTCTTATGTTGTAAAATAGTGGTAGTTCGGTAGCAGCGGACAGGGGCTGAAAGAATGCATCAGGGATCGAGTAAGCATCACACCCTAACCAAGATATATTTTTTTAAAGTAGCGTTTATTTTCATGACAGTCGAGGTGCGACATGTTGTCCTTCATAGCCATTTACTGTATCCGTAAGAATCATAGACAGTAAAAGATAAGAAATCCGTAAATCGTAGCAAGGTGGCCAATGCTTGTCAGTAGCGTACTCATACTCGGTAGGTCCTCAAGATGGCGGCATGACGTAAAGGTCACATGACTGAAATCTATCTATACCCGATATAACACAAATATATTTAAAAAATGTATGCTGATTGGACGATTTACATTGTAATATATTTTTGTCGTATCATACGTTGGCTTTATATGCACTGTTAACTCTTTCCCCGCCGTTGACGAGTTATCTCGTCAATTAAGAGAAAACGCTTCTCTGCCAACGACGAGTTTTGCGGCAATCCAAATTTCCGCTATTATCCACCAGATGGCCTTCTCGTTTTGAATCTGATCTCTAACAAAAGTCCTTCACACAAATGGAATTATCTAAAAATTTTGTATTTTTGAAGAAAGAAACCATATTTAAGAGGGAATAGAGAGAGAACAAATGAAAATATGATGAAACGGTTTTTTTTTTAAAGCAGACGTTCTGTTATGTTTAAAGAAGAAATTTTTCTGGAAGTCTTTAAACATTTGTGAAAATCATAAATGTTGGTGCTGGTTGGCAACTTAAAAAAAAAAAAACTAGGGATGGGCACGAGTAATCGATTGCTCGAGTACTCAAATGTGGCATCGACGATCGATCATGAAAATTATGACCGTGTGGAATTATTTATTTTTTGTGGTTATGGCAGCATTTGGATATCTGGTTAGCGTGTCTGGGTGCGTGTTTGACGTCGTGTTGAGCTGCGCAGACCGGTGTATGACACATCAGTACCATGCATGATTCAAAAGCTTCTTATGCGCACTCGTACCGCAACGCTGTGAAGCCGAACACACCTCACATCACTAAGGCACTATGGTATTAAAATTATGCAGGAATTTTCGGATTCACTTCCGTAAGACGAAAATAAAGTCAGTCAGGTGCAAACTGTACAGCGCCGTCATAAGTTCCCTCATTTCATTTAATATTTAAACATCAAACGTCAAGATACCAGAAAGAGATACAAGCATCTTAACTGAAAACAGGTGAGAGGATGACACGACACAAGTAATCGCTAAAATGATAGAAAAAAACTTAATGTTATGAAGCTTGTGGTTTGACTGGACGTGTTTAAAAGGGCGCAGTTATGGTGCACATACACAACACAACGAGAGTTAAACTTAATGTCTAGTACATAACTTAGTTTAAATCGAGCATTCTGTGCAGATATATGCACGTTGTATAATACATTTGTGTTGTATCAAGGCTTAATATTATGTAGAGTGTTTCATATACAAAGCGTTTCAGTTTCTGTTTATTAACCCATTTAGTTTCACTTCATCATGCAGCTTTTCCTGTTAGAGGTTTCTGTTAACCCTCAAATGGTCCTCGTTTTCTGTTTACACTACTGGCCCTTGGGGTCTATATGACCCCAAGATTGAAAGCATAATTGTAAGAAAAATATAAATTTTCAATAATACAAATAATATATCTTTTTTTTTTACTTCTCATCTATACAATAAAGCTGTTTTGTACCCATTTAGCACAAAAATCCTCAACTTCACCAACAGCTTGCATATGAAATTTAGATTTTTTTATTAAATAAATCACTTAAATGATTATCTACATTTTATTTTAATTGTTTTTGAATATTGATCTCGGTGTTAGGAAATAGCTTTGACCAGCAGATGGCCATAGAAAGCCATTAATTTTACTGGATATGGGCAACTGCTCACATCACTACTTTAGTAATACATGTTGTGAATATATATATAAAATTACAAAGGACATTAAAAATAGATATTATTTCAAATAGTCACATTTTTGTAGCTTTGATGCATTTTGAAATGTCTGTTTTTACAAAATGCCACAGAAATCTGACTAAATGTAAGTGTGTGTGTGTATGTATGTGTGTGTGCGCACGTGTGTGTATGTGTGAGAGAGAGAAAGAGAGTGTGTGTGTGTACATGTGCGTGCATTAGGTTATATATTTTTTCTGCATTTGTGGCTGATTTTATTTGCCAAATGCTAAACAAATGCTCTCTGTGGCAGTAATGTGTGTGTGTGTGTGTGTGTATGTGTGTGTTATGATATGTGGTTTACGGGGACGTTTTCATAGACACAATGCATTTTCTATATGAATAGCGTTTAATGACATGTTTACTATGCTATAACCATAAACTGAAAAGCAAAAAAATGTAATGGTAGTTTTTCATAAATTTAAGACTGCCAACAGGTTTTTGTGACATTGGGGTTAGGGACTGAATAACAATTTGTACAGTATAAAATGCATTGTGTCTATGGAAATGTCCCCGTAAACCACATATGCAAACATGTGTGTGTGTGTGTGTGTGTGCATGTGTTTACATTGCATTTGTGCAGAAGTAACAGGCCTTCATTTCTGTGTGAAAATGTTCAGATTTATGCTGAATTTAATATTGATTTTTTTTTGACAAATGGAATTATTTTTTTGCATTTCCAATTCATTTTTGATTGGTGTAATATTGACACCCAAGACCAGATTAATAAAAAATTTTTTACATACCTTCAGAACAACCATATCAAGCCCAGTTTTTTGTGTATTTACAGATTATTACATTTTTTTAACTAATGAAATGTTGTTTGGGGTCATATAGGACCCCAAGGACCAATTGAGGTTTAAAAAACATTTAATTAATTAATAATCTAGTATCTGTTAATTTTCTGTCATAGTTTTTTAAAAATAAACTATTTGAGTTAACCATGATGCTGACGCCCTGCCTCTTTGATTGCCCCGCCCCCAGTTAATCAAGTACTCATTTTTCAGACCTATGGTTAATCGAAATAGAAAAATTACACATGCACATCCCTATAAAAAACACTGGCGGGGAAAGGTTTAAAAATGCAGCATGAAGTTAAAACAGCTCGGTTTTGCAAGTCAATTCAACCTAGTATTTTAAGTTTTGACCTGTGATAAGTTTACATAACTTATAAAAACAAGTTGTAATTTTTTTACTTAATTTGTTAAGTAAAAGTAACAAAAATATATGTTGATTTGATATCGTTTTCACAGTGTGTGTTGTTGTTCTAGAAACAAAATTTAAGGAACAGAAAGAATTATCAGCTAACGCCAAAAATTACACATATTAGCCACTGTATATCGACCACTGCAGTATATCAGTTTATCACTAATAGGCATGGGCTGGTATAAGATTTTGCAGATTTGCATACCACGGTTTCACAGTGTTGCGGTCTTGCCATTGCAACACTAAAATGTGTTATTTTCAAATGTCTGTGTATACAAACAACAACTTTTCAACTGGACACAATACATTTTATTTTTAAGCAACACACAACATGTATGCCAGGTAAAAATATAGCTTTTAATATAGCTTTTTTTTTCTTCCAAAAATATTTTTATAATATTTATTAAATGTAAACATATCATATCATTTACATGACCTAATTAATTAATTTATTTTTGTGTGAACACAGCTCATACCTTGGAAACGGTATCACAAAAAATTTAAGTGGTTTTAAAACCTTGACACTTTAAAACCTAGGTGTACCTTGAAACCGGCCCATGCCTAATCACTAATCGTTATCGGCCAAAAGAAAAACATGGTTCATCCCTAGACACATACCCTAAACACACACACACACACACACACACACACACACACACACACACACACACACACACACACACACACACACACACACACACACAACATACAATGCAGGGATTTTTGTAGGCTATATAGACCAGTGGTTCTCAAACGGTGCGGCACCCTATTGTACATGGTGCATCCCTAAGCGGCCCCGCCAAAGAAAATGTATGATATAAATTAAACAAAACATATTAAATTATAGATTTAATTACACAGAAGTTATGATAAATTAATTTATTTTATAAAATGAATTGAAAAATTGAATAAAATGTCATAAAACTGGGGCCCCATTGGCACCATCTCAGGGTCCCCCAGTTTGAGAACCACTGATGTAGACTGAAATAAGTAAGTCTACTGTTGTGGTCCTCATGGGATTACTAAAGTATCTTTGTTACTTTGTGATAAAAAAAAGTTTGATTTCAAATCTCAAGGTGCTTATAATCATTAAGTAACATGTTATTACCATCTGATCCTATCAGTGCACCACGGTATCATCACAGTACTGATCTGAAGAGTTTTATCTATAGTAGGACAATCACTGATGACTCAGACTGTACTCACCATCCTCTCCATATCGGTCATAGATATCCTTCTTCTTGGCATCGCTCAGTACATCATAAGCTTCTGCGATCTCTTTGAATTTATCTTCAGCTCCGGCCGATTTGTTTTTGTCGGGGTGAAATCTTAACGCTTGTTTTCTGTACGCTTTTTTGATCTCCTCATCCGAGGCGCCCTTCTCGATCCCCAGCACCCTGTAATAATCTTTACCCATCACAACACTCTACCTAAAACATCACTATACCTGAACCATCGCTTCCATGTGTCGATATAATCAAAAATATTCAACTACTTCACTGAAATGATCCACCGGCTTCTGAAACATGAAGCGCGAGGCTGGAGTTCATTAAACTGTCCTTAAGTTATTTATCCCAAATGCTCATTTACAGCACTCAGCCGCTGGAGTCTCATCGGAATTTGTTATCATTGTCCCGAGACTGTCCTGACATTTTAAATCGATGAACTTAGAAATAAATACATGAAGGTTCGGTCTAACAGATCGTTATAGTTGTCAACGTAGCCGACTGTCCGCAGAAAGTCCGAGAATATTCACTTGCTCTGCTGCTGTATGAGCGGCCGCTGCAGTGAACACAGCGCCACCTGTGGAGAGGAGGACAAACAGTACATATCAAAATAGTACAAAAATAGGCTTCTTGCAAAAGGCCATAACACAAACAAACAAATGCATAAATAAATCCCAATAAAATACAATAATAAGTAATAATAATAATGACATGTACTATATGAATTTTATGAATTGCTTTTAATTCTGATATTTTTTGAGTGGCTTATCTATGGGTGGTTATATAATTGCAAGTACATTTGGTGTACAAAGGTTTTTCTGATTTTTTAAATGGTTATATTTTGAATGGTTTTAATTATTTATTATAATATTTTCTGTTAATGTGTTTATGTTATATAGCTACAAATTATTACCCATTGTTTGAATTAGTGTCAATTTTATCAAACTCTGTGGGGCAGTTTCCCGGACAGGGATTAGCTTAAACCAGGACTATGCCTTAATTTAATTAGGAAATATAACTTGTTTTAACAAACATGCCTTGCTAAAAACATTACTTGTGTACATTTTGAGGCAAAACAAAGGGCCCTGATGTATTTTAAGATATGTCAGTGCAAGCTGTTTTCTGTTTGGACAGCTCTTAAATTTATTTTAATCTAGGACTAGTCTAATTCCTGTCCGGGAAACTGCCCCTATAAGTTCTGTACTTTCAACACTGAGCGTCTCCACAGTGTCATTTGTCATTTCAAATGCACGTGCACTTGAAGTTCAAATACATTTGATTGGCTGTCAATGTTTTATCTTTTCATTCAGTCAGAGAGTGATTGACACTAATTTGGAAAGGAAATCATGATTTTCAGATGTTTAAGACTTTTTACAGAAAATATTAAGGGGTGCTTTCCTGGAAAAGGATTAGCTTAAGCCAGGACTAGGCCTTTATAGTTTAATTAGGAAATATAAAAAGTTTTAACAAACATGCCTTACTAAAAACATTACTTGTGTGCACTTTGAGGCAAAACAATGGGCACTGGTGTATTTTAAGATATGTTTTAAGATGTTTTCAGTTTGGACAGCTCTTACATTTATTTTAGTCTAGGACTAGTCTAATCTAATCTAATCTAATCTAATCTAATCTAATCTAATCTAATCTAATCTAATCCCTATCCAAAAAACTGCCCCTAAATTGTTATGGACTTGTTATGGATCTTGTGATTTTCAGTGCTTTATGTTGCAATACATTGGCATGGGAAAAATTCAGTATTTAAGTATATAGTATTCAAGGAATGTTTTACAGAAAACATATGTTGGCTTGGAAAAACACAGGTTGTAGCTGAACATACTGTATGTGTAGTTGTATCGTATGTGATCAGAATTTCAAGTAGTAACAAGTATTGATTTATAACAAAGCAAAATATGTGGTTGTTCAAGAATATCCTGTCTTGCCGAATTGACTCAGACAAAACTTCACTTGATCCTTAGAAAGTTTATTTTTTAAATGCATTAACATGAAGCTGTGAAAATGATATAATTGGTAACCCTATCACAGTAGTGATTTTGGAAAGCCACAAGCAAACTATCTTAAAGGAAAACACCACAGTTTTTCAATATTTTACTATGTTCTTACCTGTCTTACCTGATGAATAAAATGAATTTATACCTATCTTTATTCAATGCGTGCACTTAATGAATGTGTTAGCATTTAGCCTAGCCCCATTCATTCCTTAGGATCCAAACAGGGATGAATTAAGAAGCAACCAAATACTTCCATGTTTTCTCTATTTAAAGACTGTTACATGAGTAGTTACACGAGTAAGTATGGTGGCACAAAATAAAACATTGCGGTTTTGAAAAATGAGATCTATATTGTATGGCGGAAGAGCACTTAGTTTGCAGCACTTCGACCTCAGTGCGCAGTAACATCATCACTCCTGATTACTCCCCTTCTTGCTCAAACTTCCGTCAATATAACTGCGCCTGTGGTCGAAGTGCTGCAGACTAAGTGCTCTTCCTCCATACAATATAGTTCTCATTTTTTATCCGCTTAAAAAATCGCCAAGTTTTGTTTTGTGCCATCATACTTACTCGTGTTACTTATCATGTAACAGTCTTTAAATAGTCAAACATGGAAGTGTTTGGTGGCTTCTAAATTCATCCCTGTTTGGAGCAATAGGAATGAATGGGGCTAGGCTAAATGCTAACACATTCACGACGCGTTGTACAAAGATTAAGTGCACGCATTAAAAAAAGAGAGGTATGTATTAATTTGTCTTAGTTAAGGGAAGAACATAGTAAAATATTGAAAAACGCTGGTGTTTTCCTTTAAGTATCTCAATGTCACATCTAGACACTGAATCACTGTAAAGCTAAATGTTGTAGTCTATAGAAATATGAGCTCTTGTTTAAAGGAGCTCTAAGCGAATTGACGCGTTTTAGACCATAAAACATTTTTTGTTACATACCGGAAACATCTCCTCACTATCTGCTTGCTGCCTGTCCACTGATCAAACTGTAAAAAAACGCGATCTCTGTAGACACAGCCCAGGCTTCACAAACGGCAATAACAACATATTGGCCAAACCTAGCACCACAAAACAAAACAAAGTATTCCAGCCAATAAACGACAAAAAGGATTTGGGGGTGGGGGTTGGGCGCGTTCATGAAAGCACGGAAGGGAGGGGGAGGAGTTAGCTACGCTCCGTCTGTTTGAAAACAATTCAAACGCCAACAAAAACTAACGTCTCGCAGATTCGCTTAGAGCACCTTTAACTCCATGCATTTTTGTTTAGACACCATCAGAGGTTCAACAGCAACTAAAGTTACCAAACAAACCACATGAACTTACCTAAAAAATCTTTGTAAATGTATGTTTCTCCAAAGAAAATTAAGCATGTTAAACGTATGGCCTTGGCTGGGATAACGATCAATCCCATAAGAGAATTTAAAAAAATATATATATTTTAAAATATATGTCAAAATATTAAAAAAAAATGCATACAAAATATGTGTTTGTTGCATCATGTGCATCGCGTGTTTTGTCAAAATAAGTGCCTGCTGCGCATGCATCAAAACCGTTTATGATAAAAGAGACGCTCACGTTCACAAAATGCATGCAAGACACTCCCTTAACAATAATCTCTGATTATGCATGAAATTATGTGAGTCTCTGGCATACGCGAGCGTCTCTTTCATCATAAACCCTTTAGATGCGTCTGCAGCAGGCACTTATTTTGACAAGACACCTGATGCACACATTATCACTCGACCCGCAGAAAACATATTTTGAAATTACGAACCACACACATGATCGGCTACATACATGTTGTGATGAACTTTGCATCGAGCCAATGTTTGGATGTTTTTGCAATTATTATTATTTTTTTGAACTGCACAATTCTCAAGGTTTGTGAACAGGTGATGGAAACTAACCCTCCCTGTAAATAACTCGCATCACTTACTTTGCTTACTACTATGTTTGTCCAATCTACTTAGGGTTGACAGACACGCATGAGACTGAACGTGAAAACCTCTAGGGACCCCAGAAGCAGCTTCTCTATTAAGGCCAGCAAGTTCAGTCGTGTGGCCATGAACAAAATCAATGCGGTGTAGTTATGCATAAATAGATGTCCTACATTCTGACAGATCTATGTTTCAACTGACAAATAAACAAGTTTTTACCCACTCAGCTAATGAGTGTTTGGATCGCAGGACTATATTAATGCTTACCGGGTGATTTTACAGCGCATAGCTTCATCAAAGAAGCAAAGATACCTTTAGTTTACAGTAACAAATGGCTAAATAACCTCTTCACAACTGTTTTTGAAAATAGATCTAAAATCGAGATATAGTTGGGTACTGCTTTATATGATACAGTATATGGGTGGCTATTGGTTTTGCTACCTCTGTTTGGTATAAATAACCTCTATCCTACAGTCCGTACTACCTAAACACACAATTCGGAGTCACACAGTAGAGGCGACAGGGGTGCCAGGGAGCTGAGCGTACTAGATTGGTTTGAGTCCCACAAGGTCACAGGACTGGCATTCAGCTAAGCAGGCATGTAAATATAGCTTCATGAAAGGCATGCCATGGATTATGTCTTAGGACTCTCAGATTTCGTCTTCACCCTGAAGCGATTGTGATGTATGGAGAGCTGGTAACCGGGTGGCCAGATTTCAGGTGTTAAGATAGTGCATATTCAGAACTCACTCAAGTCTGGGTTCGTCGTCACTTCACGTCTCTTGAGATCTCTCTCGCTTGTTTCTTTCGATTTGGATTATCTCTGAAGATCTGAGGAAAGTTTGATGGGTGATATGTTGTAAGTGACAGATAACTTTATAATACAGGATCCATCGTGTTTGAGACAGCATCATGGATGCATTAGCTTTAGAGGCGAAAAGTGCTAAGAGTGAAAGCACACCTGCTCCTGCACCTGCGCCCCACAAACCTAGACCAAAACCTCCTAAAAAACCTAAACGTATCGTTTACTTTGAGGTGGAGATACTGGATGCCAAGACCAGGGAGAAACTATTGCTACTGGATAAGGTACGTGACTTTTGAAGTGATATAAAAGTAAGCAAAATGAATAGATATTTAAAAGAAATCATCTGTTATAGATGGTTTAAGTAAAGCAACTGCAATCGTAGCACAGGTCGTAAGTTTTTGCCAATGTGGTTTTAAATTTATAATGTTGCTTTTGGAAGACGATTAGGAATTCCTATGTGAGTTTATCCATGCATGTACCGTAAATCAGATTTTCCTTGCATAGGAAAATTGCAGTGTTGCGCTGTATTAATAAAAAGACAAATACAATATGAAGAAATACAGAAGCCAAAATAACAATAAAACATTATTAAGTTAATAAACATACAATTGGAAAATATGAGCAATTTTATATATGTGTACTTATTTACTATTTTGAGACTTTAAAAAAAAATGCTGGGTTATTTTCAACCCAGCGTTGGGTCAAAAACGGACGAGCCCAGTAGTTGGGTTAAATTAACCAACACTGTAAAAAAAAATGCAGAATGAAGTTAAAACAACTTGGTTTTGCAAGTCAATTTAACCTATTTTAAGTTTTGACTCAAAAAAGTTATAAAAACAAGTTAAAATGTTTCACTTAATTTATTAAGTTAAAGTAACATAAAAATAAGTTGATTTGACAAAAATGCTGAATTTTTTACAATGCAGATTTTTTTTACATTTGACACAAAACCCATTATATAGGTTAAATAACAACGCAACAGGCTTTGTTCGTCCCCTTTTTGACCCAATGCTGGGTTGAAAATAACCCATCGTTTTTGAGACTCCTGTGGAATGTAAATGTTTAAATAGAAATATAGCTGAAGATATTTCCAAGCTGTTTATCTTTCTGCAGGTCGAGCCAACGGCAACTATTTTGGACATTAAGTCAATGTTCCACAAATCAAGTAAGCCCGTCTCTCTAGTGAAGCGCATACGAGACCTTTCTTTTAATAGCTTTCAGCGAGGAATATGATAAGTTGATGACATTGAAATAATAGTTATAGCAAAGTCTTACGTGTCAGGCTTCAATTTTCACAGATCCACATTGGTACGCTGCCAGACAGTCTTTATGCCTGGATCCAAGTGAGTTCATCTGATTTATTACAGTTGTTATACAGTAGATACTGTATGTGAGCCTATCTGTGAAATTTAATCTAAAGTCTCATAATCTAATAACGAGATTTGGAGCATTAAAGTTTTATTTTTTTCATTGATTACAATCTTTGTCATGACTTTACTCAGTCAATATTAAACATATCAAGGTTATATTTTCACATGTTCTTTACATTTTATGTAGAAAAGAGTAAATCACAAAATAAAAGATTTTCACAGGCAGGGTCACATCACTATTAAACATTTGCTGTAGTTTTGCAGCAGTTTTCCAGTAACTTACTGTAGATTTAAATTGATGTTATTTACTGTCAACAGTTTGTTCAAAGTTAAATGAAATCCTTATCAACCATTTTCTGTTTTTTTCCTCCAGATTTGTGGTTCCCAGAATGCTTTGCATGAGGTTGTTATTTTAGTTTTATTCTGTAAAGAAAAAGATTTGTTAATGTTTAATGTTCATTTAACTTTGAACAAACAGCTGCCACTAATACTGTCATTTATACAGACATTTGTAAAAGGGTAGAAAATGGCGGGCCATTTTTTTACATTTATACAGTAGGCTATACCCTTCTGAATACTTAGATGAAGACTTTATGGTTGCTTTCAGAAGGAAAACCTTTACGAGATGAAGAAATCTTACAGGACCTTCCTGTGGGAACCACTGCAACCCTTTACTTCAGAGACTTGGGAGCCCAGATTTCCTGGGGAACTGTGAGTGTTCACACAAATCATTTGAAACACATACACAGGGGCGCTGTAAAGGGGGGGTAAACAATGACGATTCTCGGGGCCCACGAGTAAGAGGGGGCCCAGAGAAGCCCCCAAAATTGTGGTGCTAAAAAATATTTAATAGTAAAAATTATTAACTTTATTCTATTTGCTGTTTCCTGGTATCAAATTTTTTAAATTTGTTTAGGAAACACAAACGTCCGTGGGCCCCTTTTCCCCCTCTCAATTATCATAAAATGGTTCAGTCCGCCCAAGTTGTATAATCCAGGCAACACAGCTTGACTTCACTTATAGCGCCGGCAGAATATCAACTTGGCAAAACTCAATTTAAACAGCGCAAAATGACTGCCTGTGGACGTTATAGATAGAAATGATTATATGTCTGTTTTTATTCACACAATAAATATTTAAACTAGTTGTAATGAAAATGCATGTAGTTTTAGGAAAAGTCAGGGAGCAGCAAGGCTTTATGATTTATTAGACAAAGTAATTGACTATGCAAATTTCAAAACGGTCAAAATGACGCCTTGTTTGTTCTAGTGTTAAAGATAATTACCACACTGCAAAAAATGATTTTCAAGAAAAAAATTCTTAGTAGTTTTGTCTTGTTTTCAGTAAAAATATCTAACATTACTTAAATAAAGATGCTTTTTCATGATGAGCAAAACGACCCAAGAAAATTAATCTAGTTTTTAGACAAAAAAAATGTAAGTGATTTTGTGCATAAAACAAGCAAAAAAATCTGCCAATGGGGTAAGCAAAAAAATCTTGAACATTTTTCTTAAACACTAAATTCAAGAAAAATTCAAGAAAAATTTGCTTACCCCATTAGCAGATTTTCTTGCTTGTTTTATGCACAACATCCTTTAAATGTAATATTTTTGGTCTAAAAACTAGAATTATTTTCTTGGGTCGTTTTGCTCAAGAAAAAACATCTTAATTTAAGAATTTTTTGATATTTTACTGAAAACAAGAAAAAAATAGTAAGAATTTTTTTTCTTGAAAATAATTTTTTGCAGTGCATAAGTTTAAATGTTACGGTTAAAATGACTGCTGGTGGCCGTTCTAGTGTTAAAAGTGCATGATAAGGGAATTCAATTTTCTGCCCATGTTAGGTCAAGAAAACGCTGGAAAAAATAACAATACACAGTTTTAGTTAAACGTTCAACACTGCAAAAATTGACTTTCTTACTTAGTATTTTTGTCTTGTTTTCAGTAGAAATATCTAAAAATTCTTAAATTAAGATGCTTTTTCTTGATGAGCAAAATGACCTAAGTAAATAAGTCTAGTTTTAAGACAAATTAATATACAATTTAAGTGAAATTGTCCTCAAAACAAACAAAATGATCTGCCAATGGGGTGAAAAAAAATTGTGAAATAATATTTATTTTTTCTTAAACACTTAATTCAAGTAAAATGTTCTCACCCCATTGGAAGTCAAAATACCATAAAAGCGCATGATTTTATGAAAATTAATATGAAAAAAGTCTCAGCTGTGTTGGGGGCCCTGTCAAGATTCTTTTCATGGGGCCCAAAATCCTTAGCAGCACCCCTGCACATACACTCGCTGTTTCACATATAGACACATGGTATGCTGTCACAAAAAAGATACAAAACTGGGATGGTACCCTTTTGTATCTTTATGAATAAACAACACATTGAAATGTTGTACTTTTTGGGGTGCAATAATATACCCTAAGAACCTATTGTGTGTGCGTACCTTAAGGAACAATTTTGTAAAGTTAAATGCTAGGAGTACAACAATTGATCTTTAAGGTACAGTAATATACCCCAAAAGATACGACATTTTAGTACATTTATAAAGGTACACAAGGGTTCCACCCCAGCAACAGAAAAGGCATAGTTTTTTACCTTTATTTCCATATATAGATGGTTTAATTGGCGGTTTTGTGCCTAAAAGTGAACTTATGTGCCTAAAAGTGAACCAAAGTGAACTTCCGGTCTGTGTTTATTTATCGTCTGGCCACTGGCTTAACTGATCTCTGAAACAAATACCTTGTCAGAAATAAAATGTTTTGGTTTGCCAAAGAAGAGGTTTGGCAACCAGAATTCAAGGACCTGTAGTTAAAGGAAAACACCACAGTTTTTCAATATTTTACTATGTTCTTACCTCAACTTAGACAAATTGATACATACCTATCTTTATTTGATGCATACACTTAGTCTTTGTACAGAAGACGCTCAAACATCCGTCAATAGAACAGTGTCCGAGGTCTGCAAACTAAGTCCTCTTCCGCCATAAAATATAGTTCTAATTTTTATACGCTAAAAAAATTGTCATGTTTTATTTTGTGCCACCATACTTAGTTGTGTAACTACTCATGTAACAGTCTTTAAATAGGGAAAACATGGAAGTGTTTGGTGGCTTCTGTTTGGATCCTAAGGAATGAATGGGGCTAGGCTCAATGCTAACACATTCACGATGTGCTGTACCAATATTTAGTGCACTCATTGAAAAAAGATAGGTATGTATAATTAATCTAAGTTAAGGTAAGAACATAGTAAAATATTGAAAACGGTGGTGTTTTCCTTTAACTGTACCTTTAAAGAGTAACTAAACCCTAAACCAACTTGTTTTAGTTAATGATCTGTAAGAATGATGCTTTATTAGTGCTGTTCATTGATGTTAGTAACTTTTTTGACATTTGGATATAAAGTGTTTCAATACTGCAATATATGGTGTAAAAACGTCTGAGTGCTGCCCTCTTCAGGTTGAACGGTGGCTACTGCAGTTGAATTTTCCTATTGGATGTTGGGTCCAAAAAATGACTCGTGACGTAAGCAGGTTCAAGCTCACCACGCCCTTGTTACAATCTCACCACACACTTGGTACGAGCTTAGTTCGTCCCCTCTATCTCCGTTGGCATCTGCCCACTTTTCTTGCGTTTTTTAAATATTGCCAGTGGGCGGAATCAGGCTCTGACCAGGGGTTTAGTTACGCTTTAAATGTATACAATAAATCTTGAAGGTACAGCAATGTACCCCAAAAGGTACAACATTGTAGTACATCTATAAATGTACACAAAGGGTAATACCCCAGCGACAAAAAAGTATGGACTACAGCTACTTTGACTGATAAAAACCCTCAAACTTTTGGAGTTTGCTCTGCACAAGAAGAACACGCTTATGTGAGCCATGCCTCGCCAAAAAGAGCTTTCAGAGGAGCTGAAATAGTCCACTGCTATTAAAGGCTCTCTAAGCGAATCTGCGAGACGTTAGTTATTGTTGACGTTTGAAACTGTTTTCAAACAGACGGAGCGTAGCTAACTCCTCCCCCTCCCTTCCGTGCTTTCATGAACGTGCCCAACCCCCACCCCCAAATCCTTTTTGTCGTTTATTGGCTGGAATACTTTGTTTTGTTTTGTGATGCTAGGTTTGGCCACTTGTTGATATTGCCGTTTGTGAAGCCTGGGCTGTCTACAGAGATCGCGTTTTTTTACAGTTTGATCAGCGGTCAGGTAGCAAGCAGATAGTGAGGAGATGTTTCTGGTATGTAACAAAAAATGTTTTATGGTCTAAAACGCTTCAATTCGCTTAGAGCGCCTTTAAAAGTTATCAAAGGGATTATTTTCAGGTGCGTAATATCACTACGCATGCTGCTGCTATGTTACGGCAGCAAAGTCCTTGATTATTACGCCAGAATGAGAGTATAGTTCCTAGCCATATCTGCCTAGAAAATCACAACTTTTAATTTTCCGTCATACTTAGTACACGATGTAAATACAGAAGAGGAAAGTTTTAAATAGGAAAAATATCGAAACTCTCTGGTTATTTTTTTAGCGTGACGCTAATGGTCTAATCAGATTCAATGGATTGTGCTAAGCTATGCTAAAAGTGCTAGCGCCAGCGTCGAAGATCAGCTGAATGGATTCCAAAACAGTAAAAACCAAATGTTTAACTCTAGGGGAGCTAGCATATTTTGAGTGTCCCTTTAAATTTGTTTTAATGACATTAATTTTTTCTCTCTCTTTATTAAGTTACAAAACATGTGTGCACAAAAAATTTTCAGGACAAAAAGGCTTCCTCAGGCAAAAGTCAGTATATTTAGTACTGTATGACTTCTCTCGGCACAAACACAAGTCCTGAAGTCATTAGATTAGAAATTAGGATAAATCGAATAAATGAAATTAAATTTTTATTTAGGTTGAAGAAATCCTGCAGGTTCCTGCCATCACTATTGTAGTACAGGCTATCCCATGTGTGTGTTTATAGGCATTTTACAGCTTCCACATGTATCATCCAATCACAATTAATAGTCACAAGTGTCTGTCTTGGCTTTGAAATGCGTTCAAGCGGCCCATGTAACTCTGTCTTGTGTCAGTACAACATGCATACGGTCCTTCGGTTCAGTTTTCTCTCACCTCTCCAGTTCTCTTTACTCTTTACTCAGAACAAGTAATCTCTTCGGTCCCATTTACCACCAGGTGTTGATCCCATTCACCTCCTGTTCACCTTCTCACCAATGCTCACACAGTCCCACAGGACAGGGATAAAACCAGCAGGCATATACTCTGCATCGTTGCTGATTAATTGGTTGTATTTCGATAGCATATGAATAAACATCTATATCATGAGAAATCAAACAATTGTAGGATAAGAAAGATATAATATGATCCTGATCCAGACTAAAGTTTCCTTGTCTAATAATGAGATTCGGAGCATCAAAGTTTGATTTCATCCATTGATTTAAATATTTGTGTGTTGCTCCTTGCAGGTGTTTCTAATCGAGTACATCGGACCACTTGTCATATACCTGCTATTTTACTTCAGACTTCCTCTTATCTACGCTCCCAAGTATGAATTCACCACCAGTAAGCATTGGGTTGTGCAGTAAGTATCAGAGTCATTGAATGGGAATAGTGTCCTTAGGTGTGATTTATCATTGAGTGTTTTGGATTCAGTCCATGAACAGTGGGAACAGTGTCTTCTGACAGACGACCCACCAGAAGAGTATTTTAAGAATAATGTTGCCAAGTGTTTCAAGAATAAACATTTATTTGATGATCTGGTTTTTAAACTGATCTTGTTGACTCTCCTCAGTATAGCCTGTGTGTGTCACTCCTTCCATTATGTGAAGCGAATCTTGGAAACGCTGTTTATCCATCGCTTCTCTCATGGTACCATGCCGCTGCGCCACATTTTCAAAGTAAGCATGCATCACATTTGTGGATATTTTCATTTAGTCATTTCGAAGAATTGTTTCTAAACGTAGTGCTTGTGACATCACCCATAGGACAAATGAATACATCCCTATCTTTTTTCAATGCATGCACTTAATCTTTGTATAGGGCCTCATGAATGTGTAAGCATTTAGCCTAGCCCCATTCATTCCTTAGGATCCAAACAGGGATGAATTTAGAAGCCACCAAACACTTCCATGTTTTCCCTATTTAAAGACTGTTACATGAGTAGTTACACCAAGTATAGTGACACAAAATAAAACGTAGCAATTTTTTAAGCAGATAAAATTAGAACTATATTGTATGGCTGAAGAGCACTTAGATTGCAGCACTTTGACCTCGGCGTGCAGTAATATCATCACTCCTGACTACTCCCCCTCTCGCTCAAACTTCTGTCAATCAGGCCCGGCTCCACGTGGGGGGGGTTCAGAGTGGGCCTGGCCCATCCAATCAAGGACTTGGCACAACCTGGCCCCACAGCACATAACAGGCAATCTTTTGGCCAAAAATCTGTAATGTTATACTATATTAACAGACGTGAGTATAATTCATAATAAAAACAGCATTTTAGATTAAATAAATTTTTTAGTTTTTAGTAAGTTACTAAGTCCAAAATATGTACAAAAAAATATAAAAAATGAAGAAAACACAAACACAACAATAACAAACAACCCTAACAATTGAAGTGGCGGCCGGCGACTTCTTTTTCGTGGGGGCTCGATGTGAAGTTTGTCACAGCATGTATATAGCCCGTCATGTGTGTGGTTCGTAATTTCAAAATATGTGTTCTGTGGATCAAGAGATCCTATGTGTATCACGTGTCTAAAGGGTTTATGATAAAAGAGTCGCATAATTTCATGCGTAATCATAGTTTACTGTAGCCTGGGTGCCAGCCGATCTTAGCCCCGCCCACAACATTTTGAAAACGGGAAGATCGGTCTGGGGTTTGCTACTATGCTAGTGAGCTACTATGCGAGACCCGGTCGACCAATCAAATTGTCAGGGCGGGCTTTATACCATGATGGACAGATGATCAACAGTAACGTAATCAACCACGTCACCAAAGAGCGCGTGTGTTGAATCTATCTACAACAAAATGGCTGCCGCTGTAGAATTCAGATGTGTGGATTATTTCTGACATTGAATCTGTTCTAAAAAATATCGACAGAGCATTGATTTTAAAAGAGGAACAGAGAAATGCGATCAAGGCATTTGTTGATCGGAAAGATGTTTTTGCCGTCCTTCGGCAAAAGTTGATCGCACTTATGAAAGACCAAGTTAAAGGGATCGTTCTGCCAAAAATGATATTAAACCTATGATTTACTCACCCCCAAGCTGTCCGAGTTGCTACCTTCCGGTAGCGCCGCCATCTTAGTCGCGTCCGCATTCAGGATGAGAGCTTACGCAGCCTACGGAGGCTACTCTGCTGCTGCTCTGTGCCCCCGCCCTCCGAATTTGTCATACGTCACTAAGAAAAGTGCGTACACTACGCTAATACTCTCTCCTGAATACAGAGGAGTCTAAGATGGCGGCGCTACCGGAAGGTATTTATTTTCGTTAATAAAGTTTTAAATATGGATATTTCTACAACAACACCAGTTGTTGTACCCTCAGAAGACCTTTGTTTATCATCCTGGAGTCGTTTGGATTTAATTTGTGAAAGATGGACGCACTTTTTTTGGACTTGAAGGTCGTGGACCCCGTAACATTACATTTAATCAACTGAAAGATCTAAAACATTTTCTAAAATATCCGAAAATGTGTTTGTCTGAAAAACGATGGACATATGCAACTCGGACAGCGTGGGGGTGAGTAAATATTGGTTCATTTTTGTTATATCATTTTTGGCCGAGCTATCCCTTTAAAGAAGCAACTGAAATGGGTATCATAGCGATGCAATTCGGCGTGCACGACGAGATGGATATAATTAGCGGTCGTTGCCAGCTTCTTTTCGGAAGCCCGGAATCATGGCTGGTGAATAAGTGGAGGGACATGCTAGGCTCCGATATTTTTCAAGCAAACGTAATGGGTATCGTCGTGGATGAAGTTCACTTAATGTACAAATGGTAAGAGATAGTCTTATTGTATGACTTAGTAAATACTAAATGTTGTGATATAAATGAAATGTTGTAAACATAGTAGGTGTTGATGTACGTTCGCTAGTATAATCACAATGTTAGTGTAATTGTAGCGAAATAACTAGCAGTTCGGTCAGGCTGCAAAAGACGTCATTTCAACATACGTCACACACTCAGTTGCTCTGATTGGTCATAAGTCTATCCAATTGAGTGGAGAGGCATTTTTCGGTTGAGACACGCCTCATAATCATAGCCCAATGGAGCGGTATCAGACTCAAATTCTGACTAGAATTGAGTATGACAACGTCAGGCTAAGTTTACCGTTAAGGGAGTGTCTTGCGTGTATTTTGTGAACGTGAGCGTCTCTTTTATCATAAACGGTTTTGACACGTGTGCAGCAGGCACTTATTTTGACAAAACATGTGATGCACATGGTTCACATGACGCAAAATAACACATATTTTGAAAAAAGTGCAACACACATGACACTCCGAACACATATTTTGAATTTTCCCCTCATATGATCAGTCACGAGCCGCCACTGAACAATTTAGTCTTAAATATATGATAATAAAACTAAAGACATGGGAGATTAAAGCATTAAGAACCCCCAATCCGACCAGCCCACCTGGAATATTACTTGGCCCACCTTTCATCTCATATCTAGAGCCGGGCCTGCTGTCAATATTATTGCGTGCCGAGGTCGAAGTGCTGCAATCTAAGTGCTCTTCGGCCATACAATATAGTTCTCATTTTTATCTGCTTAAAAATTCGCCACATTTATTTTGTGCCACCACCATACTTACTCGTGTAACTACTCATGTAACAGTCTTTAAATAGGGAAAACATGGAAGTGTTTGGTGGCTTCTAAATTCATCCATGTTTGGATCCTAAGGAATGAATGGGGCTAGGCTAAATGCTAATACCTAATGCTAATTAATAACGCGCTGTACAAAGATTAAGTGCACATATTGAAAAAAGATAGGTATGTGTTAATTAATCTAAGTTGAGGTAAAAACATAGTAACATATTGAAAAACGGTGCTGTTTTCCTTTAAAAGTTCAGGAGTATTTGGGCGGGGCTTAAATGGTAAAGGCCGCGGTATACTTTTTTTCCGCGTCCGCGTCCGGCTCGCGCGCGCACGCGTCCGCGCAGCTTTTCGAGTATAGTCCCCGCGGCTACACGCGGATGGCCGCGTTCGA
The DNA here is from genome assembly GCF_030506205.2 of Paramisgurnus dabryanus. Lineage (NCBI taxonomy): Eukaryota > Metazoa > Chordata > Actinopteri > Cypriniformes > Cobitidae > Paramisgurnus > Paramisgurnus dabryanus. The sequence continues at coordinate 42,875,246 of NC_133339.1, forward strand.
CACTATACGCAATACAAATGATTTCTTATTCAAATTATTAGTCTAACAGGCTGTCAGGGCAGCACTGATTTGGCGACATTTACAGTACATTAAAACATTAGGATAGGTGAAGAAAAGTAACTGATCCACCATTGCAAACACAGTTTAGAACAAACAACAAGACAACAAGAACAGGAATCAAACAAACATGCTCCAGAGCTTTCTGTTCTTTGAAGAAGTAAAAGTTAAAGAAGAAAAACCATAGTGTGTGTGCAAATGCTGTCTGTTTCCTTTGTATAATTGTTTATAGTGGAATGAACTGTATAAATATTTTCTCGCGCATGCGCTGTTGTACGCGGACTGTACGCGCACTGTCCGCGCGGTCTCAAACTTTGGGCTGCACGCGGACGGTCCGCGCGGCCGGCCGCGGACCCTCTCGATGACGAAAATGACGTCATGCGGACGGCGCGCATACGCGGACGTCCCTAGTATACTTTCGGCTTAACACAATCACAAGCATCCATTCAGGTTGCAGCTGTATATGGCCCTGTCCCAAATGGCACAAATGTCACCATGTAGTGCAGATTTTTGGAATCCTTGAAGCAAGTTCACGAGGGCGAACCAGAGTCGTATTTTGGGACAGAAATAGGAAGAGAATTTGCTCATCAGTTTAAACTCCTCCCATCCGTCATCTGATTGCTCTTTCCAAGGACTTTTGGGTTGGTAAAGTATGTGGAGCCTGCAGCAGTCGGTGCAAAGGTGGCGCTGATGAGCACACTTTGGAGTGTAAAAAAGACAGATGGGACACACTACAGACACTGGCCCTGTCCCAAATGGCAGACTCCAAACTTTCCGTCACGCCGTAAATAGGAAGAGAAGTTGCCCATCAGTGTGAACTCCTCACTTTCGTTCGTCTGATTGGTCTGATTGCTCTTTCGCAAGGACTTCTGGGTTGGTAAAGTGCATGAAGCCTGCAGCATTGCGGGCTTCGCCGAAGACAGGATCAAGGGTGCAAAGGGGGCGCTGATGAGCACACTTTGTAGCATAAAAATGACAGATGGGACACACCACGGACTCGTAGACACTGGCCCTGTCCCCAACGGCACACTCCAAACTTATGGACTTCCTCAGAGTCCACACTTTGATGACATCATGTAGTGCAGACCGTAGGGACCCTTGACTCGAGTCCACAAGGGCGCACCGGAGTCGTATTTTGGGACAGACTCGAGCTTCACGCCGAAAATAGGAAGAGAAGTTGCCCATCAGTGTGAACTCCTCACTTTCGTCGTCTGATTGGTCTGATTGCTCTTTCGCAAGGACTTCTGGGTTGGTAAAGTGCGTGAAGCCTGCAGCAGTGTGGGCTTCGCCGAAGACAGGATCAAGGGGGCAAAGGGGGCGCTGATGAGCACACTTTGTAGCATAAAAATGACAGATGGGACACACTACGGACTCGTAGACACTGGCCCTGTCCCCAATGGCACACTCCAAACTTGTGGACTTCCTCAGAGTCCACACTTTGATGACATCATGTAGTGCAGACTATAGGGACCCTTGACTCAAGTACACGAGGGCGCACCAGAGTTGGAGTTTGGGACAGACCTCAGCGTCACTCCAGAAATAGGAAGAGAAGTTGCCCATCAGTGTGAACTCCTCACTTTCGTCGTCTGATTGGTCTGATTGCTCTTTCGCAAGGACTTCTGGGTTGGTAAAGTGCGTGAAGCCTGCAGCAGTGCGGGCTTCGCCGAAGACCCTATCAAGGGTGCAAAGGGGCGTTGATGAACACACTTTGTAGCATAAAAATGACAGATGGGACACACTACGGACTCGTAGACACTTGCCCTGTACCCAATGGCACACTCCAAACTTGTGGACTTCCTCAGAGTCCACACTTTGATGACATCATGTAGTGCAGACTATAGGGACCCTTGACTCAAGTACACGAGGGCGCACCAGAGTTGGAGTTTGGGACAGACTTGAGCGTCACTCCAGAAATAGGAAGAGAAGTTGCCCATCAGTGTGAACTCCTCACTTTCGTCATCTGATTGGTCTGATTGCTCTTTCGCAAGGACTTCTGGGTTGGTAAAGGGCGTGAAGCCTACAGTAGTGCGGGCTTCACCGAAGACAGCATCAAGGGTGCAAAGGGGGCACTGATGAGCACACTTTGTAGCATAAAAATGACAGATGGGACACACTACGGACTCGTAGACACTTTCCCTGTCCCCAATGGCACACTCCAAACTTGTGGACTTCCTCAGAGTCCACACTTTGATGACATCATGTAGTGCAGACTATAGGGACCCTTGACTCAAGTACACGAGGGCGCACCAGAGTTGGAGTTTGGGACAGACTTGAGCGTCACGCCAGAAATAGGAAAAGAAGTTGCCCATCAGTGTGAACTCCTCACTTTTGCCGTCTGATTGGTCTGATTGCTCTTTCGCAAGGACTTCTGAGTTGGTAAAGTGCGTGAAGCTTGCAGCAGTGCGGGCATCGCCGAAGACAGCATCAAGGGTGCAAAGGGGGCGCTGATGAGCACACTTTGTAGCATAAAAATGACAGATGGGACACACTACGAACTCGTAGACACTTGCCCTGTCCCCAATGGCACACTCCAAACTTGTGGACTTCCTCAGAGTCCACACTTTGATGACATCAAGTAGTGCAGAGCCTAGGGACTCTTGAGGCGAATCCACGAGGGCGCACCAGAGTCATATTTTGGGTCAGACTTGAGCGTCATGCCGGAAATAGGAAGAGAAGTTGCCCATCAGTGTGAACTCCTCACTTTCATCGTCTGATTGCTCTTTCGCAAGGACTTCTGGGTTGGTAAAGTGCGTGAAGCCTGCAGCAGTGCGGGCTTTGCCGAAGACAGCATCAAGGGTGCAAAGGGGGCACTGATGAGCACACTTTGTAGCATAAAAATGACAGATGGGACACACTACGGACTCGTAGACACTTGCCCTGTACCCAATGGCACACTCCAAACTTGTGGACTTCCTCAGAGTCCACACTTTGATGACATCAAGTAGTGCAGAGCCTAGGGACTCTTGAGGCGAGTCCACGAGGGCGCACCAGAGTCATATTTTGGGTCAGACTTGAGCGTCATGCCGGAAATAGGAAGAGAATTTGCCCATCAGTGTGAACTCCTCACTTTCGTCGTCTGATTGCTCTTTCGCAAAGACTTCTGGCAAGCCTGCTGCAAGGGGGCGCTGATGAGCACACTACAGAGTGTAAAAATGAGAGATGGGACACCCTACAGACTCATAAACTAAGCGAGCATGCACAATTTAAGGCCACGAGACCAAAAGTCCCATGAAGTGAGCCATTTGGGACAGGGCCTTTGAAAGTTGAGAGAGATAGCAGATTTCCCATAAGTGGGCGTGGTTTAAGAGCAGCAACCGGACACGCCCCCACCGCTTGAGAGCAAAGAATTCTACCTATTTTCCAAGATTTTAATAACTTATTTTATTTATTTTGGCATTTTTTCTCATTTAAATTTGGCTGGGCGGGTAATAACACATATTTCTGTGGTGTGACAAACTCAGAACACATATTTAATCCAACTTTAAACGGACTTTAATCTTTTACAGAATTGTTCATGTTACTGGTGCTTTGCAGCATGGATGGCTTATTACATCAATCACCCTCTCTACACACCTCCACGTATGAAATATCTCTATATGACATTTCATTTTCATGTCTTTCATGTTTTAAGTGAACATTGTCAATACTCTGAATGCACTGAAATGCTGTCAGTCTGTTTACATGCAGATTATGGAGAAAGGCAGGTGAAGACAGCACTTGTAATCTTTCTAGTGAGCATTTTTTTACTCTGTAATGTTGTTTTTACGAAATATAATTTTTTTATCAGTCTTATACTTATGGTAAAATTTTATTTTCACAGCTCTGTCAAATCGGCACCTTCTCAATTCACGTGGCTCTGCGAAATCTCAGGCCATCTGGTAAGATCTCAATAAACACATATCATCATAAATACATAAATGATGAAAACATCTGTGGTTTCATTATATATCAACAATAAGATTTTTCCCCATCAAGGATCTAAGGTGAAGAAGATTCCCTATCCAAACAAGAATCCATTTACCTGGATATTTGCACTCGTCTCATGTCCAAACTACACATATGAGGTGAGAAGGATTGCAAAAATATCAAGGTTACATTTTCACAATATTTTTTAGTTCCAGGTCATACAGTAATGTTTTTAGATGTTAAACCTTGTAAAGATATGAAATGCTGACCTCTAGTGATAGAGTAAATAACAGACACTACAACTGTGACGTGAATGCAACTGAATCTGTGTTTCTTCTCTAGCTGGGAATTTGGCTTGGATTTACATTGATGACCCAGTGTGTTCCTGTGTTGTTCTTCACTGTGGTGGGATTCATACAGATGACAGTTTGGGCCAAAGGGAAACATCGCAGCTACCTGAAGGAGTTTAAAGAGTATCCATCACTGCGCTCCCCAATCTTACCCTTCATCCCATAACAGAAACCCCCAAAATCTCAGTCATCGAGAAGCATTCTTTCTTGAACCCGGTCATTTTTATAGTAACAGTCATTTTACGTGATAACATACTATATAAAGCGCTCAAGACAGATATACCTGAGGTCTATAGAAGAAACAAGTGATTTCAAATTCAGGTTAAATAGCCAAATTAATTAAAAATTACCAGAACAGATATTTGGAGAAGACATTATTACTATAAAAACTGAATTTCAAAGTAAACTTTTTCTATTGTTTGAATAGACAAATCAGTTTTGAATTTAATCACATATGGAGAAATGAATAGAAACCATGGTTGCCAGATCTGTGACAAAACCAGCCCACTGACCAATCAAAACTGAATTTCAAAGTAATCTATATCTATTATTTAAATAGACAAATCCTTTTTGGATTCAATTACATATTGAGAAAATGAAAAGAAACCAGGGTTGCCAGATAAGTATAAAAGAAAACAGCCTAATGACAAACCAAAACTCAGTTTCAAAGTATTTTTTTCTATTATTTGAATAGACAAATCATTTTTAAATGTAATCACATATTTAGAAAGTGAATAGAGACCTTGGTTGCCAGATCTGTGTAACAAAACCAGCCCAATGACCAATCAAAACTGAATTTCGAAGTAAACTTTTTCTATTGTTAAAATAGACAAATCCTTTTTAAATTTAATCACATATTTAGAAAGTGAATAGAAACCTTGGTTGCCAGATCTGTGTAACAAAACCAGCCCAATGACCAATCAAATCTGAATTTTAAATTAAACTTTTTCTATTATTTAAATAGACAAATCTTTTTTAAATTTAATCACATATTTAGAAAGTGAATAGAAACCTTGGTTGCCAGATCTGTGCAACAAAACCAGCCCAATGACCTATGACAACTGAATTTCAAAGTAAACTTTTTCTACTGTTTGAACAGACAAATCCTTAATGAATTTAATCACATATTGAGAAAGTAAACAGATACCAGGGTTGCCAGATCTGTGCAACAAAACCAGCCCACTGACCAATCAAAACTGAATTTCAAAGTAAACTTTTTCTATTGTTTAAATATACAAATCCTTTTTAAATTTAAACACATATTTAGAAAGTGAACAGATACCAGGGTTGCCAGATCAGTGTAACAAAACCAGCCCAAAGACCAATCAAAACTGAATTTCAAAGCAATATTTTTCTATTATTTGAATAGACAAATAATTTTTAAATGTAATCACATATTTAGAAAGTGAATAGAAACCTTGGTTGCCAGATCTGTGTAACAAAACCAGCCCAATGACCAATCAAAACTGAATTTCAAAGTAAACTTTTCTATTATTTAAATAGACAAATCCTTTTTAAATTGAATCACATATTGAGAAAGTAAACAGATACCAGGGTTGCCAGATATGTGCAACAAAACCAGCCCACTGACCAATCAAAACTGAATTTCAAAGTAAACTTTTTCTATTGTTTAAATATACAAATCCTTTTTAAATTTAATCACATATTTAGAAAGTGAACAGATACCAGGGTTGCCAGATCAGTTTAACAAAACCAGCCCAAAGACCAATCAAACCTGAATTTTAAATTAAACTTTTTCTATTATTTAAATAGACAAATCCTTTTTACATTTAATCACATATTGAGAAAGTGAATAGAAATCATGGCTGCCAGATCTGTGTAACAAAGCCAGCCCAATCAAAACTGAATTTCAAAGTAAACTATTCTATTATTTAAACAGACAAATCCTTTTTAAATGTAATCACATATTGAGAAAATAAATAGAAACCAGGGTTGCCAGATCAGTGTAACAAGCCAGACCAATGACCAATCAAAACTTCCCCACAACTATCCCAATGCACATATTGCCCAAAACTCAAAATATTCCACTCCCATTTTTAAAATACGTATTTTACAGTCCATGTTATGCATTACAGTTTCCTTTTGAAAATCACTGCATAGTAGTAATCATAAACACAGTCTGATTTCATAAATAAAGTCATCATATCTTAACAATGACAACTGATGAATAAAATCCCTCCCTCCATTAAACTGGAAAAAATAATCCACGGCAAGCTTAAAAGCCCAATTTTGCTGGAAAAATCCTGGCTTGGCAACCCTAATGCGGTTTTATTATAACAACTGAAATCAAAACTTGCTTATAAATTAAAGATTACATGAATGTGGAGTAAAGAACATAACATTTAAGCTTTTCAAGTTTGTTTAATATATAACTATAAAACACAACTTGTTCAGAAAGCTGTGAAATTGCCCTTACATAACATTCTAGTATGTTTTTTAGTTTATACACACATGTCTTAAAGAATAGTTCAAGCAAAAATGAGTATTTTGTCATCATTTACTCACCCTGAAATCAGATCTGGGACACTCGTTGTCTTCCATACAAGGGAAAACAATACTATGAAAATGTAATGGTGTATTCCCCAGAAATATCCCTTTAATGTATATATATATAGTCATATAAAATAACTAGTAAGCTACAAAACATTTTATGTTGTGTTTTTGTCATGACAAAAAGTGCACTTTAAGTGAATAGTTATAAATAAAAAAATGACTTTATTGTTCATATACATCTGGATACAGAAATGGTGCAAATTTATGAAAACAACGTGACAATTTGTCAAACAAGTACCACAATGTAGAACTCATAACTATTTCTGTAGGAAAGCTTTAGTCTACAGCGAGACAGAGATGTATCTGGAATGTCAACACTTTTATATGCCGCGCACATTTTTGGGTGACTTGATGAAATCACTACACTACCTGCGTGAATCTCACATAACCTTTCAATAATGTCTGACTTAAAATATAAGAAAGTACAATCTTATTACACCTTTATATTTTCTAACGAATATTGGTGGGTTTTTGTGCGATTCAGCCATCTAAATTTGTCATCTCCATCTAATGAACACTTCTCTTTCTGTAAATGATATTGCTGTGAAGTGCTGAGATCGACACATCAGTAACTCACTCCCTGATGCTGTTTGGCAGTCACAATGCATAACAGAAAAGATTCAATGCCACAGTTTCAAATTCTGAACAGCTTTACATGTACTTTTTTAAGACTGCTGTATAACATTGATGAACGTACCACATTTAACAGGACATTAAAGTGTTCATATAGTATTGGAAATATATATAAGGAAATACTGGTGAATGCTTCACCGAGACGAGTGGTCCCATCAGCCCTGTGAGGAATAAACAGGACAAACAGAAGAATAGAACGGACTGCAGGACCGTATCATGCCGTATGTCCTCACGAGGAAGAGATGATAAAAGCCTTGTGCAAATCTAGTCTTATAAAGCGCCATTCTCCCGTTATTTCAAGATTTCAGTCAGTTCAATGAAAACAAGCTCTAGGAGAAGAGGCGGTTGTCGTCCTGAAAGTGGCTTCTCTGCAGTACCTTCACGTGATTCTCATAGATTTTGAGGGCGGGGCCAAGTCTGATTGACAGACCGGTCAACACATCACTCCTCTGCATCAGCAATAAAGACTTCCCGTCTATTTCCTGTTGGAATTAAGGAACAGGAAGTGTCAGATGAGTGTCAAAATACCATGTAGATAATTTATTATAACGTTAAAATTGCCACTTTGTAGGTGCGAGCAAAAATGGGCGTGTCTTTTAAAATGCAAATGAGTGAAATGTAAACACTGATCGCCATAATGGTGGTATGTTGAAATTGAAACTCAACTGTTCTGTCAATTATTTTCTCTCTGCACTAAATTGCTGTGTCGTTGTTGGATAATTGCAGATTAAGGGGCAGTATTATTATAATAAGATCCCCTTCTGACATCACAATCTCTTCTGACATGACCTATTTTTTCACATGCTTGCAGAGAATGGTTTAAGGTCTTTACACACCGGGACAATTTTCGTGCGCGTTTATCGTGACGTTTTTCTGCTTTCACACCCAAACGATTTTTACTGGCGCTGAGCCGAGTGAGGTGCAAATTCACCCCCTGGACATTAGATGGCGCTTAATACAAAACAGATATATGCCGGTACACAAGTTCCATGTACCTGTTCCACGTGCTCCGCAAGACCATTTTGTGCTTGAGCGCCACCAAGTCGTGTTTTACTGGAACTTCAACAGCGCCAGGTACGTGAACAAAAGCGCCAATCTCATTGGTCGGCCAACTTTTAAAAACCAAAAAAAACGTGCCTCAGGCGTTTTTCTGAAAATGACGCATTTGCGCCTTGCGTTTTGTGCGCACTCACATTGGCGCTCGTTCTTGAGTCACGAGATGTTAAACGTCGACGATAAATGCGTGCGGAAAACGTCCTGGTGTGTAAAGACATTTACTGGGTTGATCTTTTTCACATTTTCTAGGTTGAAAGAAGCACTGGGAACCCAATTATAACACTTAAACATGAAAACATTTTCATCATATGTCCCCTTTAAAATGTTTGAGATTCAGGCCCCTCCGGTGGTCGTTTACAGTACTAACCTGTGTTTTGAAAGCCGCCGCCTGCTCAGGGAAGCCCACAGAAGTGATGTAACTGACTACATCAGCCACGGTCCAATGCAAAGGGTCCTGCCCAATTTCCTCCTTTACCACATCACTGAAAGTGAAGCAAAACCAGATTATACCATGGTCTGCTTAAATACTCGATTCTGATTGGCTGGAAGGTGTGCATTAAAACCGTTTAATGCACTGGTAGTTGCATTCAATTTGATTACAGTTAGAAATTAATCCGCTACTATAAACAATTGTTTTCAATTGCATGTTTACAGCTTTAACTTAAGCGGGATAATCCACGGCTAGCTATACATTAAAGGATTTTCATGCACTTTGCAGAGGCAACCTCCGCTACACGTCAGGTGGTTCTTCGCCTCTACGTCATGCATTAAAACCCTTTAATGCATGGCAATCCGTGGTGGATTATCCCTTACTTAATGTGTATACGAGCAACACAGCTTTGATAATGAAGTCGCAATATAATTTTCAGTCTTTGTTGCTGAAACTGAAGAGATGTTAGACTTTCACTCACGTTTCATCGTTCCTTTCTCCATTGTATGCGGTGTCTGCCTCTGTCACTCCCTTGAGTTCATTATTGCACGTTTCACCTGCAAAAACAAAAAAAAATTCATAGATATTTACGCATAGATTTGAATACATAGATACGTCATTCGACCGCTCCATATATGACGCATCTGCCATTTAAGAATGGTGCTGATGCTGACATCACAGGAGACATTGTGAAGCCTTAGGATTTACAACCAACAGAGATTTAGATTCCCGAAAATGTTTTTAACTTTTTAATGTATTGTAGATAACACCTTCATCTTGTTGTATATTGTGTAAGCAGTTATAACTTTTGGGTCATGACAGCAGCACATAGTACCATTTACAAACGCAACTCCAGGAAATGCCTATAAGCGTATTCATATCCCTATTTAAACCTTTTAAGGTATTTTTATGAAAAATACAAATGCATAGTGCTTAAAAAAGCTGTGCATGTGCAATTCAAAACTGATATCAGGTATTATACATGTGTATCGGCATTTATCGTCCCATCCTGTGTATTTACGTGTATGCATTTAGCATACACTTTAATCTAAAGTGATTTATAAATTCAATGCAGATGTTTTTATTAGTTATTATTTTTCTAACAATCTAGCTACACAATCTCCCGTACAGTGGGTTGAGAGATATAAGGTCAAAGTAAATGAGTCACTCACCATCCTCAGCATCAGCAACAGAGACGACATCAGGCGCTCCATCAGACATCACCGCATCCTTTTTAATGACAAACAGAGACTATGTGACACCCGGGCACGAGATTGAAACGCCTGGCTGCATTGTGCAGGATGGACGTGCTTACCGGCATGGCTCTGCAGTCCGACAGCGGCGGATCAGGGGTAAGCGCGCTCTCCCGCGTCCTCTGCCCCTCCTCTCCCTGAGAAGCGCTCTGCTGAGCGGACGGACAGATGGCCAATGGCTGCTGCCCCAACTCCAGAGATCCTGCGGGTAATAACAGATAGACCCAGTCCAATGAAATCTCTTTAATTGAGCCTGCCAGGACAATAAAAAACAATCCTGTTATCTTGCAGCATGCTGCTCTTGTACAGTTTTAAAAGGCAGGCATGTATCTTTCTATTGGTCTCTATAGGTAACATTTTGCGTTTAGTGTCCAAAGCATAGGATATTTTTCAAGATGTGTAAAATGAACCCATCTTCTGGATTCCCCAAAACTAGCCTTCTATGTTGACTCCTATGCTAAGCTTATAGAAAAGTAGACATATATTGGTTGTACGCCAATAGCAGAGTTTAAAGGGCATACACACACAACATGTGCATTTGACAATTATCATTTTATTAATCATGGTATCTGCTCACTCAGCACCAGCAGCTCTGTGACTGACACAGAGTGCATGAATGCAGCTTTGGCCCAAATGTGCAAGAGTTTCATACTAATGTGAATGCGACATTTCCCAGTCGTTCATAAATACCTGTGCCCTGCTGGGCTGCTGGCTGTGTGTGATCAGGAATCATATAAGCACTGTCGCCATCCTGCCGCAAAGCATCATGGGTCGGAGAGCTCTTTGAAGAAGTGGGGGAGGGCACAGGAAGACTGATGTTACTGCTGGTTATGGGACTCAAGCTGATGCCCGAATCGGTGGTGCTCTGTGCACACATGGCGTCCAGACTGCTCTCATCACCCTCCTCATCCATACTGCTATCCATTCCTGCTGTTGTGGACATCTCATCCTAAAAACATTGCAGCATCACATCAATCAATACAAGTGCTTTGAACATTTTTGTACAATTACAGTTTCATTGTCTGCATATGGACCAAATTTATTTTGGAATTATACCACGGGTCTGTTGAATGCTGAATTCTGATTGGCTGAGAAATGTTGCGTGGGTATGCATTAATTTCTGATAACCACACACCTAACTTGTCAAATGTCTTAAAAATAGGCACCAGAGCAATGTTTGTGGTAACCGTGGTATAAGAGGAATAATTGACTCGGGTCCTTTGAATTATTTGAAAATAATGCACACCCGCGGTGTAACGCTACTCGTGCTGCATTGCACCTTGGGTGTGCATTATTTTCTTACAATTCAATTTTTCCTTACATATTAGAGATCTACAGATGTATTGGCTGCTGGTATTTGTTGACCAATTTTTGACTGAATTAAAACCATCAGAGCAATTCCAGTGATATGGATGTGACATTTTCAGTCAAAAATAACATGATGTTTCACTTTCATAATAACGAAATCAAGATAATTTACTCACCCCCATGTCATCCAAAACGTTGATGTCTTTTTTGTTCAGTCGAGAAGATTTTAAGTTTTTTGAGGAAAACACTCCAGGATTTTTCTCATTTTATTGGACCCCAAAAGTTTATAGTTTTAATGCAGTTTAAAATTGCAATTTCAACCGAGGGCTCTAAACCAGGGGTTTTCAAACTTTTTGTGTGTGTGGACCACTATTTGTAATCAAGAATTTTCGCGGACCACCTCATAATACTCATAATAAAATATGTCTACACAAAGTCCTGAATTTATCTGCGCCTCTAAATAAGCTTACTAGCACTAAAACTATAACTGGTTAGTACAACCGACTCTTAAAACATATTCTTAAAAATATACATTATTTTATATTTTATTTTGCCTTTATACGGACCACCTGCAGTACCCTCACGGACAACAGTTTGGGAATGGGCGCTCTAAATGATCCCAAACGAGGCATAAGGGTCTTATCTAGCAAAACTATCATCATTTTTGGCAAAAAAATTAAAATATATGCAGCATTACATCATAAATATTTGATGCGCCAGTCGACCTAACGTATTACGTAATCACGTGATTACTGACAACTACTGATGTTGTTTTATGTGGAATAAGACTAATTAATATCTTTGTGTCAGTTTTTTTGCAGAAAATGACGATTGTTTTGCTAGATAAGACCCTTATGCCTCGTTCGGGATCATTTAGAGCCAGGATGCTAAACAATTAATCGCGATTAATCGTTAGCAAAATAAAAGTTTTTGTTTACATCACATATGTGTGAAAACTGTGTATAATAAATATGTATATATATAAATATGAACACATTCATGTATAATTTTAAGAATTTTTTTTTATATATTGTATTTATTTTTATATATAATATAAATTATACATAAATATACAAATGTATATACACATGTAAACATTTCTAAAACATATACATGCATGTGTGTACATTTATTTATACAAAGTTATTATACACAGTTGACACACATATATGATGTAAACAAAAACTTTTATTCTGCTAACGATTAATCACGATTAATCGTTAAGCATCCCTGGTTGAAACTGTCATTTTAAACTGCATTGAAACTGTAAACTGTTGGGGTCCAATAAAGTCTATTAAATTGAGAAAAATCCTGGAATGTTTTCCTAAAAGAAAACTTCACAACTGAACAAAGAAAGACATAGGTTATCTGGGTACTTTTCGCCTACTGTTTTTGAAATACTATGAATTCAGATATACTACTCACTATGTTGTAGTTCTCAAGACCACTTTTTAAAGGTCTTGGTCTCGTCTCGGAATCGACCGCATTTTTACTCGGTCTCAGACAAAGAGGACTTGGAATTTTATTTCAAGACCGGTCAAGACCACAACTGATGGCACATCACAAATTTATTTTTTATCATTAATTTTATGCAGTTTAATTAGGTTTGGCATATGATGCTGCCATTGTTTAAGTTTCTCCCAATGAAAATTTTTCTAATTTTATTACTAAAACACCTGCATTGTGTTAAGTGGATGTCAAGCCATGAAAAGACGGGTCAGAATAAATGGTTAAGTCGTTTGTTCACTTTTATTTGCTTATAGACTGTTTCATCGGATGCACGTGCGCTGACGCGATACACATCTGGATCTGAACTTTACTTCCGGTTTCGTTTTTTTAATGGTCTGACTAGTTGCTAAACTGATCTCTTGAACAAATGCCTCGTCGAAAATAACAAATGTTTTGGTTTCCTAGGAAATGTATGTGTTGTTTTTTGCTTGTTATATAAATAAACTACGTTTATTGAACTTTGTTGTTATTTATTCTTAGCGGAGTTTACCGGAAGTTACGTGTGCGGACCACGACAGCCACTTGTTTATGTTGTTACTGCTGAAACCGTCTATAGACAAAGATAAATTCCCACATATCTGCAATGCCTTTGATTATTTTATCAACTTCTCTGATGGCATACACGCACACGCACGCACACACAAACACACACACGCACACACAGACAAGAAGTGCTTAATCATATGCATATTTCACATTTTTTATCATAAGTGTTTTAATGCAGTGACTTGCACTGGTCTTGACTTGGTCTCGGCCTGTCTTGGTCTTGACTTGGTCTCGACCCTTTAAAGTCTTGGTCTTGTCTCGGTCTCGGACCTGTCTTGGTCTTGGTTTAGGTGGTCTTGACTACAACACTACTACTCACCTCGCCTACTGCTTTTCACCTATTATATACTATAGAGCAGTGTTTCCCAATCCTGGTCCTCGAGGACCCCCTCCCAGAATGTTTAAGATGTCTCCTTATTTAACACACCTGATTTAACTCATCAACTTGTTAGGGAGGCATGTTTACCATTTTGGAAAGAGTCTGATAAGTTGAATCAGGTGTTTGAAATAAGGAGACATCTTAAAACTTTCTGGGAGGGGGTCCTCAAGGATCAGGATTGGGAAGCACTGCTATAGAGGTATGCTGTTTCAGACGCAGCCAATCTTTGCACGAGTAATAGCTGTTACTATGCTATAAAAATGTTTTGTGGCACAATTTAAAATTAAAAAAACAAAATGTATGTTACAGTAGAGGTCAGGATAAATAGCTGGTTGGAAATATCGGCTGACCTTAGCGAGTGATTTTAATTATATCAGTCTTCTTTCATTCAAACTGATAGGACTTGCCCTGCATCCCAATTCGCATACACGTTACGCGTCACATGGCTAGTGCAAGACGAGAAGTTGTTGTGCGAGAAGTTCCTATTTTTTTGGACAAAAAATTATGATAATTTCGCTAGATATGACCCTTATGCCTCGGTTGGGATTGTTTAGAGCCCTTTGAAGATCTGTTGAAACTACACTTTTAAACTGCATTGAAACTGTAAACTGTTGGGGTCCAATAAAGTCTATTAAATTGAGAAAAATCTTAGAATGTTATCCTCAAAAAACGTTTTTTTTTTTATCGACTAAACGAATAAAGACACAACTTGGATGAGTAAATTATTGGGATTTCTCTGAAAATGCATTTATTACAAATATATGATAGAGTCCAGACATCAGAAAAATATCCGTCTGTACTCATGTTTTCTATTTTAGATGAGAGATATTATGAATGTGACAAATAAAAAGATGTCGGAAAAATATTTGCATTCTCGGAGTCTAGTGTGACCACCCCTTTAGTATGTCCCATCTCTTTCAATGCACTCAAATGTCTATACTTTCCCATAACAAAAAACAGCACATACTCTTAGGGCATAGTATAGTACAAGTATGTGAATTGGGATGCAGGCTCAGTCTTGTATGACAGGAAGATGGCTGCCCAGTAAAACAGATTTTATTAAAGGGTTATTTGACATGTGTGTTTGTCAGATAACAATCTTTTGAAAGTGAGTAGTTCTAAAGAACTATGCTAGAATTTTAGGTTTACAAATATGACTGACGTTGCCATTTAAACTAATAACCAATAAATCAAAAAGCAAAGCAGACTTAGAAAATAGTGTACTAAATTTTAAAATGCACATTTTTTTTCATTTGATGATTTTAACAGCGCTTAAATCATACGGGTACTTAAATCTGCGTCATGATGCTATGGAGAACCGTCGACTCGAACTCCAGGCCGCGCGCGCTGTTTATTCAGTGTGTGTGCCAGAAATTACCCAACAATCGTTCACTTGAAAACACCCAGTTTGTAGATAACTGTCACTTTGGGGCTGGAGGCGTCAATAAGAACAGCAAAAGCGCTTAACTTGATCAGCATGAGTAACACTGCGGTGTGTATTTGCTGAACGGAGGCGCGCTGAACTTCCAGGCTTCAAGTCCCACAGTAAAGAGGGGCGGGGTCATGAATATTAAGTGGTCTGCGGTTCACCAGTGCTCTGAAGTGAATCGTGGGGAGGTCATGTATATTCATTATTCAAGCCAGCGGCAAACTTCACGTGGCCGACTTAATATTCATGAGCCCGCCCCGTTTCGCTCTCTGAGGCGCGCTGCCTGCCTGAGACAAGCGCGTCCCAAACCAAGCCAACGTTAAACGTGGCTATAGCCGACATTTTTTCCTTGTCGCAATGATTAAGTGGTAATAAACACATCCAAAAGCACCGTTTACCTGAGAGCACAGGTTAGTACATAAATAATTACAGCGGTTTACGAACCGCGCTGACGACTTCGTTCGCACTTCGTCTGCACAAACATAAAGTATTATACGGTGCAATGTGAATTGTATCTCTATGAATTGTGATATTCACTTTGTCGCTCTATGTATTGGTGCAGAAAATCAATCACTCGCTGTAAATTATCTATGTTTTTTTTTATTCAGAGTATCTCCTTGGTCGAAATGCGCCAATCAGCTGACCCATGATGTTTTGGTCACTTGAGTTTGGCTTATTAACATATTGACATTGATTTTTACGGAAAAGTGACGTAGAGCTTTGTCAAATCCTAAACAAAACTCGTTCTCAAAAATCTCCACAAACAGATCAGGCGCTTCTATTGTTGGCGATTTTCCGACGCTCGTGAAGGTTTGTGCCGCTCCCCGTCTGCGCCAGTCCGCGCGCGTGCGTGTGCACTTGCCTTTATGTTGCATGCGCCAATGAACAACAGTTAAATTACTAATAAAACTACGATTGTTTGACATTTTCGCAATGCACATATTTTTGACGACCCGCAACCACTTGTTTTGTGGTTTACTTACTTCCATGTCCTCCATCTGATCCTCATCCGCGGGACCCAGCGCGCTGTCGCCGGTGCTCCAGTCCGCTGGAGACGGCTGCTTTACCGCACACTTGCTCTGCTCGGTTTTCCTCCGACCTCGCAACACCTTTGCCGCGTTGCGATAGGAAACCGAGCCTTTATAGTTCACTTTCAGCACCGTTTGCTCCTCTATCAGTTTCTCCAGTTCTGAGCGGGTTCGTTCCCAGTCTGACCCGTGTCGTCTTTTAACCATTCTGCAAATTCTTTCCAGGTCGGGTCGCGCTTTTCTCGACCTCAGTGAGTCTATGGAGCCCAGGATCCAGTCGCGGTACGGTTCGGACATTATTCCTAATGGGCTGCAAGCGCGACAGAGCGAATGAAGTGCGTCAATGTTTTGCCCTCGACGTGACGCTCGCGGGTTTTCGAGCCGCGGCGCGAGCGCGCTGGAGAAAAAACGGAAACACTGTACGCGTGCGTTGATCACATTGTGCGCTTAAGGTGGAATTCGAGAGATAGTGCGGCCCGCCACTAGGAGATTAAGGTGGTATTTTTCTGTTTCATATTAGCGTGCCATTTAACAGCTATAATCTGAAATTAAACAACGTGTTTACTGCGCACTATATATCACATGCTAAATGCAAAGATTTACATGATTTATACAATACTTCGCACGTTGATGTCACGTGATTCATTGTTTCGGTGACTCTTGTTCTGTTAACAGTAACAGTTACTATATGTTGGCATTCTGTTAAAAATAGACGAAGATGTGAGATACTGTTTGGTTTGAAATTAAATACTACTGCATACCGCAAAGTATACACTAAGTGTTGGCAACCATTTAAAATATTATGTCAAAAAACTTGCATAATGCAATGGTTCGTTTTTAACAATACTATGCTCGCTGCATTGTTGTCTCATGACCTCATTATTTATAGAAAGGCTGCTACCCTTATGATTTCTTTTGTGGTTAAAGGGTAGCAACCATGTTTTTTGGATGTATTGATTACTATTAGCAAAACCATGGATTTACTACAGTTATCATGAGTTTACTGTAGTAAACCATGGTTAATTTTCGTAAGGCTATGGCATTCAGTTACTATCACTGAAAAGTTAATTCACCATTTTACCTATTTTGTTGTTTAAAAACATATTTAGTCAATTAAAATAAGTTTAGAATTTACTTTATGCTGCCTACTTTAAAAAAATATTTGAAGTAGCATTCACATTTTTATTTATTTATTTGATGACCCTACTAAAAAACAGTAAAGATGGTATCTGGTTTAAGTTGGCAGTATTTAAGATATCTAAAATCAAGCTGGGAGACTAGCAAAAAAAAAAAAAACTTGCTTGTGCTGATTTTAGCAGTTTTTTTTTCAGTAGGAGACCCAAATGCCTTATCCTTTAGATGTCAGATCAAACCATGAATCACAAGATGTTAAAAAATTATCTTAATATTGTTCTGAGTATTAAGTGACACTGGGATGTAAGATACACTCAAAAAATGGGTTTTGTAGCACTGTTCATTATACACAAATATATTTAGTTACATTAACACATACACATTTATTTTTAAGACAAAATACAAGTGTAATTTGTTATGCTAAATCAATTTGTTATTCACTCTGGTTTACCTAACTACCTATCTTTAAACTAAAGTAATTGGTTTACTTTTGCGATAGAGAGTAGACCTATTATCAGGTTCATATTCCGGAACAGAGGGGGCGGTAATGCTCCATTAAGCTGGTTACCAACCGCCGGTAAAAAAGAAAGAAGAAGAAGAAGAAGAATTTTTTTCAAACTAAAGGATGTGACGTCATTTTAACGACTTCCACGAAGACGGCGCGCCGGTGATGGTGTGGTAAGTAAACTAAATACGTTTATTCTTCAATCCATCTTAAAACATTGTTGAGGCAACTTTATTTTATGTTTAAGGCGATGGTGTTTGTTTTTGATGGTGATGATTTCACGTCATTTGTGCAGCAGTGAGGTAAAGTGTGTGATTTGTGCGTTTCAAATGTAATGGAGTGCTTCACGCGATCTGTCGTGTGACGTGTTTAAACCGTATTAAACGTGATGTACTCGTGTTTAAACAGTATTAAACGTGTTGTTCAATTTCGGCCATTATTAGTGTTTTATGATAGCAGCAGTGTTGTAAACTGCGTGATTTGTGCGTTTCAAAATGAACGGATTGCTTCACGTGTTCGTGGTGAGTTGAACTTCGATTTTCCATCGTGTTCCGGTGGTAACGTTAGCCATTGAACTTGTTTTACTGGTGATAATAGTGCTTTTGAAACGTATTTTCCTGTGTTTAGTCAGAGCCTTTTCTCAAGGGGTTCTTAAAGTTTATTTTTATTTGTTACTCTGAATGAATACTTAAAGTAAGTTATGTTGAAATGTAAAATTTGTGATCTAAAGTACTAAAACATGAAAGACTGCTGCACGTGCGTTGTGGTGGTTATCATAGATATCATAGTACATATTCTAATTGATATATTCAAGACATGATATGCTCTACTTGTTCATTTAAGTAGGAATTATGCTACAGATGTAATATTGCATGACGACAAAGGCCCACTTTCACTTGTAATTTGTGTGCATGGGATGCAGTGCACTGTCATCAGAAAAAGAATACTTTGCTGACATAAACAGTCACTTAAAGAAGAGTAAAACGGTATTTTGCATGTTATCAGGTTGTGTTTTCCAATCAAATGTCAATGGGACTTCTATATCACACAAAAACAGAAAACACAACCAGTGAGTGATTTTAAGCCTGGTGTAGTTTCCATTGCTGAAGTATTACAGGAGGTCAAACGTTTTTATGGTGATGAGGCAAGTGATGCTTTTGTTCATGCAGATGTGTTTTATTAAAACAGATTATTTAAACTAGAGCATATCACACATTTTTTAGGTAAACTGCATTGTATGTTAAAGTCTGTCAGTGCCTATTTTAGTTAGCTGATGATTGATTATCCATTGCTTGAGTTATATGGTTGGTGCTTTGTTTGGTGACTTTGAAAAGACAAGTCCACGCATACTGTATTGTAAAATATGCTTTTATTTTGTTAAATGGACAATTCATAAGTTAATGTTTTTTTAAACCATACTTACAATTGATTTTAAAAAAATAATTAACTAAATTTTACTTGTTTTCCACAGTCATACCACAATGACTTCTCCAGTCTGGCTAAAAGTTACAAAAGGTGATCCTTCAGTATGCCATTCCTACTTCAGTGAGTGACCTGTCAAAGGAAATAGAAAAACAATGTAATCTACAAGGACATTTAAGGCTGCAGTTCATGGATTCTGACTTGGGCAATTAGTTTTTAAATCTCATGTACACATCTGAAATTCAAGACAAAAGTACACTAAAGGTGGTATTCCTGACAACACCAAGTGATTGTGACAACTTGCCCCCACCACAACTGAACAGTTCTCAAAAGGAGTACCTGCTCATCACCAGCTCTTTCACTTTCATCCTGTGACACAGTCATTTTGTCAACCCAATCTACATCATTAAGCTCTGACTGTGTTGCAAAAGTGTGTCTTGCCAAATATATAACAAAACTGAGAAAAATTGGCTTTAATGAAGTGAAATTAAATTTACTCAAGCCCAAACCAGCTGGAATTTCCAGTGCTGTTTACCATATATATATATATATAAAAAAAAACATGCAATGCTGAGGTGAACTACTGCCCTTACCATCCACAAACGGAGACATCCAAAACACTGGAAGTAGTCAGTTTAATACTTCTGTCTGAAATGAAAAAGAACAATAAGAAAACATTATGAATGCTGATGGACAAGACCTTTTCTATCAAGAGACATGAGGTTGTCAAGGAATCGCCTTCAATAGCAGATTTCAAAACTAGATGGCCTGCTCTTTTCAGAAGGGAAGAGGTGAGTGAAAAGTTTTTGAGTCATTTATGTTTAACTTTATTGGTTTTGTGGTAACAATAATTTATTTTATTTTGTAGATTTGTGCAGAGTTTAAAAGAATCACAACAGCCCCATTGGTGTCTACATACTTGGCGAAGATGAATCCATATTCTGCAAAGCTTATAAGGATCTATGCAAAACAATGGACAGAGAATTAAAAACCTGCTGGTCTCCACAACACGGGTATGATGAACTGCACTCATTAAAACCTTATAATAAAACTTCTTTTTGCACTGGTGAAATTGGAATTAGAAAGTTTCTGGAACTTGTAAAAAAAGAAACATAGGTACAGTTTAAAGTGTCCCTTTTTGTTGTTGTTTTCCACTTGCATGCTGTATTTTGCATAATAATCTAAAAATAAAGGTAAATGTTTACCTGATATTGTGAATGCTACAATTAATAAAATTTTGATATTTACATATTTAGACTGACAACATTGATCAGACTCCGATCTTTCTTTGTCTACCTGAATGAAGACCCGACCAGTCTAATTAAAGAGTATTTGGTAAGTATATGTGCATATATATACTTTGCTGTATTATCAAGGAATTGAAATGTTGTGGTATCCCAGGTGAAAAAGTAGTACACTTCCATATTGTACTTACAGTGCTCTATTTTAAACTAATTTATACTTGGTATACTAAAATTTATTCTTTAGTACTTTTTAAGATGTTCTTAAGATTATCTAAGTGTACTTATTTGTGCTGTTTTGAGACAACATGATTACGAAACTAAAATGTGCTTTGAATATACTATCTCTGTATTAAAAATGTATTTAGTTAAAACTTGTAAACTTGAACCCAACTTTCATACAAAGATGGGTTCAAGTTTACTACGAGTGGTACTTAAATACATTTTTAAAATAGATTTTTAGAACATTTTAGTTCATATTCATGGTGTCTTAATAATAGAACAGGGAAGTACAATTATACCTTGTTCACACTGTCAGTCTAAATATGATTTTGGTGCATATTCGAATCCATCAATTCCAATTCAATCACATTTAGAACGTGTGAACGGCCAAAAACCACATGAAATCAGTGTTTTTTCAAATCTTTTTCGGGCTACATCCATGGGTGGTTTAAAATCCTTTTCAAATCGCATTTCTGGAAATCCAAGTCAGTCTGACCGCTCTGATCGCATTTGTGTAGCTTTTCGGTTATGTCATGCTGTTGCGTCACATAAAACGTAAACACGTCAGATGTTGAGGCAGATTGTCGTCCATAGTTTTACAGAATCAAGTGATGTGTTGGTTTTGAATAACATTAAATGGTAAATGAGATTTTTCTGAACTTATTAATAAACATAAAATAATTTTATCATTGTCATTCTCACCTGCAGGATACAGATGCAGCCAGTACCCAGGAGGCGATCCAGAAGATGGTGATGGGAGTGCTTGTTGTAAAAATGTATGGTTCAGACATCGAAGACAGCCCAGCAGATGTTGGAGTGTTATTAAACGGATTAAGAGTTCTCGGACCTCAACAACATTGTGTATGCGACAACCATGCTGATGGGACTGAAATATGAACTGAACTTGAATTCAGGTACACTTTTGAAGTATTGCAGTTGTTGTTTCTGGAGCTAGATGGGAAGTAACTATCTCATAAAGTTCAGACGCTGAAGACCAAGCCTTTTGCAGATGTTTTGAGAAAGGAATGTTTTAATATTTCATATGTAAATGCCATGTTTTTGAAATGGCAGTACAATAACATTCAGGAAGTAAGCAGTGTCGTCAATTTATTTTGATAGTTTTGCAGTGTGTTTTTATTTAATTAGATTAATGTAGAGTTGTTTAAAGCTTTGGCTGTACGTAACTGGTCCTGCATCTAATTTGTCATGGAATGTTAACGTTTATAATGTTTTTACAGTACCATTTAACTTAAAATTATACCAAAGTTGTTGAAAAATCTTTGGAAGTCGCATGTGCCAGCTCTCTGAATGGAGAGCAACCTATTTTGTCAGTTAGCATTACAGTTGTGTAATAATGTTGTTTAATTATACGTATCCGGGGGCTTGAAAAAACTGCCTGAATGGTGCTTCGTGCATTTCATTTGTCAGTAAGTGTAAAAAATTGTAATGTTGTTATAAGGTTACATTGTAATATCCAAAGTCCTTGAAAAACTTTGCAAGTTTTTCAAGTTGATGAGTGCATCTCATTTGTCGGTATATCCTTTACGGTATCTGTAGTTTAAGTGCAATAAACATGGCTTGAAGAACTGGTGTCTGAGAATCTTTTATGAATAAAATGAATGTTATATAGAGTTTATTACAAAAAGTATATTTTTGTGTGTGATTTAACTTGAAATAGAAATTGTTGTGTTAAAGTAAATAAAAGTAATTGGATGGAACCACTGTCCACAATGTAAATGAGTTGTATGAATAAACTACTCTTGATTTGGACAAGCAAAAAATATTTGATTAGTTTGTACAAGTTAAACACATGTTCAGAAAATGTAACAATCTTAAGTTATGGATAAGTAACTAAGATAATTTTGTTAAACATTACCACTTCACATTAGTTATTTATTATTCAATTGTGTTGCTGCAACAAAAGAATTTGGCATTGACTGAAAACAACCCTTAAATGTTAATAAAAACTAACTGGGTTGTGTGGAACCACTGTCCACAATAAAATTGTGTTCGTTTAAAGTATCATTTTTTTGAGTGTAGTCATGTTGTATGTTATACTGTAAGCATATAAGGTTATATGGATATTCTGTGCATGCAGAAAGATAAATACTGAGTGTATTATATATACACAGTACTGTGCAAAAGTCTTAGGCCACCACTCGTGACTTGTTTTGTTAGAAGTTTTAATATCCATCCATATTTATTTTTCAATCTATTTTATTAAGATACAAACAGAAAATACAGGAATATGTACAAAAAAATAAGAAATTAAATTTTCAGGACTAAATTTCTTCTTTAGGCATCGTCAGGGTTTAGTGTTACCCCTCTTGGCACTAAACACATCTTGAGCGTTTTTTGAGAATGAAGACAAATTTCTTTTATAAATTAGGATTTAATTTTATTTAGGTTTCACCGATCCTAATGACATATGTGGTGGTTTCCCGGAGAGGCCTTATCTTAGGCCCAGACTACAAAGCATGTTTGAGTGCCTTTATTTAAAAACATCTTGTATTGACATATCTAAACATATATCAGTGCCATTGTTTTGTGTCAAGATGCACACATAGTTTTTTGTAAGGCATGTTTGTAAAAAAAAAACCTTAAATGTCCTGATACAACTAAGATCTAGTCCAGGATAGGGCTGGGCAAA
The DNA here is from genome assembly GCF_030506205.2 of Paramisgurnus dabryanus. Classification (NCBI taxonomy): domain Eukaryota; kingdom Metazoa; phylum Chordata; class Actinopteri; order Cypriniformes; family Cobitidae; genus Paramisgurnus; species Paramisgurnus dabryanus. The sequence goes on from NC_133339.1 coordinate 42,898,878, forward strand.
AAAAAAGATTTTTTAATTAATCGTTTTTTTATGTGGTCGATTAAAAATGATTCTCGAAGGCCACAAATCGATTAAAAAAAACACAAAGAAATAACCTGATCCTGTTTGATCAAGGAATGCGACTGTTTTGACTTTTTTCAGCATACATTTTCCATCTTGCATCAAAATTGTATTGTATTTAATAGTGATGGACCAATGTATCGGCCGGCGATATTTACCGTCTGATTTTCAATGAATTTGAAACCATCGGAATATCGGCAATAGCACGAGAAAGGCCGATACCGATTGTTTATTAATTAACTGCAAAAAGAAATCCATTATATGTAAAAAACGAGTTAATGTTGTTAATAAAATAAATGCTGAATAGCAAAAACCACCTTTGAAGGTTGTCATGCTGTCTTATTATATTTGTTTTAGCTTAATTTGCGTCTCTCTTATTATGTTGGTAAGTTGAATGTTAATTAGATCCAATCCATGTTCAGTAAAAATAATTTGATGCAGAAATAAACTAGCAAATAGATCAACTGTATACTATTTTATACAAGTGTTTAATATCGGTATCGGCCAGAAGTTGTCTGTTTAAATTGGTATCGGGCCAAAAAAATCCTATCGGTGCATTCCTAGTATTTAACATGCATTTGAAAATTAAAGCAACACTAAAGAGTTTTTGCTCTTTGCTCCCCCTACAGGTTGGAAGTGGAATTGTTCATTACCACTGTCGTAAAAAATTTAGCCTACTGCGGCAAAGCTGGGTCTGATTGGATTGTAGGTCTGCCGTAAAGCAAGTTTTTGTAGTTTTCACTCGAACTACAGGACCGCGACGGTTAGAAACTTCTTTAGTGCGGTTTTGGCCGATAGAGGGCTGCAAAGCGAATGTGAAAGTGCCATTCACCCTGTTTCGAGTGGATGAACGACCAAAACTTTTTTGGAAACGTTATTTTAAGGTAAAAAAAAACCTCTTTGGTGTTGCTTTAAAGATGGGTTCTGTTTTAATGTACTCAAGTGTACCTTAAATAAAAAAAAGTGTAATATACAGGTTGGTGGCTCTTAATTTCTTTTAACTATTTACCCACTTGTAAACTTATGTTCACTGTTTTTTTTTATAAATAAAGTATTTGTATTAAATCTATATTTATAGAGTTGAATCGAGAATAAAAATCAGTCTGAGAATTGAAATCGAATCGATAGCTTATGAATCGAAATCGAATCAATCCGGAACATCTGAATCAATACCCAGCCCGTCCTGGATTAATCTAAACCCTGTCTGGGAAACGACTCCATAAAGTAAAGAAAATTGTGAAAACATAACCTTGATATTTTTAATATTGACTGTATAAAATCATGTTAAAGATTGAAATATAAAATCAATGACTTAAATCCAACTTGGATGCTCTTATCTCATACAGATTATGAGACATTAATCTGTATTTCACGGAGTAACTTTTGTGCTTAAATATCTAACGTGACTGGACTTATCAAATAAAGCTAAACTTAGCAGGAAAAAAGAGATAAATAACATTTAAGACAAAACAATAATGTACTTTTAACAATTAAAACTTTATTGGAATGATACATGTTGCAAAATATTATTCTGTGATTTTTTTTAAACATACTCAATGTGTCCTACGGGTATCCGTCAACTTCTCCAGAAGATAAAATAATTAAGACTGTTAAAGGCAGAGAATATACAGTATTGTTTCCCGAAAAGGTACAATAGACTACACCATCACCATAGCCAAGTCGGGAGGAAAGAGACTCCTGTTATTCAAAATACACTTAGAAAATATGCAAAAGTAAATCAAATGTTTTCTTTGTGATTTCTTTAAAAAGCAAATAGAGAAGTGTAGGAAACTGGATGTGTACAAAGGCAAACTGTATCATGGATTGATGCGCACACACACACAAAAATATGATTGACAATGTACATGAGACAGATGAGTGAGAGACTGGGATGTGCATTTCAAAGAAAGGGGCGGGGCCTAGAGAACCAGGCGGACATGGAGGGGATGACTTGTCTATCCGAATACCATCAAGAATATCACACATTTCCATGCTTTGACAAAAAGGTCATGGATTTAAATGCTGCATACAAGATTCCCCTCAAAAAGTTTCAACATGTACAGAAATGTTTCTTGAACACTGATTGTTTTCTATCACTTTTTCAGCTATTCAAGACCAAAAAGAGGAGCCATTTCTCCCGTTCCTACACTCGTTTTATGACACCTTGTGAAATCAGGTGAGCAAAGGTCCCTGCAATGGCTAAACGGTGCCAGGCGAAAGGGACGAAAAGGGCCGTAAGCTTGTAAGTAACGTACACATCACCCAAATAATCAAAGCTTAATGTAATCTGGGTTGTGTATCTGGCAGGTTTCTTTAAATGAACAGCCGTCCAGTGTCAATAGATACATTGAGCAATAAAAGACAGACAAACATACGTTGAGCTGGCACCAATCTGTCATTTGTGAACGCTCAATAAAATAAACCTACACTAGCGGTACATAACAAAACAAAACAAGGATAGCTTGAGCATATATGCAAATCACAGAATCGCACAATTTAGGAGGAACAACATCTAATAAACAGCAAATGTCTGACAATTAAAGGCAATGCGTGTAATATCTGTGCCACTTGAGGTGCCAGTGCTACCCGACAAAAACTCGAAGCGTTGGTTCAGCCAAACAAGCATGGAAATTACACGCTGTACCTTTAACAACTAACAAATGAAATATGAAGCTTTTCAAGCATAAAGAACTAAAATCGATGCAACTACTGGGAACTTTAAAAAAAACAACAACATTAGGACTTTTGCATTTGGATTGTCTTGCATCCTATGAAGTTAAAGAGCAAGATAGAAATATTTAAGTTGATTTATTCGTTGGAAGATATTAACTAGTTAAATTTGCTGGTCAATATCATTATTAAACACAATCAGGTCTATATTAGGACTGATGAATGAGCTTATTAAAGCATATTGAAAGTACGCCTAATTTTTTGATTCACCTTTAGGTGAGCAGCTCACATTCGCATTATTCTCTGGGTCTGGTCATTGGCACGGTACACGGCCAAAAAACGACCATCCAACGTAGCCACATTCATCCCGCATCAGCTTTTTCCATTTAAAGTGTTTGTTGGAAAAAAATAGCGTGGCTTTTTTTCATCAAGCTGTATTGCAACAAGCCTTTGTGCTTGAACAATTCACTTCATGATTCCTTTAGTTTTCAGTTTCGTGTTTCGATTTATTTCTGTAAAATCCATCTTAGAAAGATAAAATGATGTATTATTTCAAGTATACCTGTACATGCTACGGATTAATAACATGAAGTCGTATTGATGTTGCACTTTCTAACTTTATAACAAGGTGTCTGCAAAAAAAAGATGACGCATATCTACAGGAACGATTTATGGCAAAGACCCGAATAAAAGTACACCAAAACTATTAGGTCCCGCAAACAGTACGACATCTAGAACTATAAATGATCTTTGTACGAAGCAGATGAAATTTTTAATGCCAAATTAATATTTAAACGTATGCTTAAAATTAAAATCGGGAAAAATTTGATAATCAAATCCAGAACTTTTGAACTGAACAGTGCAGGTCGGTTTGACTTGGTAGATGGGTAGATAGATGCACAAGAAGGAAACAAGATGTGACAGAATAGAGAACTACAGAGCAAGGACACCTTTGCTAATAAAAACTGTATTTTTTATCTGGAGAAGCCGAAATTCAGTACCAGAAAGTAACCTCCATATCTCTGAAAAACAAGTCACAAATATATCCCCATGCCAGCCAAGTGATTGAATCTCTGCCCTGGCTACCAAACAAGAGGGAAAAGATGAAAATGGATAAGTAACAAGTGATGAAGGATCTGAAAAGGCAACACTGCTGGCGCTCTGTCAGGACTATCTGTTCTTCTTCTTCCTCCATCGCCGTGCGAGGGCTCTACACTGCTGTTGTTGTTGTTGTCGTCGTCATCGTTGTTACCGGATACAGACTCAGTCCAGTCTCTTATCAGCTCTCCCTGGAAAACATTTTCTTCACTCTTTCTTGGTTGCCCCACATCTAATTCTCTCCATCTCTCTGCTCCTCCACTGCTGCCGCTATTAGAATTCAGCAAACTCCTTTCCACATTTCTCTGTGAAAGAGACCCGGATTTCTTCTTCCTCGTAGTCGTCAAAGTTGCTGGTGTCTCCGGGACCTTTGCACTTGGGGATGAAGGGGGCTTCCACCTGAAACGTATATACAAAATGGCACAGATGAGGGGTGCGTGGGGCAAAAACTAACTCGGGGTTAGTTGTAACACGGACTGTTTACATTGTTGCACAAGGTTGAGCGTTTTGTTTTTCCGGTATTTTTTTCACGCTGCCAAAAGACGATCTCCCGCAAATTATTGGAAATGTATAATGTTGTTCCAGAGAGTTATTGATGAACGAGTGTTTTGGAGGCATGTAAGTAAATGTTTTCATATACGTTTTTTTTTTCCGGTTTCTAAGTTGGGTGTGTAAGATATCAAATCCAATGCCATGTCATATTAATCAGTGTCTTGTTGACTCAAACATAGCATTGTTTTGAAATATGTCTGCAGGTCTTAGGAACTTTTTTGGTGGGCTTGAAAATATTTTGACCCAGCGGGGTTAATTGTAACGCTGTGTTACAACTAACCCCTTAGCAATAACGATATGAAAACCGCTAACGTTAGCGTAATTCTTGCCGTTGTTTTAAATAGGCTACACACGAATGATTGCTGGCTGCCAACAAAATAAAATATATTTTTTATTTTTGTTCATATCTTTAATATTGATTGAATAAGGTCACGTCAAAGATTGAAATCATAATGAAATGAATGGCTAAAATCAGACTTTGATGCTAATTTTCTCAGAATTTGATTTTGAAACTGTAGTATGGTTATTACAGATCGGTTCACATAAATAAAAAAATTGTCTGCTTTTGTGCTGCTTTTTCTTACATATTTAGACATTTGTATCCATTTATAATTGAACTATTGTTAGAAAAGGGCTGGATCAATTTGCAATAGGACATAATCAAGCCCTGCCCTAAATTTTAACTTGTTTAAATGGTGTGCTCATGTCCTCTGGGGTTGTCCGTATTTATGCGCTTGTATGTTGACTTTACGACGCCAGGTGTGTTTGAGTCACAATCGTCGTCAAATTCACTAATAATTGCGTAACTTTTTCGTATTTATACGCACACTTGAACTTCTCACGAAAACGTTCCGCCTAATTCACAACACATGCCTACGCACATTAATTTGTTCTTATACTTGTTCTTACGTTAGTGATTATGAAGTGTTTCATATGAGCGGCCGCGTTCACGAAGTTGGTATAAAACTTTGCATAAAACACGCCCAAAGCAGCTCCATATAAGGGCATTGTGCAACGCAGGTCAACAGAAACTTTTAGCGCAGTTTGTCATAGAAGCAAAAAAGCTCGAAAAGAAATCCATGATCATATTTATTATCTGTAAAGTTTCGATTTGCTTGCATTTGATTTTTATTCGGGAGGTTTTGCTGTCGCTGGACAAAGCCAGTGGTGTCCACCGATCGGAGTAACATTAAATAAGTATTGGATGCGTTAACAAATATGACATTTAATTAAAGCAACACTATGTAGTTTCCATGTAAAATGACTTACAGCTCCCCCATGTGGTTGAAAAGCGCAACAGTGCCTGGTATCAGACACTCTTCTGCAGGCAGGAGGAGGGGCGGGTCTGTGTTTCCTACCCTCCACCGCCACTTTCAGAGTGTGCTTGTAGCAGCTAGGAGGCTACTTAGGTTGCAACAACAGTACAATTTGTCCAGTTAAAAGTTGTTCTATCACTGAAATAATTTTAGAGACATTATTTAAAGGTAAAAAACTACAGTGTTGCTTTAATATGACAGAGACGCGCATCTGTATCTAAAATAAAACAGACAGGAGATTAAGTAATTGACGTTTAGACTTCTCATTACATTTACATGACGTTAACATTAGAACAACACGCTTTTATATAGAGATTTCAAAAGTGAGAAGGAAAGCGTGAAGATTTGTCATTATGTGCATCTTCCTTATATGTGTAGAAAAAAAGTAGGCTATATTAATGTATAATATAATGAATATAATAATAACATAGATAATTTATAATAATATATAATATAGAAAATATTATAATATCAAATATAATCATGTAAATTTTATATATGAACATTATCATACACATTATAATTATAGCCTAGTATTTGATTATAGCGTACGTGATTATTGCGTACGAGTGGTTTTAGGTTTTCTTGATTTTTTGCGTTCATTTAGAAGAAATTTTGCTACGAAAGTTTTTGTTGAATCACGATTTGTTTGTGAAAACACCCGTACGCACATCTCATGCACAAATTTGTGCATACGCATGCTTAGTGAATGAGAACCAATGTTTGTTAACTCTGTTTACAGAAAATGTAAAACAGAAAATGCGCATCAAGCGTATTTTGGTTTATGTTTTTAAACTTAAATAAAAAAGCCTGACGATCTTCAACAGCATTATTGTTTCCACTTTGTTTCTCCTCGACACGCCCCACTCGTAAACTCTAGGCTTAAAAACTTTGGGTTTACAACGTGGCGGTGTCGTTCCTGCTCGTTCATCTCGTAATTATGATATATCCGACATGACTATAGACTGTTTTATTGGACACGCATGCGGTGACGCGATTAAGCGTCTGAGCGTAACTTTACTTCCGGTCTCTGTTTGTTTAACGGCGCATTCACACGGGGCATAAGCGTTGACGCTTCCCATTCACTTTTAATGGGTGACGTCAAGCGTTGGCGAACTGAATTGTGGATCCGTCGGCGCCGCGTCACTGCCGCTGCTTGCGGCAGAAGTTGAACGTTTCTCAACTTTTCAAGCGGGAACGCAAGCGTCCGCCAATCAGATTGCCTTACGCAAATAACCTAGGCAGAGCCAGCCAATTACGTTTATGGAAGACCGGAGCATGTGTTTCGGCCACTGTGATTGGCTGTTGGCCAAGCTTCAGACAAGCCTTCCATCAAGCATTAACGCTTTCGCCCCGTGTGAATACGCCATAGTGTCTAAACTGAACTCTGGAACAAATACCTTGTCGAAAATAACAAATGTTTTGGTTTCCTAAAGACGAGAGAAGCGGCGATCATGGATTACCGTTATTTGATGGGAGGTTTGACAGCCGATCTGTAGTTAAGATTGCATACATTATTTAGTAGACATTTTACACCGTAACGTAAGCTACGTGTAGTTTTTGATACGCTTTAGCTATTATTTGAACTAAGGTAATCTACTTCTTGTTTAATTTGCTTGTTATCAGAATACTCTAAAAGCACTCTGTGGTTATTGATTCTTTGCGTAGTTTACTGGAAGTTACATTTGTACCATGAAAGCTGTTTGTTTATGTTGTTACTGCTGAAACGGTCTAAATTCACATATCTTACGTTACATTCTAAAAGTAAAATGACTTCGAAAACCATTTCACGTTGAAAGATCAAGTGCGTAATTTCGATTTCACCAGCAGCTCGTTCTCTACTGACAGCATTGGTCACGCCCCAAACTCCTGCTCCCATTGGTTGAAAATTAGTTAACCCCTTTATCCCAAAATCATTCAGAGATCCCGGACCCATTTGGGTAGAGTCTTACCTTCTTCTGGTAGATCGCGATCCAATCGGTGGTCGCAAACCATTTGTGGCCCTTGATGTCATTGACGCCGTTCTTCAGGTTACCGAAACGCTTCGTCAGATCTACCTGCAGAAGGTTCCTTAGCAGGTCCTTTAAGTCGGAGCTAAAATGCGAAGGGAAGCGGACCTGGAAGAAAGTCGAGGCGACGTCAGATCGGCAAAGGACACGGTGGAAACAACCACGAGATGATATTCTGTTTCAAAACACTGACCTTCCCAGAGACGATCTTCTCGTAGATCTGGATGGGCTGGTCGGCGAAGAAAGGGGGGTAACCAGCAGCCATCTCATAGATGAGCACTCCCAGAGCCCACCAGTCCACTGCTTTATTATAACCCTGAGAGAGGCAAATTTATACGTTTTCATTCTGATTGGTTAAAACTTTTGAAGATCAATGCGCACATTTTACATGAATGGATTGAGCTTGACAAGCACAAACAACCTATTTATAGTGTAGATAACATGTGCATTTGATATGGAGTTCTAGTTCCTTAAATTAGTGTACATGAATGTGTTAATAACATAATATTAACCCCCTGTGCCAATCGAATCATAAACAAATCATATGTGTCAATTATTCAGCACTGGAACCGCACAAACTACAATCATGAGAAAACCTAAATCTGATTCTCACTTTACTGAGGATGATTTCAGGCGCTAGGTACTCGGGTGTGCCGCACAGTGTCCAGGTCCTGCCCTTTACACGTTTAGCAAATCCAAAATCTGTAACCTGAGAGAAGAGCAATGATAATGAAGATAAAATGTAATCTGAGAGACCAAATGTAATCAGGGAATCATCTTACATAGTTATAAAACAAAGGGCATAGCCACAGCTATTGCGAATAGGCATGTGCCAGGATGAAATATTCACGTCACCAGAATTGCTGTAGTAGATATTGTTGTGCAATACAAACCAGGCTATTAAGTTTTTTTTTAATGACAACTTTTACACATTTTTACCAAATTTTAAATAAAAAGATAGAAGACAGATAAAGTAATACAGGTTTCCCCAAATCTTACCCTAGAGGGGCCGGAGCGCTACAGAGTTTAGGTCCAACCCTAATCAAACTTACCCACCTGTGATTGTCTAGTGATCATGAAGATATACAGGTGTGTTTGATCAGGGTTGGAGCTTAACTATGCAGTGCTCCGGCCCTCCTGGGTAAGATTTGGGGAACCCTGATATAGGGTTTTCAACTTTAAAGAAGACACATATAGTTAAGAAAAAATGATATGTACTTGAGCTGCATCTTTAACCCTATGAATCATACATTTTTATAGAGAGGAAGGTAGTAATGCTGTCACACATGCTATTGATGAGTGTTTACCTGTATGTAGCCCTGCTGGTCTATGAGCAGGTTTTCAGGCTTCAGGTCTCGGTAGATAAGATCAAGCGAGTGAAGGTATTCAAAGGTCAGAACTATCTGGGCGGCGTAGAATCGGGCATGAGGTTCACTGTACCAGAGAGAAGTTAAATATCAGCTCATAACAACTGCAGGAATAAGAACCACCAAGACATAGAAATTGAAAACTTTTTTACAAAAATAAGTATAATATGAGCTATACATGAAACTAGAATTATAGCATATTACTTCACTTTTCACATTTACTGTCAATATGGACCACCCAATGTTACAAGATTTTGTTAACTTATTATAAACTGCCAACATAGACATGAGGGTTGCTTCAGAATAACGTCAAAATATTCTGTAATATGCAATATTAAAACAAACTAAATCAACCAGATCATTGTAAATAGTTAAAGTTGGATCTACTAAAACAAATTACTTCAATTAGTAACACTTAAAAAAATTATGTTCTCTCAACTTGAACTTTTTTTACTCCCTTTCCCCGCCTTTGCCAATTTTTTATGATTTAAAAAAAAAAGTTGAATGCCTTCCAGAAAATGTTCTTGTTTAAATATCTAAACGTACAAATAAATCAAATGAAAGAACAAACACTCTGCTTTCATAAAAAAAATGTCATCCTATCTTACATTTACATTTAGTTATTTAGCAGACGCTTTTATCCAAATTTGTTCTCATTTTATCACCTCTCAAATATGGGTAGGTTTCTTCAAAAATACAAAATTTTGAGCAAAAAGCTGAGAAAATTGCATTTTTGTAAAGGACTTTTAAAAGAGATCAGATTCAGAGCGATGATCAAAACATACACAAGTTTTTTTCAGTTTTTGGATCAGTGGAGGTTGCAGTGTTTTATAAGTTGTGTAAGAGCGCCACCTAGTGGATAATAGTGGAAATACCATATTTTCCAGACTATAAGTTGCTCCGGAGTATAAGAGGCATCAATCAAAAATGCGTCATAAAGACGAAAAAGCTTAAACAAGTCCCAATGGACTACACGTCGCATTTATTTAGAAATTATTTTCCGAACCGAAGAACAGACATTTAATCTTGAAAGGCAAGTTATTAAACTAAACAATAGCACACAGAACAGCAGACTGAATAGATGTCCGTGTGTTAAAGTAATATTATCAGTTATTAACTTGATACACAATAGCATACACAACATACCCGGAAGGCTGAATAGGCTAAATAAACAAAACAAGCCTACGCGCATCAAGTTTGCAGGCTCGTCATTTCACATCACTGAATCCATTGAATTACATAAAGACAGGAGCAGCATATAGCGGACTCTCGCGCCTGTAGACTGTAATGTTGTCTCTTGCCTCATATGTCAAAATTAATTAATACTGACTAACAAGTTGCTTGTAGTCCGGAAAATACGGTATATGGATTGCTGTAAAAACACGCCATTGGCAGGAAAGCCTTTTTACTTAATTGACAAAATAATGCGTCAATTAAACAAAATTTTTTTTGGTGTTACAAATTAAAATATATTTTTAAGTCAATCAAACTTTTACTTTTCATAGTGTTTCACTTTAAACCTTGGTATGCAATTATTTTATAATTTTAACAATGTAAATAAAATTATACCAAACAAATCAATACTGAATAAAGGTGAATCTGAAACACGCTTTAGAAAATAAGACCACCTTGCACTTGGCCACAAACGCTAGCAAAAAAGCAACAAATTGTTGTTGACCTGAGGTTGACGCTATACATTAGCGTCAACCTCAACCTAAAAACTAAAGTAAAACGAACTAAACACTAAATTAAAACAAAACATTTAGTCACTTCACTATGGTGGAAACAAAATTAAAACTACCTTTAGAACTAAAATCCTAAAATAAATAATTTAAAGTAAATAAAAACATAACTACTGAAAGTTTTGAACCTATAATCCTCCACAGAGACTCACCTGAACCGTCCAATTCTACGCAAGTGAGAAAACATCTCACCCCCAGGAACATACTCCATTATCATATAAAGATTAGTATTGTCCTGAAGAGAAAAATGACAAGAGTTAAGTCGTTTCAACTATTACACATCAAAAATTGTCATTATGTTTCAATTCAATTCAAATAATTCCACTGCCATGCAAATCAAGTATAGGGTGGCATATCATTGATTCAATGGTATGGGTGATTATACAATTGCAGATACACCTGGTGCCCACATTTTGGTTCCTTTTTCTTTTTTTAAAAAGGTTTAGTTAATTATTTTATTAATTTGGTACTGTTACAAACTTTGTTACCGATGTAGAGTAAAAATAATGACTTGGTACCTGCAATTATAAAAAAATTCACCCCCATGTACAATTTTAAGTCCATCAGGCTTTCTAAGAGTGTTATTAAACTAGATTAACAATGCTTCCTTGCTCCTATAAGGGTGTTATGACTGAGATGACCAGTACCTTGAACGAGTGCTCCAATCGCACCAGGAACGGAAAACTGACGGCCTGCAGGATGCGTTTCTCATTCAGCGTGTGTTCTATTTGTTTAAGTTTGACCACCTAAAGGACAAAGAAAAGTAAGAAACAACACACACGGCTAAATGTAAACATATGTACATATACATATACATGCATCTTACCTTCTGTTTGTCAAGAATCTTCATAGCAAAATGCTGCCCTGATTCTTTGTGCTTGACTAGCATGACTCTGCCAAATGAGCCTGTGCCCAGGGTCTTCAACCTCTCGAACTGATCCAGAGATGCAGTGTTCTGAAAAGAAAAAGAAATAATGTTTACATTCTGAACAGAAGACAGAAATAAATACAGTTGGGTCACTCAAACATCTAAAACCCCCATGAAAATGTCTTGTGTTTGAAATATTGTTTAACTAAATTACGTTTTCACAAATGCACAACAACTTGAATGATGGGTTGATTACATGAATTTCTGCATACCCAGCACAATTTGATAATGATCCAAATAACAACTTCAAAAGAAAAAGCTCTTTTGCACATAGAGTTTTGAAAGTAGTATGGTGTAAAGCGTGCACATCTACCATGACAATTTCCATGTCCACTGTACATATTACTTAATTGAGACTATTCAATCAGTTCAGCCTGTGTCCAGAAGGGGGCATACATGAACTCAATGACTGTTTGAATGTGCTTATGTAGTGGGGATAAATTGGCTTCACTGACCTGTGCTGGGTTTTCCCATTTCTTTAGGAAATCTTCTTTGGCTTTAGCGAGAAACTCCTTAACTGTAAAAGAAATAAGGGAGGAGACACCATTATGTCCACAAAAATCACATGTATAACATCACACTTGCTAGAATGATCTGAAAAGGGCATGCCTATTGCATCTGCAAAAATGTCAAATAAAGTGCAGCAAAAGGAAAGCTAAAGGTTCGTTTGTGAACCAAAAATGGTTCTTTGCCGTGAAGTAGCACCTTCATTTTTAAGAGCGATGTCTGTGGCAACCTTTTTACAACCTTTAGAACAAAGTAAAGTCCAGAGTTGCTTTATGACAGTACCTTACAGCATTTAATCAGCTGTGCTATGCATAAAAAAGCTGTGTGAGAAAACTAATATTTACGCTTTAAGCTTTTAAATGATTCAGTAGCTGTAAGTGTTTAATTTGATCATTTTTTTGTAGCGTGCAACTCAAAAACAACCCATGAAATACACACTTCTGCTTAACACAGTGTTTTGTACAGATGTCAACTTTAAATTCCAGCTCATTGCTAGGAGAGCCATTAGGAACTGTGAAGTCTGTTCTCTGCTTTATAACCAAATTTAAAACTGCAGGACCCACAGTATCAGCCCACTTCCCTTTTTTTATCAGGTTTGTTGTGTGTTCAGAGCCTGTGGCCTCTGGTTAGGTCCATTCTAATTTCCACTGTTGTTAAAACCACATTGACTTAGCTTGTGTTATGTAATATTTCATGTACCCACCATGACAGAAGAAGAGCTCAGACCCAAATCAATATCTAATGACTCTCTCGGTCACGCTCTTATGTAGGGCTGCATAATGATTAATCGCGAGTAATCGTTTGCAGAATAAAAGTTTTTATTTACATTATATAAATGTGTGTACTGTGTATAATAATTATATAAATATAAATACACATACATTTATGTATAACTTTAAGAAAAATATATATTTATATGTTAGGTATTTATATTTATACATAATATAAATTATATATAAATATAAAAATGTATATACACATGTAAATATTTCTTAAATATATACAAGCATGTGTATGTACTTATATATACATAGTTATTATACACAGTACACGCATTTATATAATGCAAATAAAAACTTTTATTCTGCAAACGATTAGTCGCGATTAATCGTTATGCAGCCCTACTCTTATGGCCCTTGTATGTGAATAATACATTGTTTTAGGGCTGCATAACAACTAATCGCAACTAATTGTTTGCAGAATAAAAGTTTTTGTTTACATCGTGTATGTGTGTGTACTGCATGTATGATTTTAAGAAAAAAAATTATATATTAAGTATTCATATTTATATTTATATATATATATATATATATATATATATATATATATATATATATATAAAATGCATGTACACTAGGGTTGTTGCGGTGACAGAATTTTCCCACCGGTTAATCAGCGCGTGACAAACCCGGTGTTACCGGTTTCACCGGGTGGGAGGGGCTTATAAATGGACAGAAGTGCGCATTTTACTTTCACTTTTGAATTAGATGCAACTGTTGTTTAAATCCAGCGCTTGCGTACGCTGCGTTAAATCGCGTATGAATTTGCGTGTAAATGCGAGTGCAACTGCTGGTTTAAGTGCTTGAGTCAATGTGCGCAGGTACTTCTGACAGAAACCCGCCAGTCCCAAGCAGAGCAACCGGCTATTCCTCCATAAAGCGCTGCTTGAATTATGGGTTTATTATTATTCTTAATGAAAAACACAACAACAAAACGATCTCGCCTACATTAAACATCATATGTATCTTATAACAAAAACGAGTAAGCACGCGTCTTCTGCCATCGTCTGCTTGCCGCAGTCTGAGGAATTAATGAAATCTGACACCCGCAGCCGCTGCCGCTGTGATGACGCGCGTTCAGCTCCGCTAGATTCAGACAGCAGACACATACAGTTGTAAGTGTTTGCTCTCTCTAACGAAACTAAATGATTTAATTACAAGAAAATATCAAAACGACGGTGAAAGACGGTGTCGCGGTGGGCAAGTGATCTAACCGGTGAGAGGCTGAAGCACCAGTAATCACCGTTTCACCGACTATCGCAACAAGCCTAATGTACACACATACATATCTCTTCAATATATAGATGCATGCGTATTTATTATATGATAAAACTTTTATTCTGCAAACAATTAGTTTTGGAAAGACCCAGTCTAAAATCAGGTAGAGCACATCAGTGAATTAAGGCAATATATCGAATATTAGTTATTATCATAAAATTAAATATAAAACTACTGAAAACATTTGCATGTGTTAATCAAGTTTTTTAATTGGCACAAAAAATCAAGATATTATATCAAGCACTGTAAAGATACCAAGAAATCAAATTGAAGGCATATCAGCCAATAATAAATCCCTATTTATGGCAACCCTTGCAACAGAGCACGTTTCCGTCTCTTCGCATTATAGGGCTGTGTGGGAACTTTTAGATTGCAGGCTCTTCCTCATTCCACAACCCCAGCGTTCACTCTTGGGAATCGCACGCTGTTTTAGCTTTTGAGAAGGTCCAACTGTTGCCGTTGCTGCATCAAAAGAAGACATCCACGTAAACTTGAATAACTCGTGTAGAGCACGCTAATCCAAGACACACCCACATAAAGCATTCCTAATGTGGACTGCTTTCAGAAATCAAAGTAGGTGCATTAAACAATCTCACACAGCATGAAGCGAAGTTTGTCAAGCTCAAATCTACGGCCATTATCTCGGATGCACAGAGCCAGAGACAAAGAGCCTCACCCCACAACTTCCCGTCAATTCCCCTGCCATACATCTCTGAGAGAGTTTCATGAGTGCCTCTCTCACAGACACAGCGCTTGCATACGCTCTAGTGTCGGATTACTACTTGGTTATGAAAATCGGTAGAGGAACTGTAGTGGGAGATAGAGGAAAGAGTGGCCAAAGGTTATCTAAACTGGACAATCATTCCACGGTCTATAAATGCCACAACATAAACATCTCCAGGTCTTGACATCTATGGCACTTAAACACCTCGAAAGGAAACTCGTTGTAAAATAGCTGCAATTTCATAGATGGCACAGCATTTGAACAAACCTTGCTGCTGTGCTGGCATTCCTGCCAAATGGGTGCCATGACTACCAGAGGCAAATTACTAATTCCCACACAAAGTCCACCATGACCTTACCATCTACCAAAAGTGTGGGATTGTCCACTCCTCCTCCTCCTCCACAGCCACCCTCCACTGCTCCTCCGGAAAAACGAGACTCCCGCTTTCCAGCATGCCTCTTGGAGCTTTTTCGGTCACACATCGGACTTTCCACCACTTCCTCAAAGCATCGGGTCCATAGCTCTATGCCTCACCCCGAGAGGTCCACGCTCACTGGATCCTTTCATGCACTTTAACCCAAAGCTCCAGGTTTTTGTTCACACTCCTTCCTTCTCTGAATCCAGCTGCTTTGGTCGAGCGAGGTGTGCAAATCTAAAGCCCTCGCTTTGTCGTTCCAGCTCCACTGTGTGGACATCACCCTTGCAAATCAATCAGCCTCATGCGCTGTTTGTATCAATATTTATTCTGTACACAGTGCCATTTCACCCTGAAGTGGAACACACACATGCCTAAACACAAGCACATACACATGCACTCAATTGATCCTGACAAAGGCCTGGTTGATTAAGGGAGGGGCACAGAAGTGTCGCCATTCCATGGGATGCACCGAGAATAAAACAGACAGCATAGAAGTTGCCATTCATTCAAGTCGTAGACTTCAAAGTGAAGATATCCTTGCAGAAGCCAGCATGCAATGGTATGAGTTTGGTCCCTCAAACTCAGTCCTGATACTGTGCTCCTCCGGACAGAGTCCACGATTGATCAGCTGGATCAATCGGCATTGCCCTCGGCCGTTGCTGCCCGCTCTGACGCAAGCCAAAGGGGGGTCGGCCAGGAGCACATTAACTGCGTGATCTCTTAAAACACACACACATATCCAAGAGCAGCACTCATTTGCAGAACATGCACCCTCAGGCTTGGCATTTCAGCCATTTGAACAGCAAAAGTGAGGCAGAGCCACAGGAAGAGTTACAGACGGATTTAAAGACTGAACGAGATACAGCCACCCTCGCCAGGTGGGGACTCAAGGAATGGTGACACCTTTGGTAAGTCTCTCCCTCCTCCCTGACCTCATTTCTCAAGAGTATAGGCCTCGCTCTACTCCTGGCGTAATCTCTTCAGCTCTCGGCCACCTCGGGATGACTTTGTGGACAGGGTTTGTAAGGGTAGGAGCTATTTAAAGTAAACATCCATGAGCCCTGGTGGGATTTTACAAGCTGAGCTTTTAAGAAAATGGGGAAGTGGACTACGTTTATTTACAATTATGCATTTGGCAGACACTTTCATCCAAAGCGACTTACAGTGCATTCAAGCAAAGCACTTTTTATCCGCATGTGTGTTCTTTGGGAATCGAACCCACAACCTTTTGCGCTGCTAATGTAATGCTCTACCAACTGAGCTATAGGAACAAAGGGGAGCGACGGTTGCTGACTGAGTTGCATCTTCAACAGTGGTCACCGAACTTGATAAACCACGTATGAATGAAGTGATAGCATTAACATTGGTCCATAATTCAGACAGGCAGGAACAGCAGGGACAACCGATTGCTAGGACCCCAACAAAGCGGGACACACGGACGGATCTCCCAGGAAACAGACAGTCAGCTTCCCTGGAACTCTTAAATGACGCAGCCAACACCAGGCAACAGCACAAACATTAGGAGATGAATAAAAAGGGCTTTGTACCCTGAATATGCCTGTGTTGGTGGTACCACATCAAGTACAATCTAAGAGGTGCTAATCCAATATTCCTATCACCTATGACACTTTACAACATCCTTCATGTAAGAAATGTATTTATAAATGCAGTTGAAGAACACACATACTTTTTGGTCGATATGGGTTTTTCACAGTGGATATATACAGAATACTGCATGTTTCATTCTCTTTTATCATTATGTATTTTACAAAATATTTACTCAAACATCACAAAGATATTCTATTGATTACAATTAGGGCTGTCAAAATCAAAAGATTAATCTTGATATACCGCATACAAAATTGAAGTTTGTTTTTGCATATATGTGTGTGTGTACTGTGTGTAATTTATTTTGTGTGCACGTGTAATAATTACAAATGTTTCTGACTATTTTATATATATATATATATATATATTAGATACACAATCCAATTTAAAAATAAATAAATTTTACATTATATATAAATTAAAAAAATATGTACATAAATACAAATTTTCTTATTTATACATGTATGTGTGAATTTATATACACATAATTATTACACAACAAATATATTATGCAAACACAACATTTTATTTTGTATGCGATTAATCACGATTAATCTTTTGACAGCCCTAATTACAATTCATTACCATTTAGATTTTAAAGGATTAGTCTATTTTCTAAAAAAAAAATCCAGATCATTTACTGACCACCCTGTCATCCAAAATGTTGATGTCTTTCTTTGTTCAGTCGAGAAGAAATTATGTCTTTTGAGGAAAACATTCCAGGATTTTTCTTATTTTGATGGACTTTAAAGGAACCCAACACATAACACAACACTTAACAGTTTTTTTCAACGCAGTTTCAAAGGACTCTAAATGATCCCAAACGAGGCACAAGGGTCTTATCTAGCGAAATGATTGTCATTTCTGACAATAAAAATAAAAAATATGCACTTTTTAACCACAACTTCTCGTCTTCCTCCAGTCGTGTGATGCGCCAGCGCGACCTCACGCAATATGTCATCATGTCAAGAGGTCACGGAAGATGTATGCGAAACTACGCCCCAGTGTTTACAAGTGTGGAGAAAGAGGACCGTTATGACGTCCTGACGTGCATATTTGGTATGTGGAATGATACTAATTAATGTCTTTGTGTGCATTTCATATATGTAACACGTGACCTTTCTACGTCACTACGCAATTACGTGAGGTCGCGCTGGCACAGCGCAGGACCGGAGATAGACGAGAAGTTGTGGTTTACAAGTGCATATTTTTCCTGTCAAAAATGACAATCGTTTCGCTAGACAAGACGCTTATGCCTCGTTTGGAATCGTTTAGAGTCCTTTAAAACTGCGTTGAAAAAACTGTTACGTGTTGGGGTCCATTAAAGTCCATTAAAATGAGAAAAATCCTGGAATGTTTTCCTCAAAAAACATAATTTCTTCTCGACTGAACAAAGAAAGGCATCAACATTTTGGATGACATGGTGGTGAGTAAATTATCTGGATTTTTTTTAAGAAATTGGACTAATCCTTTAAAATGAACACAAAAGGGTTCAACCATTAAAGGCATAGTTCACCAAAAATGAAACTTCTGTCATTTACTCACCCTTATGTTGTTACAAACCTGTATTTTTTTGTTCTGCTGAACACAAAGGAAGATATTTTAGGCAATGTTACCAACCAACCCGTTTTTAAGCACCATTGACTTCCATATTATTCTTTCCTACTATGGAAGTCAATGGTGCTCTTGTTTTCTGCTTGCTTACAAATATCTTCCTTAGTGTTCAGCAGAAATTTTATACAGGGTTGTAACAACATGAGGGTGAGTAAATGCTGACTGAATTTTCATTTATTGGTGAACAATAAGTTCATTGCGCCAAGCAGACACAACATATGCCGATGATCTTAAAGAAAGCCAAATATCATCAATTAAATAGCCTATCTAATATCTCTCTCCATCCCTATTTATAATCCACAGTGAAAATTCATCAACTTCAAAGCACTGCCAACACTTTGCTATAGATAAAGGGGGAAGTTCGACCTTTAGACTTGCATGTTTCTCTGCTCCTTTCCCAAGCTCCGCCTTCCACCGTTATATCCAAACACTAACAGTGCCAGCAGACAAACCCACATCATGCCTCATGTCAGTCACTCACTCCAGCAAGAGGCCTCGGACTCATCCTGGGACTTGTAGTAGTTGCCCTCCCCATCGCTGGAGTCTCCGAGACAGGGACCAGCCCGCTGAAACAGCCTCTCTGCCAACCTCTGCAGCACTGACATGGTAGTCTACGTAGACGGCCTTGTAAGTGTGGCGCAAAGTCATGCAACTTGCTATGGTTGCATTTAGCGCTTCCTACACAACAGAAGTTAAGGTCACTTCTTAAGCGAGACTCGTCTGTTTTGACCTTTCTCTGGAAATTCGGGATTTAGGGCAGGGCTGGAGCTTCTCTGTTTCCTTGCCTTCCTGAGCTGGGCTCACACACACCCCGTTTCCTCCTGTGGGCTTCCTCGAGCAGTCAGCGATCACCGTTCAAAGGCCACCTTAACTTTAACCCTTACTGTCCTCTCTTGGTCTAAACCACAGCGGCGGCGGCTGCCATGTCGTCCTCTCTCGTCCGGTAAAAAAATGACCCTCCCCAGCCCACGGCCCCGTATGGCATCCTGCACCTGTCTCTGGGGATCAGGGCGGACCACCGACGATGGAGCAGATAGGAAGGTGAAGCATGCCATGAACAAAAGTCCCCCAAAACTCACCAGAGGAGGGAGCAAAGCAAAAAACAGCTCTCCATTTTTGCGACCGAATGTATCAGGCATATTCAAATGACATGCAGTCACATGCAAATAGAAATCCACTCTTCACACATACATTCGAGCAGCAGCATGGCACTGAGATTCATTTCACACATATCCGTTTCACTGACACCAACTACGCTTGACACAGACCAGGCTTGAAAAGAGTTCTTGACTTCGGATGAAGCTCTAAACAAAATGTATGTCTGAGAACCTGTAGATTGGGTAGCTGACAAACAACATGGACTACTATTTTAATCTTACATAGTTATATTACTTAAAATAGTCCTGAAGTATGACAAACATTTTTTAAGTACAAATATTTAATGACCAGGTAATTACAGTGATTTTAAGAGGGTCAAGGCATTTGTACTCTCTTAAAGGAATAGTTCACCGAAAATGAAAAATGGTGTATATTCAGGTTTAAAGACGATTATTGGTTCTTGCATGTCTTGTGCTTATCATCACATCACAATAGTCACAAGAACCAATAATCGTTTTACCGACGTCACGTGGAGCTGGCGTACCAGCTTTTTTTGATCTAGATGCGTTTACATTCAAACACAGTCGATCACTAAATTAAAGCTGGGTCAGAATATTCGATTTATCATGTATTTGTTCGGTGGGTTGACATTTGATTTTCAATTCTGAGATTCAAATATAATCTTTTTTTATAAATGATTAGCGTTAAAGCAGAACACTTTACGCTCCCCTATAGGTGGTGGTGTGGCACTGGAGAAACTGGTTTGTCAACAACAAACACCACAAGAAGGAGATAGCATTCATGTTTGGCCAGAGGTTGTTGGCAGACGCTCTGCATTAATGCTTTTAATGTTGTAAATAATGTTTAATTTCGCACTGAAATTGATCTGATTGATTTTCTTCCAAAAGTCAATCCCCCAGGAGTCGTTAGGGGTGGGAATCGCTTGGACCCTCATGAATCGATTCAGAATTGATTCTTAGGGTCCCGATTTGATTCAGAATTGAATCGTAGCATATTTGTGACGTCTTTATGTCACATTTGCTCTCAAGGCCAGGCTGGTGTTTTCGCTTTTGCTACTAGTCTCTGAACTGTCTGATACCGATACTGTACTTTAATGCAACTAAGTGATCGATAATGTCATTCTTATATACATATATGTTCTGTGTCTGTTGTAAGACATTAAAACCAGTAAAAATTTGTAATTAAATGTGACATGAGTCGTGTGACATGATTACTTCTGTATAGGGTTGCATCGAAATTTCGGTCGGCGAAAATTTCGGCTGAAAATGGCCTTATCGGTTTCGGGCCGAAATAAAAAATCCAGCCGAAAAGGTCAACCGAAAATGAATGTCAACTGCGCCCCTCCCATCTGTGCGCTAGCGCTTGGGTTTTACTCACGGTGATCAGTCGTCACCAAGCGTGCCGCACAAGCCCTGAAAAGTAAAGCCAAAACTTCTCGATTGCCCCCCAGTGACTGGTCCCAGTATAGGTCATAAACCCCGCCTCCCCATGTTATTCAATGGGACTTGAGACCAACTAAAAAAATGAATTACACTTCAATTATCTTTTTTCCGAAGCTGGTTTCTGTCATTTAATGTAGTTTTTATCACGCTGATGTACATTCAAATGTTTTTAAAATAGGTTTGTGTTTAGTTAGTTATTTAATAATATAAAAACTGTGGTGTCACGTCGTGATTGACAGCTGTGATATCGTGTGATATGCGCATTCTACGAGAGCGAGGGCGGGGTTTTGATTTCGCAGCTTCACTTCCTGCTCACTACTGTGCATGACTGGTCCCGAAATCGCTACTGCGCAGACTCAAGACCCAAGATGTCAGCGCCATGTCGGGACACTGGCGGCTTCACTTTTCACTAATGGAAGAGAGCGAACAGGCGTCGTCTATCTTTTTTTTACAGTCTATGGTCGTCACCCACCCCTCTACTCTGGCTCAAGCAGGTTTCACTCACGGTCGAGCTGTTTGCAAAGATGAAGCATGTCTTGATGTGTAAACTTTAGAGAGAGTCGCGCTAATGTGTCTCAAACTGTAATCCATTAACATACATTTGGCGAATAAAGCAACGAAACACAACGTAACGTTTTTATGTGGAGCGACTGTTGCGCTGTTTGGGATTCACTCTTGGTCTCTGTGTGTGCGCGTTTAAGTGCGCTCAATAGTGCACATACGAGAGAGACGAGTTTAAAAAAACAAGCGAAAATAAAATCTCACTGTTATTGACAGGGCACATATAAACAAAATTATCTCCACAGTATTCCTTTTCTAATAAAAACATTTGTTTATGTCTTAAGTGTATGTATAGATTACAGTCAGATTAACCTACTTAAGTCTGTGTCATTAATGTTAATCAAACAACCCATGACAAAGAGACAAATAGCTCTAAAAATAATAATGTATTTAATTTATTGTGTTATGATTCATTTAATTTGATTTCTGTACCTAATGCTAATTTCAGGCCTTATTAATGTACAACTTTGTTCTTTTTTATAATTGTTTGCAATTTCTTTATTGTTTATTAGATTTTTCCCACCTGCTTTTTGCTGATCCACAAAATAATCTGATATGTGCTTCAAAAACTGTAATGTGATCCGAACTGTGAGTTTTGTGATCCGTCACACACCCCTAGTAAAGTTAGTACACAGTGAAAGCCATAAATGCAATTGTACTAATGATTGGCATAATAATTTCTTTCGGTGTTTCGGTTTTTAGGCCTTGGATTCCTTTTTTCGGTTTTCAGTTTCGGCCAAGAATTTTCATTTCGGTGCATCCCTACTTCTGTATTGGATATATTTGCTTTTGAGCTCACAAAAATGGTGCCTCCATTGACTTGCATTATATCAGAGCACTGGGGTTTCTGCAAAATATCTTCTTTATGGTTTTAGTTACAAAAAAAGTCACCACCATATTGGATGGCCTGAGGGTCTGTAAATAAACTTGATATTAAAAGTATGATACCGTGTTCTTTATTTATTACAGTTGGTTGAACTTTTTCGATGTTTCTCTTTTGTTTAAATAACTGTTACTATTTAACGGTATCAGTAATTACTGTGCTGATAATTTCTGATATAGGAGTGATTTGTTTGTTCAAAAAAATGTTAGGCTACCTTATTAAAAGTAATGCTGTTACCAGACCTGTGTTTTGTATCAAGTGCAGTGTTCTCATAGCATGTAAGCTGTAAGGATTTACACAGGTTAACATGTGCTCTTTTATATGCCAATTACATTAATTAGGCATCATTTAAAGGCGGGGTGCACGATTTTTGAGAAACGCTTTGGAAAAGCGAGTCGGGCCGAGTACCAAAACACACTTGTAGCCAATCAGCAGTAAGGGGCGTGTCTACTTACAGACATCGTTGCCTGGGTTACGTATGTGTGGGGCGGGTCTATCAAAAGAAGGTCCAGATTCTATTGGGGTAGGGGCGTGTTTGTTTAGGTGATTTCAAATGTCAACATTGCCTTTCAGAGATCATGCACCCCGCCTTTAAAAGCGCACACTGGAACAGATCATTTGCGATTTACGACGTGCTTTTGAGAAATTTTTAGATCATTTAGGACGCTTTAGATGCAACAATTTATAAATGGGGCCCCTGGGTATTATTTAATATATATCTAAATATGTTTGGCTGAAGAAAGGAAGTCATATACACTTAGGATGGAATTAGGTTGAGTAAATCGTGGGGCAATTTTCCTTTTTCAGTGAACTATTCCTTTAACCATGGTAAAAATGGCTGTAATGCACAACCTAGAGTGTTTCTTTAAAAAGCCGAACATGATACATGAAATGAATTAATGTTTAAGTTGTATTTATTCATTTTAATAATCAGACTGTTGTCTGCTAAGTAACAACTCATAAACCTAACCTGGGCTGTTTATGGTCACCAAGCAACATAGCAACCTGGCAGCAATAAAAAATTCTGCTGTCAAACATGCACATGTATCTGCATTTTACAATTCATCCAATCAGAATTTAGAAAAGGAACTTGTTTTATATAATTGTTTTAGATCATCAGTGCTTGACATGTAATGTCAACTACCCTATTACCGGTTCAACAGGAATCTTCCTCATAGAAGTTAAGACTGTTCAAAGAAGCAAAAGGCTTATGGAGGGCAGATACACGAAGATGAAAGCATAGCACAAAACAATATACTTTTCAAACAGAAAAAGAGAAAAAAAGGTGAAGATATTGTCGCCTGAAGAGGCCACATACAAAGTGGTTTTGTTTATATCGGAGGTCATCACATGATGTTCAAGCGTCAACACTCCATTCTGGATCACACAGGATGCATCATATGACTCGGCCTCCACAACATTACCAACTCGGTTCCCGAGTGTTCTCTTAAAAGTCATGGCAGGCCTGTGTTTATGTTTCTGGTCCTCTCCTATCATAAATACGATTAGTCCCTAGCTTGCTGGTTTGACCCTCGAGGTCAGAGATTCCTTTCTCATGAAACCCACTTCGCAGTGAATCTGGGCCCTTTTTTTCCTCATCTTTTCCTGGAACGTACTTTCATTTACGATACACCATCACCATCATATTTTTATGTGAAAATGGGCAAGGACATCAGGTGATACACTGGGAGATAAAGTCGATTTATTGAGGGATGGCATAAACTGGTATCTACGAAGAGAAAGGCACCTATAAGATGTTAGTGAGCTTATCATAGTTTAATGACGGTTCACGGTTTCGTGTGCTCAATGAACTCTCAAGACAAATAAATGCCAAGTTGCAACAGACACGTTCCTAGCGTTCCTGTTGTTTTATGTAGGAACAATAAACTTGAGACATAATTATGAAGGTAAAGGTAAACAAGAAGTGAAATCAACACTGCATATTGCGCTTAAAAACTGGGACACCATTAGACATTCACAGCAACAAAGTAACTTAAAAAGATAGTTTACCCAAAAATAAAATTTACCCCATGTATGACATAGGGTACAAGACGTAGTGTTGAACCATTTTAATAAAAATCTACAGTGTAGTTAAAACAACTAACTTTTTTGTGAATTTCCTCAATGCCGTTTTGTTTTGCTCTCTGCGTTTCCGCGTTCGTCACTACGCAATTACACCTCGTGCACTACGTCCTACGTTGGAAACTCACTCTCTCGTGAATGCTTGTCAGTCATTACCAGAAGCTACTTATTTTAGTTTGTAAAGTTTTAAATATTGATATTTTTCTTGCAATATCCCATTGATAGGCCTTTATTAACCCCCTTGAGCTGTGTGGATTACTTCTGTGAAGTATGGATGGACTTTTTTGGGGCTTCAAATCAAAAGCACCATTTACTACCATTATAAAGCTTGGAATTTCCAGGACATTTTCTAATATAACTCCAATTGTGTTCATCTAAAAAAAAAATATAATCATATACAACGAGGATGGCTTGAGTGTGCGTAAATCATGGGGTAATTTTCATTTTTGGGTGAACCATCCCTTTAATGCAAAACTGCTGCATATAGTGGGATTTTGGACCCGATGACATTTCAGCGGCTTACAAACGCTGTTGACATAGACACCAAACAATTTACAAAATGTTACATCCGGTTGGGATGCGGTGTTAGTCTTGCATCTCCGCATTGATGTTAGCATGAAACCGAACGGTCCGAAAATATACATCTTCCATACAACACCACTAATCTGTCCTGTGTTTACATTACGTACTTAAGTATTTTTTATGCAATGAACGCATCTCTATAAAGCACCAGCAAAAGTATGACTGGTTGTGGGCTAATGTTTCCCTTTTCTCCTTCACTTTTCTCATTTTTCTCCACTTTCACTGTATGAAAAATATCAACTAACATAAAAACACCAACGTACCTTTCCAAAGGGATAGTTCACCCAAAAATGAAAATTCAGTCATCATTTACTCACCCTAAAGTTGTACAAATCTGTATACATTTCTTTGATCTGCTTCACATAAAGGAAGATATTTTGAGGTAAGTTTGTAAACGAACAGTCCTTGAGCACCATTTACTTCCATAGTATATTTTACTTAATATGAAAGTCAATGGTGCTCCTGTTTTACTCGATCTTTGTGTTTAACAGAACAAAGAAATCAAAACAGGTTTGTAACAACCTAACTGTGAATTTTCATTTTTGCGTGAACTATCCCTTTAAGAAAAACTATAAGGCCTACACTTTATCTTGTTATAACATGGACAAATGACACACGTAATATAAACACATTTGCAAAGCATCACCGCAAAGAACTGTGCTAAAAATGGCCTTGACTTGTCCAACATCAGTAAAGGAGTCTGAAGCGAGTCACCAAAACTTTCTGACTATCTGAAGTGTTTACTCAGTAGAGTCCTTGAAAACACTTTTCGAGATTCGTCCTGCATCAAACTTGTAACTGTGTTTATACTAGTATAATAACTATGTATCTAAAGAAACTATATGCGCAGAAGAAGGTAATACAGGGTGGGAGGTTTATTAATGACTTTTGTACCTAATGTACTTCTGAATATGTAAAAAAAAATCCGTGTTTTGATATTTTATCCAGACTTTTAGCGTCAAAATCAAGGACATTAAGGGATTGACGTTTTAATTCAACTGTGCTATCTGAAAGCAGTCAATAAAACTGACACAGAGATAAAACTGGACGGCATAGAGACTATTAGTAGATTATATGGTTGCAAACATTCCTTACAATCAGATCCTGTCAGTGATTCATTCAACCCTACACACTTGAACGGTATTTTGTCTATGGCTTTTTACATATCAGCCCCAACAACACGCTATCTAGACAGGGAGCTCACTAGATTTTGAAACACAGGTTAAACGGAAAAAACACTTACCGCTCTCCATCTCATTGCCCTTGTTCTTGGCGGTGGGCGCGTTGCCCATGTTTGCAGGCCAGGTATAACAACAAATATCCTTGAAATCCTCGACTTGTCTGTATGTCAACTGTCTTCAGTCCGCGTCCCCTTACCGATCATACGATTTGTGAGGCCGCTGCACTAGCTATCTCTGTTCATAACTCGCTGAACCGCCGTAAGCTGTCAGATCACAGGTAGTCACCCAGAGGTTGATAGTAGTGGCTGGTTAGTTGGTTAGCTAGCTAGCTAGCGAACGAGCGCTAGCTAGCCAACAGTGCTAGTGTTGTTTTCAATGCTCGAGGTTCGGTAATGCCTCTTAGGTCTTGTGGGTCGGGTCCAATCTGTTGAGACAGCACTACGAGCCCGTATTCTCCGCTTCCTCGCTTTGCTAACCCTCTGCGAGGCCCTCGACTTTCCTTTTGAGCGACACGAGCCCCACCGTCCGTGCGCGATTCGTGCTAGCGGCGGATTCGTTTCCGTAACTTAACGGCACCGCGATTGTGTACTTGTTTACGTTAATGAAGCGGATCGATCCTGTGCACTATGTAGTTCGCATAATTCGACAGTCATACCCCCTCCATTAATTCTCTAACCACAGCTAGAGGGAACTCCTGCTTCGGTGGAACCCGCCCTCGCTCGATTTCTACTGGTCGAAACGTTTATGACGGGATGCAAGCGTTTAACGCTGGTTGGACGAGCGGTACGACAGCCAGCGCATGGGGAGCGGTGATTGGACGAGAGATATCTTTCGCTGGAACTTTATCCCACCCTTGCAACCTGACAAATAACGTCATCTATTTTCAATTCATTAACACAAGTTTATGTCTTCTCTTTTTGTCTGTGCAAGTGGGTACTTTAGTTATTTCGGTTTCCTAGTACCGAACGGGTTTCATTCATAATCCTTTGATGATCCTCAGCGGCGTGTTTGTGAGCGAAATGGCCGCGCAGACCCCTCCCGCTAGACTAATCCGTGAGGCTGTATGACGTCAAGACGGTCTATTTTTAGAAAGTTGGTCAGAATTTGAAGCACGCGGACACCATACGTCTATGGAATATTAAAACGGGATCGGTCTTCTGCAAAACAACCACATTGAGGTCAGATGCGCAGGTATATGGATTGCATTTGACAACTAAGTTTGTGGTTCATTCTTGCAGGAGATATAACACAATTATTATGCAGATGGTTTTTGTCTTGCACAAGTTTAGATCACGTTGAATGCTTTGCTGTGCGTCACAGCTGCGTTTTTAAAAGACTTAAGTACTTTGCAATCAAATAAAGGTGTGAGAAAATCCCATGATACTAAAATTAAACACTGATTTAATGATCAAATGCAATAAGAAAGCGGCAGTCGCTTTGAGGTCTTGTCACAGATGCAGCAACAGTGCACGTTGCCTAGCAACAACAAGCAAGCGGCTCGTATCACTCCAAACATGATGCAGAAGGTGAACTCCTGCATAATGCAACACAACAGTTTTATGAATGAAAAGACTGCACAGCTGCATCCACTTTGTGCAGATCACAGATCAAATGATGGCACACCATCGACGGCCATTATCATGTAACAAAACATTTATTTCAATGAAAACTGGCATACAAAGAGACATAGATATATATATACAATATAATACAGTCCCACATACAAAAATAACGTCAGCCATTTGTAGCTTACACAAGTACTGCTGTTAAGTCAATTACGCATTTGACATCTTAAACACAGAGCTGATCTTCCATCCCCTTTCGGTATTTGAATAGATTTGTTTTGGATAAAAAAAAAAAGGTTGATGTGTCAACAGTGCTACGGCATTAGATGAAGCACATCTTAATACTTGGTGACATGACACATCAGCTTTAATTCCATTCATGTTTTAAACTGAAAAGCAAATATTTATATTGCATGCCAGAGATAAGATCTGCCATATTCTCCACACCACTGATTTGTTTTCAAAAGGTGTGGCAAAATTACAACAACACACTTATTTTCAATGACTGATGTATTTGAGTAGCCCCGCCTCTTTTCCACAGTGTGCAGATTGACCCGAGCTCATGGATGAGCCTTGAGATGTGAGGATTAATCCCAGGAGCCTGCGTCACTACAAACAGTCCATGGAGTTGTCTGGCACCAGTCCGAGTGGAGGTGCTTTACCCGGAGCGCAAGATGGGGGCAGCATGGCGTTAGGTGCGGGGTCCACATTCTCCGAATCCTCCATCCTCTCGGCACATCCATCCCAGTTGATGTGAAATCTGGTTACACGTGGGTTTGAAGCCAGAATGTTTCTCTGGAGCTAAGGGAAGAAATAGGAATGCCTTAAATTACACATGTACACATTCACATGAGCAACACGACCCTTCAATTATATTAAGTAGCATTTGCATAGACCTAATTAATTTACATTATTTTAAGAGACCCTAAAATAATGTATGTTCTCAATGTAATCTTTTCAATGATGAAAGACTAGATGGAGGTGTTATTTTTCTTTATGGTCAATTTGTTTTTATATTAAGTTCGTTTTGTCGACTTTTTGGAGTATATTAAAGGAACTCGCCCACATTTTGGGAATTTAGCTTAATCAGTGTATACCCTGAAGCAGCCCCTGCTAGCTTAGCTTAGCACAAAGACTGGTAGTAAATGGCTCCAGCTAGCATACTGCTCCCAAAATAATGTAGTGACAAAATAACGCCAACGTTTTTCTATTTATGTGTTTTGTATAGTCACATCGTGTACAAATAACAAGGTCATATGAGACACAGCAATCCTTTAACAGTATACATACAGGCAACTATATTCTCAGAAGGTGAAGCACTGCTACATGGGCGGAGCTAAGGGAAAAGATGGGTAAAAGATGGTTGTGTCTCATATGATCTTGTTATTTGTACACGGTGTGACTATACAAATCACAACATATAAACAGGAAAATGTTTGCGTTATTTTGTCACTTATTGGGAGCAGTATGCTAGCTGAAGCCATTCACTTCCAGTCTTTGTGCTAAGCTAAGCTAGCAGGGGGGTGCGTCAGACAGAGTTACAGCACGCGCGGGGATGAAAAAGATATGTACCGTATTTTTCGGACTATAAGCCGCGTTTTTTTTTAATAACTTGGCTGGAGCTGCGTCTTATAGTCAGGTGTGCCTTGTAAAGCCCTGTGCACACTGTGAGATTTCAGCCAGGATTTAGCTCTCTGGGACAAATTTTGAAATCCTAAAGGATTTCTGGAATCTCAGGCTAAAATCTGCCATCTTTTATCGCTAGTTTGACATGTTCACAGACAGCCGATTAATGACCGTTGCGATCAAAATTATCCTCCAACAAAATTCTGGCAGTGTCAGAAATTTTGAGATACAATCCTGCTGTGTGACATCTCCCTACGACAACCGGCAGATCAAGAACCAATAGAAGCACAGAACCCGATGACACAGTTAGTGCGGCGACAACAACAAATCAACGCAGACAAATGTAAAAAAGAACCAGGTAGACTGTACAGCAGGAGGAGAAACTTGTGGAGTTATGGAAACAATAAAGAATGTTTGTACAACGTGTCATCGCCACTGTACCATGATAGGATAAAAAAAGAGAAATCGCGCTGGAAATTCAAATGCCAGTTACTCGTCTCCTTCGTTTTTTCTTGTTTTTATGCTCGAGACAAGTTATGATTAAAATGAACAGTAGATGTTGTTTCGGTTTGTTAGCCTTCGCTTCAGCGTGTGTTTTCCCAGCCGTCGTCAATCGATGACGTAAAACTGCGGATGCGTTTGTTTGCGTGCATCCGATTTTTAAAAGTCTTTAAACTCGTACAGTCTGACATTGATGGAAACTGAGATCATACAGTGTGACATGGACTTAATTACGATCTTAATCGCACAGTGTGGCAAGCAACAATCCTAAAAGACTATTTAAAATAGCACAGTGTATACCAGGCTTAAGTCAATATGAATTAATTTTGACATTTATGAGGCAAGAGACATAATTACCGTCTACAGCCGCAAGAGTCTGCTATATGCTGCTCCTGTATTTATGTAATTCAATGGATTCAGTGATGCGGAATGACGAGTCTGCTAACTTCATGCAAGTTGGCTTGTTCGGTTAATTTAGACTAGTCAACCTCCCAGGTAAGTTCTGTATGCTATGGTTTATCATTTAAATGACTGAAAATATTACTTTAACGTACAGACATCTATTCAGCCTGCTGTTCTGTCCGCTATTGTTTAGTAGAATAACTCGCCTTTCCAGAATAAATGTCTGTTCTTCGGCTTGGATTTTGTGAAATAATTTTCTTAATAAACGAAACGTATATTCCACTGCGACTTATATATGTTATTTCTTTAAATGACGCATTTTTGAATGATGCGACTTAAGGGCTCGTTATAGTCGTGCGTAGGTCCTACGGCGTAGGAAATTGAATCGTGGATTGTCAAATGTTAGGGCTGTGCAAAAAAATAAAAATAATCGTCTGCGATTCTCATGCGCGTTTCATCAGTAAAGACGTAGTTCACCAAGAAGCTAGGCAAAATCGCAACGATTATCGGAGTCGATTTTCCTCGATTATGAACGCAATATTTTTTTTCATGAAATACGGATCTGTGTAGTAAATGCCGCTTCATCTGAAAGCAAGTGATGGAGACTTACTATTAATCAAGGAACCGGCTTTACTGGTGAAACGCACACGAGAATCATAGGCGTTTTTTTTACACAGCCCTATCAAATGTTCTAAAAAAAATAAATAAAAATAACTTTAATTTTTTGCAAAATCCCCCAGCCCTAAAGACACTAAACTCACATTTGTATTTCAGAGGGTCTTTAGGAGTTATTCACGTACCTGTCCATAGTTAGGCTTAATGGGAGGGTTCTCACGCAGCTCAGTGTCCGTATATTCATTGTTCACATAGTAGCCAATGCGTATGAACTCCTGTCCTCTGTATGTGCATGTGATTAGAACAACAGTAACGCCCACAGCATCACTCTCAGGTATTAGGGAAGCGTTTGGAGCATCCGCCTAAAAAAAACAAAAAGACAAATGACAAAAACTTTTCAATAAAGGGAATTCCTGCTCGGAGCACATACATGACTCATTTAGGGTGTAACTGTACGGCAAGTTGATTTATTTTTAACATCTGTAACTCCAATTAAAATACACATTACAGGCATTTAATTACTTAACTTTTTTTCATCCTTATTGTAGCTTGACAGCCCATGGTCAATGTATGCTTTTGTTATATAAAAATCAAAACAGTTTGGGAAAAAATTGTGTGTTCCATGGCAAAAGTCATCCAGGTTTGGAAAGTTGTGATGGTAAGTGAATGGCAAACATATTTTTTCTTAAATCTTGGTAATCCCAATTATATTTCTACCATTTTCATCAAACAACACTTTAAAAACACTTGATGACAAAAGCTACAAGACCCTCATGATTTTTGTTTAATAAAAAAACTATTTGTACATGTAAACCAAAGCTACTAAACAATCTGCTGCTATTTTAAGCAAAAATTCTCTTAAAAGGTAAATTAATGGCAATGTCATGAACTCACCTGAAACACAAACATGTGTCGCCCTGCAGGAACTGGACCAACAAGAACAGAGTCAAGAGTTTGATCATACTCTTCACTTTCTGCCGATCCCACATAAATGATCTTCCATTCGAGATCTATGACAAAAATTATATGAATATATTTGGACTTGGACACACTCAAAGCAATCCAAATTGAACCACAATGGACTTACTGATTTGAATAACAATGTTCTTATTGTCTGATTTATGTCAATATAATAAGTTTAGTTTATAAGCACTTATAGACTCAATTAATGTATTTTGGAAGACATTTTGACGGGCAATGGCAACGTGTTCCAATGTACCTGTAATTACGCAAGTGACGTCATTACGTTTCGTTTCATTTGTTGCTTACAGTGCACAGATATGCTCAATTTGTATGATCTATAACAAAGTTTATATGAGTGCTGCATTGGATCAACAATGTTGATGACTCTGGATATTATTTTTATGGGTAAATCATCATGTTAGTTACATTAAAGCAGCGTTCCTTGCACGTTTCAATTACCCGCCATTCTGACGTCATCTGGCGGAGTTAGCTAACAGTTTGCTAGCTAGCCAATGAATAACACTGACAACAGCGTACACACAGTTATTCAAGTAGTTAACTTTAAAACTTACCTTCGGGAAGATCCTCCATGCACTCAAATGTTATTTCGAACTGAAACGGGTTTCCAAACGGACTCGGGTTGTCCAGGACAGCAACATTTAGCACTTGCACTTTTGCCATAGCTCTACGGTACTATCAATAAATGGTCACAATAAAATATACCTCTCGAAAACGGATAAACAGATGACTCTAGAAGGAATCCAAATACCAAATAGACGTTTTATTTGATTTTTTTAAGGAAAAACGCTCGACGACTCGTTTTTACTCGCTCATGCTAGCTCACAAGCTATTTTGTTGTAAAAGTCCAATAGCGTGCGCTATTCTGTTAAAGCAGGGGATTAAAGTCAACACTATTGTGTCTCAAATTAAAAGACAAAAAGTCTAATTAGCTTCTAAAGTAACTTAAAGAAGATAAAGCAAGGTTATTTCGCACAAGTAACTGACAATACAACCCTTGCTGTCTCTCCCGCCAGAGTATTCAGACAGCTCGGAGAAGCGTCAGAGGCAGCAGATTGGTCTGGGCGCTGATTGGCCAACGGACTATAAGACCCGGATTTTGTGGACGCGGATTGGACGGCAGTCACAGCGGTCAAAATGACGAAGTTCAGAGGTCACCTGCAGAGTTTAAGGGTTCTGGCCAGAGGGGATACAGCTACGGCCTTAATCCCATATAAAATGTTGGGTTTAGGGTTAGGTTTCGGGGTATGATTAAAATGAAAACAGCGCTCTTCCGGCGAGATTTCACGAGATTTTGGCCGTAGCTGTACCCCTTCTAGCCACAACCATTTTTAGAGGCTTCATTTTTATTTGTAAACTTGTTCATCGTTCTTACTATCTAGCATATCAAACAGAATGTCTTAAGATTTAAAAAGGCATTGTCTGGCCAATAATACTGGCCAATAATACTGCCAATAAAAATCACGAAAAATG
This sequence comes from Paramisgurnus dabryanus, assembly GCF_030506205.2. Lineage (NCBI taxonomy): Eukaryota > Metazoa > Chordata > Actinopteri > Cypriniformes > Cobitidae > Paramisgurnus > Paramisgurnus dabryanus. Next base: position 42,932,561 of record NC_133339.1, read on the forward strand.
ACTAGATCAATAAAATTAGAAATAACTAAATATTTTGACTTTATATAAAAAACAGTGTTTGTATATTTGTGTGAAGAAAAGAGGCATCTCTTTATCTGCTTCCTGAAAGTTGTAGCCTAGTGGTAAGTATAGTGTGGTTAGACTACTAAAGGTTTACTGTTGTTTGGGTCAGAAGAAACAGCAAATGCTATTAGTAAGAAGAAAGACAAATAAAAAATATATGCCTACAGAGTTCCTGTGAAAAAGTTAATTTTTACTGAAATCGTGTGCATATAAAAAATAATTAGTATAATTTTTGCAATTTAGGATGCACTGGGTTTATTATTCTAAAAAAAAAAAGTCTTATAATTAACACAAACAAGCCTGAGACAATATAAATTAGGTTCTTATCAACAAGACATTCTGCAATCCCATCCCGAGATGTTGACCATATCCACTCCTCCCTCTGACCTGGACTGACTGTGCATAAACAGTCAAATATTTCACCGTGCTGTAGGGTGGGATAGCAGTTAAAGGGATAGTTCACCCAAAAATTTTAATTCTGCCATTATTTTTTCAACCTTGTGTTGTTCTAAACCTGTATGAATTTATTTTTTGACAAACACACAAATATCTTCCTTTACAAAAGAAGATATTTTGATAAATGATGGTAAGCACACAGCTGATTGTAACCATTGACTTCCATAGGAAAAACAAATACTATGGACTTCAAAGGGTACTGTCAACTGTGTGCTTATCATTATTTATCAAAGTATCTTCTTTATCATTTATCACAATACTTCCATAATATTTATTTTCCTACTATGGAAGTCAATGGTTACCATCAGATATCTGCTTACCATAATTTATCAAAATATCTTTTTTGTTCATCAAAATAAACTCATACAGGTTTAAAGGGGATATTTCACAAGACTTTTTTAAGATGTCAAATAAATCATTTGTGTCCCCAGAGTACATTCGTGAGGTTTTAGCTAAAAATATAGATAATTTATTTTAACATGTTAAAATTGCCACTTTTAAGATGTGAGTAAAAATGTGCCGTTTTTGGTGTGTCCTTTAAAATGCAAATAGGTTGATCTCTGCACTAAATGGCAGTGCTGTGTTTAGATAGTGCAGATTAAGGGGCAGTATTATCCTCTTCTGACATCACATGGGGAGCCAAATTTCAATGACCTATTTTTTTCACATGCTTGCAGAGAATGATTTACCAAAACTAAGTTACTGGGTTGATCTTTTTCACATTTTCTAGGTTGATTGAAGCACTTAAACATGAAAAAGTCACATTTTCATGATATGTTCTCTTTAAAACAACTTGAGGGTGAGTAAATGTTGACAGAAGTTTCATTTTTGTGTGAACTGTCCCTTTAACAGTATCTGTAAACTTTAACCAATTAAAACCAGATACTCGAGGCATTTACATTTTTTAAATTCTCATAATGCTTACGCTTTTTACCAACACATTTGATTTGATTAATTGTATTATTTTAAGTATAAAACAAATTGATTGCATTGTGCATGTGTTTTAATTGCGAAAATTTCCAAACAAAATTTTACACAAATTATACTCATTGTTTTTATATTCTGACATGTCAAGCACTTGGAACTGCATTATTCAAGCTCAAGTCAGTTTCAGTTGTATTGTGCCATACAAAACTGCTTAAATGGGCTAATATTATTATTATGTCACTTAAAGTGTATTACACTTGTGGAGTGAAGTTATTTTATTTTTTCAGTTTATTCAGTCTACCTTATTGTCTGGCAGATGATTATGTGTGAATTGACTTTTACAACGTTATCTAATAAAGTTTATGATAGGTCAGTGTCTAAATCGTCATTCAGTGTGCTTATTTACTTCATTTTGTGTTTGTGTCAACAGAGGAACAGTCACCCAATAGTTAATAATTTTAGAAGAGTAAAGGGATTAACAAAACTGAGGCATTTCAAGAATTTTTTTTCACTTCTTAAAGATCAAAGGTCCGTTATCCACCACATGAGGTCGACACAATAACTTTTTAAACTGAAGGTAGGCTACATAATATGCAAAAGAGAGAGAGGTATGTGCTATAAATCTTAATCCAATAAATGTATATATATAAATATTTTGAGAAACACTTTTAAAAGACATCAAAACAGACATGAACAAACTTTAAATGAATCCAGTGAAGTAGCCTATGATGAGAATTGGCTGTAGAGAGCAGAAGTAGTGAGCGAGTCGTCGCTTGAGTGCGCAGGTGGATGATGAATGTTTGCGCACAATAGCGCGTCTGTGTCGGCCGCAGGTATCTGCTGCCAGTGCTGTCGCTGGACTCAGGTACTGTAACACGATACTCAACCATGTGACCAACGACGACTGTTTAGGAAGAAGAAACCCCTTTGAACGGCTCGAGCGATCACTCAACGCATCAGTAAAAACCAGAAGACTGTCTTTGGAAGAAGGTCGTAACGGATAATGGTTTATACTATGCGCGTTATGAATAAGAGAGTACGTGTTGCGCATTGGCTTGGGTTGAGATAGTGACTAACACCGGTAAGGTGAGGCGGAAGCAACCTGTGACCGCATAGTCACTGGATCTGTTTATGAATTCACATAAACTATTCGGATAACATCGTGGATTGAAGGTTGGCTAAAGGTATGACTTTATATATGTTATTGTGTATAAATGAAGGTTTCTTTAACAACGCAAACGGCGTAATTCAGATTTAGGGTTAAAATATAGTTACGTCAGGTGTACTGAGATCAAAGACAGCCAGTCATGCTGAAAATGTTTATATAGATAAACGATATAGCTTCACAACGACCTTTTCTTGTATTCAGGTTATAATAAGACGTAGTCGTATGTAAATCCAGTTTTGGGATTACTTTGTGTATTTATTTATGCTATTTACTAAATAAATATTTATGTTTACTTGGAAGTTTTAGTAATTTAAAATACTTTAACATTCATCAGTAAAGCAAGATCTATTTCTGTTTCATACTCAGGTAAAAGTGACCTAAAATACACATTATTATTTTAGTACACTTACTAAAACGCTAATTTGGTAGGCCTACTTAATATACAAAAAAAGTCTTTAGTATAGGCTACTTCTTCTAGTGTACTCAACTTTAAGTGTTCTTCTAAGTGTTCTCAACTTTTAGTGTTCTTCTAAGGGTACTAAGCTTTGCTATTTTGATACACCATTTATTTCAATACATTATAAGTATGACTGGTATTTAGTATGCTTTATTATTCAAGTGCACTAAAGTAATACAGTTAAACTATACTATATTTGAAGTATATAAAATGAACATTATTTTTAAGCACAGACAATAACAATGTATAACATATACTTAATAGCCTACAATTAATATGCTAGTATTAAAGTATATTTTTATATAATTTTTTCTACCTGGCTTTGTATTTTATGTTGTAAGCCTGATTTCATTTTAAAATCAACTTCAGGTTATCTGAACAGAAGTTTCTGCTCTTCTTTCGCAGCTCGCCAGATACGACCGTTTTACTCTTTTGATCTCGGACATGATTTATTGACCCCTGACTCCACCCTACCCAGAACATCAGGCTCCTCTGGTTGAGGGTAGGGGTACAGAGATGATACGGCAGGTTGGGCTATTGGCAGCGATTTTTCTACTGCTGCTTCCCAGGAATGTGTTGGGCCAGGGTGAGTCACATGCTCCACCTCTACAGTCATGTTTAAAAATCCGCTTTATGTTCAAAAAGAGAACATCCAGAGATTATTCATCACCCTTAAACTGAATACATTCGAATTGCTACGCTGAGTTACATCAGATTAATCCCGATCACATAAAACAGGCTGGGTAACACACCTCTGACTTGAGCTTAAAACTTTTTTGACAAGCTCAAGCATGTCTGTTTGTGCCAAAAACATTTGAAGTATTGTGGGGAAACTGGTCAGTTGATTATAACAACCAGTTAAGGAAGAAAATATGAAACCATGTATGAGGAAAAAATCTTTTTATTTAAGTAAAATGTGACTTCTGTGGTATTGACGACGTGTACACCTTTGGCATATTTTCATATTTCATTGGCAGTCCTCCACTTCCTTTTCTCATTCAGGTTATATCTGTCCCGTTTTGCCCTTGAGGAATTATTTACCCATGTAAATGATTAACATCTTTACTCTCTCTCTCTCTCTCTCTCTCTTTCTCTTTCCTGGGTGTGTGTGTGTTTCTGCTGTGATAGCTTGGTAGGTTTAAACATTACTTTTACTTGGGACTTTGTATCAGTCTGCACCTTTGCTTGTGCTTTTACTCTTTCAACACTATGTACACTGTGGGTTGCCAAAGAATTAGGGATTTGTTTTTATATGGGACATTAATTGATGAAGTCTTTTTTACTGAGCTTTTTGATAAAATATATTTAAGATTAAATATACAGTGAGGAAAATAAGTATTTGAACACCCTGCTATTTTGCAAGTTCTCCCACTTAGAAATCATGGAGGAGTCTGAAATTGTAATCGAAGGTGCATGTCCACTGTGAGAGACATAAAAAATCCAGAAATCACAATGTATGATTTTTGTAACTATTTATTTGTATGATACAGCTGCAAATAAGTATTTGAACACCTGTCTATCATCTAGAATTATGACCCTCAAAGACCTGTTAGTCTGCCTTTAAAATTTCCACCTCACTCCATTTATTATCCTAAATTAGATGCACCTGTTTGAGGTCGTTAGCTGCATAAAGACACCTGTCCACCCTATACAATCAGTAAGAATCCAACTACTAACATGGCCAAGACCAAAGAGCTGTCCAAAGACACTAGAGACAAAATTGTACACCTCCAGAAGGCTGGAAAGGACTACGGGGAAATTGCCAAGTAGCTTGGTGAAAAAAGGTCCACTGTTGAAACAATTATTAGAAAATGGAAGAAGCTAAACATGGACTGGGGCTCCATGCAAGATCTCACCTCGTGGGGTCTCAATGATCCTAAGAAAGGTGAGAAATCAGCCCAGAACTACACGGGAGGAGCTGGTCAATGACCTGTAAAGAGCTGGGACCACCGTTTCCAAGGTTACTGTTAGTAATACACTAAGACGTCATGGTTTGAAATCATGCATGGCACGGAAGGTTCCCCTGCTTAAACCAGCACATGTCCAGGCCCGTCTTAAGTTTGCCAATGACCATTTGGATGACCCAGAGGAGTCATGGGAGAAAGTCATGTGGTCAGATGAGACCAAAATATAACTTTTTGGTCATAATTCTACTAAACGTGTTTGGAGGAAGAAGAATGAGGTGTACCATCCCAAGAACACCATCTCTACTGTGAAGCATGGGGGTGGTAGCATCATGCTTTGGGGGTGTTTTTCTGCACATGGGACACAGCGACTGCACTGTATTAAGGAGAGGATGACCGGGGCCATGTATTGCGAGATTTTGGGGAACAAACTCTTTCCCTCAGTTAGAGGATTGATGATTGGTTAAGGCCGTGTTTTCCAACATGACACTGACCAGAAGCACACAGCCAGGATAACCAAGAAGTGGCTCTGTAAGACGCATATCAAGGTTCTGGCGTGGCCTAGCCAGTCTCCAGACCTAAACCCAATATGAATCTTTAAATCTCTACTTATTTTCCTCACTATATATATATATATATATATATATATATATATATATGAAAAGATATTGTTTTTGAATAGCCATAATTCAGTTTACGGCAGGTGATATTTGGTGAATCACTTTACAGGGCATTTTTATAGGACAAAATTCTGCATACACCTTTTAATGCAAGATGAGTCATTAGTATTTTGGTCAGTTTTCTTAGAAAAGACAATGAATGGTGAAGTTCCTTGAATGCTGATGCCCCTTCTTACCTTTTGTATCGTTTGTTTGTTTCTCTGAACTGCATGCTGCATTTAGCCTTAATTCTTGGCACTGAGCACACACAGTACACTGTAAAAAAATTCAGAATTTTTGTCAAATCAACATATATATTTTTTGTTACTTAACAAATTAAGTTAAACAATGTCAACCCCCTTTTATAAGTTACTGTATGATGTCAACATTTCACAAGTCAAAACTTAGGTTGAACTGACTTGCAAAACCAAGTTGTTGACTTTTTGTTTACAGTGTACTAGCATGCATCAGATGAAATGTAAAGTAACCACATAACAACACTATTATTAAAGAACCACATAGACCTGAAGGCAATGGGTTGAGAACCAGGGTTCAGAATAAGATCATTTGTGGGTAGAATTGATTGATTTTCATCTTAATTTAATGTTTTTCATTTGCAGGAGAGAGTAACACAATGTCTACTAACACTACAACTACAACTACAACTACAGCTCCCAGCTCAGTAAGTCATGATTCCCTTTATGTGTCGTAATGGTTCTCTTTTCTCCATTTATTAACCTGAAGAAATCATCAAAATGTTATTTCTGTTATAAATATATAATTGATTTTATTTGGAGCACAATGAGAAAATCCAGCATTTAAGAATTTGCTCCCTTACATGAGTTTAAATTTAAATCGGCCCTCCGGATATTAATTTGAAATATGAATTGAAATCAGAAAAAGAAAAGTTTACTGCGTACACAAGAGATTTCCTTAGTCCCACAAAACATAATTATTGATAATAATAATATTTATAGTATAATTATTATTAGTACAGATGCACCGGTATATCGACCAATAATCGTTATGGGTCGATAAAAGCAATTTTTTACAATCGGCTATTGGATGATAGTTTAAAAACAACCAAAAGTAATGGCTGATATGTCCTGCAAATCAAAAGAGAACATGAATATGCAATGAATTTGAGTTTTGCGTTTAGAAAATGTAAAGAAACATCAGTAGTTTAATGTTCAATATTAATGATCATTATATGAATGAATAACATTCAGAAAATGTAGTTAATATAACTAATATAACCAAACTATCGATATTGGCAGATATACGTCTGGATAATCATTGGAAAATGTTTATATGAATGCATCTTATTACACATAATCGTCAGAAATTGTTTTATTGTAAAAACATCAAAACTTTTTTATATATTGTTATAAGTTTATAACTTTTATATTGTTACAACATTATGACTTTAATTGTTATAACTTTATAACTTTGTACAGTTTGGACCCAATTTAAAGACTTAAATAAACATTGTCTGGAATACAAAGTGTCCCTTCACAATTTATTTAAACGTGTATAACATCATGTTTATGGGTAATTATTACACAGCACGCTGGAATGCTTGATTCTGATTGGTTACTGGCGACATTTGGATATATGTTATTTCCCAGTAGCATCCGCCTACACCAAAGTTGGGTCACAAAGGGATGAGCCCATTTGTTTGGTTAAATTAATCCAGAAAATGAATCTATTTTGTGTACCTGTAGAAAACAATTTTGTACTAGTTAAATATTAGGGGTACAAAACAGTTAACTGTACCCTTAAAAGTACACAATAGGACCTTAAGGTACACTAATGTACACAAAAGGTTGTATTATGTTTTGTTTACCTGTTAAGGTACAATTTAATATTTGCACATAAATGAAAATAAATATGCCTAATTAAAGGTGCAGTGTGTAACTTTTAGGAGGATCTCTGGACAGAAATGCAATATAATCTACATAACTATATTATCAGGGGTGTATAAAGACCTTTCATAATGAACTGTTATGTTTTTATTACCTAAGAATGAGAAGTTTTTTAACACATACACCGCGGGTCCCAGGGGCGTTGCTAGATATAAAGCTCTACTGGGGCACAGGCCCCCCATTTTTTTTACTTTTTTCTTGAAAGCCTGCCGTGTCCATGAGTGTGCAACACTTCTATACAATTTCCTTTGCTTAACTGACTATTCCAACACTGCAACAAGTACTGGGAAAGAAAAAACATGTATCTAAAAATATTAAAGTTTTATAAGTATAAGTATCTTTATATGCTTAACATTATTAACATGTTTGAAGGCCTAAAATGTTTGAAAATAATGACAGCAGAGAAAATATTTTGATGCACATTTGCATTTTACAAAACAATGATTAATAACTTATTTTTTACAAAAAATATTTTTCTTTTTATGACTGCTACTAAAATAACCTATCTTAGTAATGTCTTAGAGCTAGTGAACTAAATATTAATTTCATATCTGAAAATACAGAACAGTATAACACATACATTATGTTGATTTTCTCAGCAACAATGCAATTCCATAGACTTGACTATAAGGTTTTCCTGAGTTTTTTCCTCTAATGTTTAAGACCTGACTGGGTAAAGATGTACTGTAATTTGTCTTACCTCCTTAAACTCATCATCTATCATTTTTGCTTCCCTTTTCCTGCTTTGCACAAAACATTGCTGATGCCTATCACATGAGCCACGATCGGGTCAAAAAAAGCTTATTATTATTATTATTATTTAGAAACTTACTTTAGTCTCGTCATGTTTTTTTTAGCCTTACCTGGACTTTTGTTTGCGGCTGTGCGTGTCTAAAATAGACACGCCAGACATGAATTGGTACGTGCACGCGTCAGTGCGACTACTGCTTTTTCAAACGTGAATTGGGTAACTACATTGCATTTAGATCCGTTTTGCCTCGATTATATTTGAAAATTAATACACCAGTTAACTGCTAAAATGTAAACTTGAGATTTACACTGGGGCACAGAAGATTTACAGTGGGGCACGTGCCCCAGTAAAAGGGGTCTAGCGACGCCCCTGGTGGGTCCCCTTACATGAAAGCCACCATTTTGTGCCGCCATGTTTCTACAGAAGCCCTTAGCAGACAAACATTTTTACTAAGTTGTCTCAGACGATGACATGTTTGTCCTGTGGTGGCTACCGTAGCTTCTCTATGTTTTTCAAAAGCGAGGAGTGAGCCGTGGACTGAGACATTGGTTGCAGTTCGCAACCTCACCACTAGAAGCCGCTAGAATTTACACACTGCACCTTTAATAACATAATGTACAAACAAATTATATATTTTTTAGGCCAAATGCATGATTTTTGTGTCTTGGCTTAAAGACACTAAGAAACGTTTTTCCTCATGGAAGGTTCGCATTTGTTACAATTAGGCTAATAAAATATTTCATATCAGTGCTTTGTGTAATTTACTCAATGTGGCAAGTAGCTGTGTAATATTTGGGAAAATGTACTTTTTACCCGAATCTGACGTGCATAGATAAAAAAAAAAAAATTGATTGACAGGTCTGGCTCAACGAAAATTAACTTACCACCAGGCACATGATGTCGCAAGCACTCTTGGCAGACAGAGGAGGGGTTGGAAAAGGACTTGATGCACATTCACACAAGATAGTTTGTGTCTTCTCAGGTCCTTTCGGCAAAAAACACATTCATTTCAAATTACCCAAGACCCCATGCCGGTACAATTATACCCGACCTGTGTCCGAGGCACACATGCATTTTTAGACCTAAATCTTGTTGGGTTTATTCTGCGGTAATAACCAGCCCGATTTACATTATTCCTTACTTAATACAGCAGTATATGAGGAGCTCAGATGCAAAGCCGCTAAACGTCACCTACATCAAAAATGAAATAATGTTATTAACCAAATGCCTTTTGCAGGTATTATATGTATACTTGGGCCTCAGATCTGCTTAATCCCACAAGTTTAAATGTGATCCATGGTCGTTTCGTGCATCGTCATTTATTTGACTTTGACTTTATATGACTTTGTTGAAATATCGATGTGGCGTTTAATAGATTCTGCCAACAAAGTGTTTTTTTTTAATATTATTTCGGCATTTCATAATACTGCTTTGTTGGCAGAATCTATTAAACGCCATGTCGGACAACCAGGGAGGATAATCTTGTGTCCCTTGTGAGTGAGTACCCGAATGTGGCAGCCTGAATCCATAACAGCGCTCCCTAATGTGTGCTTCATTATTACTTTTTTGACTTCAATCCTTTTTAATGTTTTTGGTTGCATCTAGTGCTTTTGCTACTATGTGTTGTTCAAAAAAAGTGGATTTTCTTTAGACATTTTTGCATGCACTTATACTAATGAAATTATCTTATCTGTATTAAGCAAGTGTTTTGGTTAATTCATGAGTCTATTTCTTTTTTGCGCAGCACCATATTGTGGCCATTGTAGTGCCGACTGTGGTCCTGGGACTTCTGGCTATTTTGACTGGTGGGCTGTTGTTTCTCTTCTTCGTGGTGAGGAAGAAACGACAGACGGAGGGGACGTATCAACCCAGCGCTGAGGAGCAGTCAGGAGCCCGCAGTGTGGAGATACCAAACGCCCTCAAATTACCCAAAGAAGAGAGACTGATATGAATGGGTTCTGGTTCATGATCACACTGATCATATGAACCTATTCAAAACGATGAAAGAGAAAACATTAACTAAGCACCTTTACTGAGACACAGGGTCAGGATTTAACCCTGTGTTATGGATAAACCAACTAACTATGACCACTTGGATGAAATCCATAATCAGCAGAAAGCAACGCAATTTACAATGCATATTAATGTCCGACCGAAACAAAAACTGAACAGATGAAGCTGCTACATGCATTGCGTGGAAAAGACTACACATGCTTGAAGGAATTGCATTTCTCTCAAAATGGACTTTGGATAATAGGATTAATGACTTTTGTTGACAGATCTGCTTGTACTGTTCTCGAGCACTGACATTTCATTCTGGTTTCACAGGGAGTTTTTGAAAAGATACAAATTAGGGGTGCACCGATAGATGCTTGCTATGCTTCTCAATGAATTACGGTGAAATGCCGCTACATCCAAAAGCCAGAGGGCGCTCTTGAGCAGAAACTCAATATGAGCTGCAGACGAAGAACCAGAGATACACGCAGCTCCAGGAAATGGCTTAAGGATATATTTATATTGCTGTTCTTCAAACCTTTTCATGTATTTTCATGATAATAAAGAGTATGTATAATGATTATGTTTGACGAGTGTTGCTTTTTCAAATGCATGTCATAAACGACTCAAACTAACAGTGATTTCAGATCGATAAGGACTTGCTGACCGAATTCGCTGTAGTATATGAAATAACTGTGAATAATATCGCATGTGCGATTCAGAATAGTTATCGGCCACGTATTATTAGTATATATATCGGCATTTATCTGTGCACCCCTAATACAAATGTCTTAATTTGTCTTAACAAATTGGGCAAACACACCCAAATGTGTATAACAATATATACAAACGTTATATTAGTCAATGCATTTTCTGGGAATTGAACCTGTTACGCCATGCTCAACCAGTAGATCTGGTTTGTTTGTCAAAACCACTATGATATTAATTACTAGCATTTCGGATAATTTATCATATAAGCAATTAATCTGGTACTAATTGTCCATAAATGTGATCAATGCAACAGAGATTTATACATTTGAGAAATTGTATTGGGTTGCACAAGGAGACAGTGTTGCTTAATGCTGTGTCTCACAATATTATTTGCCAAGAGCAATGCAAGGCTTTATGTGAGGACCTAGCCTGTTCAATGATTTCTGTAATGGCGCCCTCTAGTGGTTGCTTAATATTTCAGGCAATAACCTTATTATGCTGTCATTTTTTGATAAGCAAACACAATAGCAACAATTATACACATTTACAGAATGTATATTCTGTACTCATTTTAATCAAGTTAACCTACAAAACAAAGCATTTCAGATTTAATATCAGCCTTTATTCAGATTGGCATTGAAAGATTCACAAATCTGAAGTCATCATGTACAAACAAATGTGGGAAAGATGGCGTGCATTCACAACATTCAGAAACACAAGATGTTCACACGATTCATTAAAATGTCACTTGTTTTCAATGGATACTGAGAACTTGTTTCGGTTTGTGATGAGAAAAATGAAATGTAGGAGATCATTTAGGCGACCTCTTCCTCGCCCTCCTCTTCAAACTCGCCCTCCTCGGCGGTGGCGTCCTGATACTGCTGGTACTCGGACACCAGGTCGTTCATGTTGCTCTCGGCCTCGGTGAACTCCATCTCGTCCATGCCCTCCCCGGTGTACCAGTGCAAGAAAGCTTTGCGGCGGAACATGGCGGTGAACTGCTCGGAGATACGTTTGAAGAGCTCCTGGATGGCGGTGCTGTTGCCGATAAAGGTGGCGGCCATTTTGAGGCCACGGGGCGGAATGTCGCACACGGCCGTTTTGACGTTATTGGGGATCCATTCGACGAAGTAGCTGCTGTTCTTATTCTGGACGTTCAGCATCTGCTCGTCCACCTCCTTCATGGACATGCGTCCGCGGAACACGGCGGCCACCGTCAGGTACCGTCCGTGACGGGGGTCGCAGGCGGCCATCATGTTCTTGGCGTCGAACATCTGCTGCGTGAGCTCTGGGACGGATAGAGCGCGGTACTGCTGGCTTCCCCTGCTGGTGAGCGGGGCGAAGCCGGGCATGAAGAAGTGGAGACGCGGGAAGGGCACCATGTTGACGGCCAGTTTGCGGAGGTCAGCGTTCAGCTGGCCGGGGAAGCGGAGGCAGGTCGTCACGCCGCTCATGGTGGCGGAGACGAGATGGTTGAGGTCGCCGTAGGTCGGCGTGGTGAGTTTGAGGGTGCGGAAGCAGATGTCGTAGAGAGCCTCGTTGTCGATGCAGTAGGTCTCGTCCGTGTTCTCCACCAGCTGGTGGACGGACAGGGTGGCGTTGTAGGGCTCCACCACGGTGTCGGACACCTTGGGTGAGGGCACCACGCTGAAGGTGTTCATGATACGGTCGGGGTATTCTTCACGGATCTTGCTGATGAGCAGGGTACCCATGCCCGATCCGGTTCCTCCGCCGAGGGAGTGAGTTAGCTGGAAGCCCTGCAGGCAGTCGCAGCTCTCCGCTTCCTTACGGACGACGTCCAGAACCGAGTCGACCAGTTCAGCTCCTTCTGTGTAGTGACCTTTGGCCCAGTTGTTTCCGGCACCACTCTGACCTGAAAGAAATGAAATAAGAAAGCGACGTATATTAATGTGAAACTACATCATGAATCATCATCATTTTTAAATGAATGATTTCTTACCAAACACAAAGTTGTCAGGTCTAAAGATCTGCCCGAAGGGTCCAGAACGAACTGAATCCATGGTGCCAGGCTCCAGATCCACCAAGATGGCACGGGGAACATATTTCCCACCTATACAAAGAAACAGAGATTGTTCATACTAACCGATTGCATGATTCATAAATAGGAAATATCATTGCAAATACAGTGGGGGTTAAATGTCTGAGACCACACACACTTTAATTTTGGAGTCTGGAATGCATGACATCACCAAAGTCTGCAATTCATCTTTCAATTTTAAATTTCATCATTCATGATGTAATATAAATAAATAAATTTCTAAAGAAAATGTTTAAAATACAACAATTTGAAATCCCCTCTGTATGTATGCTATTGTTGCAACTATTTGAATATTGACCTGTAGCCTCGTTGTAGTAAACACTGATCCTGTCTAGCTGTAGGTCGCTGTCTCCATGATATGTTCCTGTTGGATCAATGCCGTGTTCATCGCTGATAACCTCCCAGAACTGAGAGAGGAGGAGGAGAGAGCAGGGGTGCGGATGAGAGAGAGAGAGACAGAGACAGAGAGAGAGAGAGAGCGAAAAAGACAGACAGAGAGAGAGAGATCAAAAATCAGATTAATCTAGTCAGAAATATCAAACCATTCATTTTGGAAGTAATATTTTTTTGCAGCATCTCTGCAGATCTGTTTGTGGGAACAAATCATGTAATATATATATATATATATATATATATATATATATATATATATATATATATATATATAAATAAATAAATAAATTTATATAAATAAATATATTATATATATATATATATATATATAATGCTGAGCAGATTATTATAATATACAATGAAAATTCATATGCAATTCACATTTTTTTATATTGATTATATTTCGATGAAGGCAACTTATAAGTTAAATCTACATAATTTATGTTAGCCTATTGTATTTCTCCAAGTCAAAGCAATGTAACAATGTGATGTTATTTTCTATAGGGAATCCTGTGAGAATATAGGTCAGACTGGTAAGCATTTGTGCATTAACATCTGATGTAAAAATGGCAAATAATACATTCAAAATTAAAAGCGTTCATCCCAATGGACGAATTAAACGTTAAGTGGGTCATCCATTTCAATTTCTAATCGATTAAACATCATTACTATAAAAAAGAAATCACACAGCCTAAATGTAGGCCTACATAACTGTACAACTATACGATAATGACAATTAGAGAACAAAATAACGTTTAGTTCATTCATTCCTATCGTACAATAGACGAGACCCATCACGCCCATTGAAAGGACATCACAATGCACCGGCTGCATGCCTACAGCTGCGGATCGCACAAATGCGCGTTTAAATGCGGCATTAAATGCGCTTTACTGATTTAAAACCGCAATATGAATTAATCAGATTCATCTGGGACGAATTTCTAACAGATTCATTTTGGCATCTTCAGTCGCCATCCCTTCTCAACTGCAGATTTGCATGTGAAAATGCAGCTTGTATGTGATGTATAGGCTCTGCTTTACCTTGGCGCCGATCTGATTGCCGCACTGGCCGGCTTGCAGGTGCACAATCTCGCGCATGATGCCTCGGGTCCTTTAATGGCGGTGATGGAGAAGTCGGGGACGATCTTCTTCTTCTGCACACTCTGACCGACGAAGCGGCTTTTCCCCGGCCCTCTCTCTCACCACGCCCGCCTCTAAACGCCGTTACTGGGCCGTGCGTGTGGTGCAAGATGACGTCATAGCCATGGCAACCAAAAGCGGAGGAGAGAAGGAGGACCTTGAGCTCGTGGAGACAGCGGATAGGATGCTGACTGTGATTTCGAAGGAGGTGATAGGCGACTTTCTGACGACTACTACAGACAGACAGAAATTTTGGAATGGGAAATTGAGAGGATTTCCACTGACGATGAACGTAATTACAAACAAACAAAAAAATACTAAATAATAGCCAGTCCCGTACATTGTTTCACCTTTAAAACGCAAAAGGTCTACCAAAGTGAATTTCAATCTTTTTCACTTCAAAGCCCACTTTTGTCCAACAATATCTGAAGCCCCCATTCACAAGTTCTAGCCAATAAAATCTAATAAAATTTTTTGGTTGCCAGAACGTTATTTTTTAGATTCATTTTTGGTTCCAGCAACTAACGTTAGAGGAACGTTCCCCTAACTTTATTCTGTAGTGAGGTCATTTTCCATGTTGTGTTTTATCGATCATTTATCTAAAGCAGGGATGGGCAACTGGCGGCCCGAGGCCCACAAACGGCCTGGGGTAAATTTTAATACGGCCCACTGGACCATTTTAAACTCAATTAAATACTTTTTTAAATTCTGATTTTCTGATTTCAGATTGCTAGTTTCCACAGATTGTCACAGTATTTAAAGGCAGGGTGCATGATCTGTGAAGCCAATGTTTATATGTGAAATCATCTAAACAAACACGCCCCTACCCCAGTAGAATTTGGACCTACTTGATAGACCCACCCCACACAACCCAGGCAAAGGTGTTGGTTAGTTGACACGCCCCTTACTGCTGATTGGTTACAGTACAAGTGTGTTTTGGTACTCGGCCCGACTCCCTTTTCCAAAGTATTTTTCAGAAATCATGCATGTATTTTATTTAGAAAACAGAGCTGTTTAATATGGAGCCCCTAAGGGGACATGGAGAAAAAAGTAAATAAGGTTACGTTTCGCGTGCACACGTGAAACTATCGCGCGCGCACGTGAAACTATCGCGTGCAAACTATCGCGTTTCCGGGTGGATCATCAAGACTATTGGTCCTCCTAGTTGTCAATCAGGAGTGTTGCGCAATTGCATTTTTTTAAAAAGTGGAGAAGGCAGTTCTTTTCTAAAATTCAAGAAAATCCTCCGCTACACCTTTAATATTTCTCATTCTTTGGTGCAATTGGCAGTTACACCATTTGACAATTTCAGGTCCATTCAGCCTTAACTTTCATAAAATTTTTATTTTTCATTGCATACAATTAACATAAATACACTATGTGCATTGAAATAAACCTGATGCTTGCTTTTAAAACAAGATTTTTAAATTTCTCATCTTGCCAAACAATTTTTGTCACAATCCCTAACCCCAACCATCACAGAAACCTTTCTGCTACTTCACATTTTCAAGAAACATCATTTTGTTTAATTTATAAGCTTGTTTCCTCATGGGGACATAAAAATGTCCCCACAAGGTCACAAAAACACTGGTATTCCTATCTTCCCACAACATGATAATTACCAGGTACACACACACACGCACGCACGCACGCACGCACGCACGCACACACACACACACACACACACACACACACACACACACACACTTAAATACATACATGCATGTATGTGTATTTATATATACAAACTAATTTCACACAGTGCACCCACATATATTATGCAAAAACAAACTTTTATTTTGTATGCAATTAATCTTTTGACAGTCCTAGTATTGACTGAACATGACATACAGTACAGTTTTTTTCGATTGCTAAACGACAGTGGGCACAACTGGAGCTACATGTGCAAAACTCTAACTACAGTCTGCACTACCAAAAGTCACCTGAGCACAACTCTTAACATATGGCTCAAAACAGCTCCGTGCAGCCAAACACTAAACACAACCCTCACTGAGATAACACACACTGTCACTCACAACACACTGAGAGGAAAAACACTAACATCAAACACCAATACACAAAATACTAACTTTATATCTTTACAGTTTTAACAATTTCAGTGATGTCACACCAAGTAATGTTTTCTTTAAAGAATGATTTATTTATTGATTTATCACATTATTTTTTTTAGAACATCATAATTTTTTAGGGTAAATGAAAATTAGCAGTTTGCTTCAGTTGTCTGTAGTAATTTACGGAATTACAGTAATGAGAAAAAAGGTAGAAACTTAAAGTACATGAAAGGTAATATTATATATAAATGAAATATATATATGAAATTGGAATTTATATTTATATGAAATTGCAATCAGCAGTGTTTGAAAGGCACAATGCTGAAATCAATTGTGTTTTGAATGTGTGATCCACAGTTTTGACAGCAGTGTGTTAGCATTTGAACAAAGTGCTGTAAATCCACAGTGTTGTGCAGGTTGTGGTTAAAGTCATGGAATAAGTGTGTAAAGTTTTGAAAACTGTGTTCAAGCAATGAAAAACGAACTAGAGTTTGGTCCACATGAACTGCTGCTGTGCAGACTGTAGTTAGAGTTTTGCACATGTGACTCCAGTTGTGCCCACTGGCGTTTAGCAATCGAAAAAAACTGTAATGTCCATCCATATTTATGTACGCAAAATTAAAAACAAAAATTTTTTGCAGAACTAAATGTCGTCTTCTCTTATAAACTTAAAACCGCACCTACTATTGAAATCAGGGTGCATGATTGGCCTGAAGGATGTGGACCCAGTAAGATCTTCTCTATATATTCAGAGCATTTCACTTCTGGCTTAACTCGTTCTGTATGCTTAGACTCCTCCTCCTCCTCCACTGTTGCATGTCAAGACAGACACATTATCAGCTCTGTGCTCCTCGAAACAAGCGTAGTGAAAACACCTGTAAACAGCAGGTTCAAGAGACACCCCATAGAGATGTCTAACACATAATCCAAAAGCAATACCTACCCCAGGAGTGAGAGAGAGAGGACATGTCTGCAAATCTTCCCGAAGAGGACCTCTCCTGTCCCGTGTGCTGTGAGATCTTCAAGGATCCTGTCCTTTTGCCATGCAGCCACAGTTTCTGCAGGAGGTGCTTGGAGAAGTTTTGGGAAAGCGCCGTTTCTTGCAGCTGCCCCGTCTGCAGGAGGAGAACTTCCAAAAAGAGCCCCCTCTCTAACCGGGCCCTTAAAAACCTGTGTGAAGCTTTTCAGCTGGGGAGAGGCCGGAGCTGTGCGTCCGGATCCAATAGTCTGTGCTGGAGACATGGTGAAAAGCTGAAGCTTTTCTGTTTGATAGATCGGGAGCCCATCTGCGTTGTGTGCCAGACTTCAAGAATGCACAAAGGTCACGACTGTTCTCCCACAGAAGAGGCGGCTCTGGATTGCAAGGTAAAATTTGACAGTGTCACATTGTGTTGTCCAATCTGTGTTACATTGTGTTCGGCTCAATGCTCACTGCTGTTCTCGGGCCATGAAAAGATTCGCAGAAGCAGGGCATAAGAATGCTGTTTATCAAGTCTGTTCGGCCAAAACATCATTTAAAACAACACCTTCTGCATTCCCTGCGTTGAGGTTCCTGTTATATTGACACATGTGTTTCATTGTATTCTGGAAAAATTGACTTGATCCAAGATATGAAATCAATATTTCAAAGGCACTTATATGGTTGAAAAATGGTGGAATGGTAGATAAAAGCAGCACAAGTTTATAGTTTTTCTTCACCAGCATCAGGTGACATAGATCAGCAGTGAAAATAATAAAATATCTTTATTTTACAAAAGCTAAGTGAACCTATTCAGACTGACACACAAAATGTCCAAACATCAGCCAGTATGGCTGGAAAAAATAATAAAACAAAAACTTGAGAAGACTTGGACTGGACTCAATAGGAAGACTACAACTGAACACAGGACAACAACACAAAGGCTATCACTAGCGTGTGTGATTTTTGAAAAAACTTTGAAAAAGGGAGTCGGGATGACTTCCAAAACACACTTGTAGCCAATCAGCAGTAAGGGGCGTGTCTACTAAGCGAAATCGTTGCATGGGTTGCGTATGTGTGGGGCGGATATATCAAAAGAAGGTCCAGATTCCATTGGGGTAGGGGCGTGTTTGTTTAGGTGATTTCAAATATCAACATTGGCTTTTTAGAGATCATGCACCCCACCTTTAACTTTGTTTGAATTAGATTTTTCATCACTTTGCAAGACCTTGCTGTTTTCATAAAGTGCTTCATGAACACATTTAATATTGATTTGTTTTTCACTTACAGGATAAACTCTCCACAGCCATGAAAGTCTTGGAAGAAAAGCTGGAGTTATTTAATAAAGCCAGACGCTGTTCATCCGTTACTCTGGAGCACATCAGGGTAAATCTTACATTTTTAGTTGTGACTTGTGTCAAGGGTCAGTGAGATTTTTACTGCTTTATGGTTTTTAGGATCAGGCCCAGCGAGTTGAGAGACAAATAAAGGCTGAGTTTGTCAAGCTCCATCAGTGTCTTTATGATGAGGAAGAGCACAGATTATCACAGCTGAAAGAGGAGGAAGAGCGAAGGATCGAGGCCATGAAGAACACAGACGATGATATTGCAAAAAAGATCTCATCACTTACAGACATGATCAGGAGCATGGAGAAAAACATACATGCTGAAGATATGATATTGTTACAGGCGAGTATATAAATTAATTAATTGATTCATTGATTTATTGATTCATTAATTCATTCGTTCATCTTTTACAGAATTTCAAAGCTACAATAGAGGGGTATGTAAATCTGTGACTCCATTAACCATTCCTATTGCTTACTTTTTGTGTACAATGTTGGTTTTAAATTAAAAATATCCATTTTCGCAGAACATGGAGTACATTACAGGATCCAGAAGATATGTCTGGCTCTTTATTAGATGAGTCCAAGTATCTTGGGAACCTCAAGTTCAAGGTTTGGGAGAAGATGCTATCAGCTGCACCTTACAGTAAGTTCATCTTTAATGCACCAATAAAGGACATAAATGTTTTTTTTACATTTAGGGAGATGCTGAATTATCAAATATTGTTTAGAGACTAATCTGAGATAATAATGATCATTTAAATTTCCATCTCAGGTCCTGTAATTCTGGACCCAAACACAGCTCACCCGTGTCTGACGCTGTCTGATGATCTCACCAGTCTCCACTACAGCACCCTGAACCAACATCTCCCCAATAACCCTGAACGTTTCCACATCAGCGCTGAGGTGCTGGGATCCACCTCAGAGAGTCACAGCTGGGAGATTGAGATTGGAGAAAACGAAGACTGGATCGTTGGCTTGGCCAGCGAGCGCGTGAAGAGAGACAAGGAAGTACCTGCGAGACCGGAGAATGGCTTCTGGACCATCTGTCTACGGGACGGACAGTACAGGGCTATGGCATCGCCCCCAACAGCTTTAAAGCCGGAGGGGAAACTGCAGAGGGTCCGAGTCCAGCTGAAGCGGGACAGTGGGGAGGTTGTTTTTTCGAACCCAGCGAGTGAAGAGATTTTGCACACTTTCAAACACGCTTTCACAGAAAAGCTGCTACCTTACTTCTACACGCAGAGTAAACATCCATTGAGAGTCTTATCCAGGCCTGTGTCGGTGTCTGTTAATGAGGAAGGGTTACGTTTATGAATTTATAAGGTTATTGTGAAAGGGTGCTGCTAAATGTTATCTACCTAATATAGCAATCGTTTAAAACTGGTGATGATCAGTGCTGTCTATTGTTTACAATTTTAATTGATTTGCATAATTTGCATGCTTTTAATTTATTAAATAAATCGCAAATAATTACATATCAATATTCGCTGAAAAAAATAATACCTACAGTATTATTGCACACAGTTAAGACTTGTTTTTAAGAAAGAAAGGATAGTTTTCAAGATCTTTTTGAACTTGAGCATAAGCTCGTCTTTCCTTAATGATTTCTGTAATGCCTTAATATGCACATTTATTTACTATTAAAATATTCAAACAAACGTATGTGGTCCAGTTTGTATAAAACTATTTTTATAGCAACAGTGAGCGATCATGTGTAGTGCGCATGATGTGATATTTAAAAGTTAACTACCTGTAATGTCCAGTAGATGTCGCCAAATGCATTAAAGTGAGAAGGCACATTGCACATTTCCAAACCTTTAAACTACAACTCTGTGAATGATATTAGAAATGGTTTTAAAGTTTTCATTTATCCACTCATCCAGAGTTTTCAATTTCAGTGTTTTATTACAGTTATTAACAATTATATCTGATGAATAACTAGGTAGTGTAACTTTCCCAAAGAATTTAATATTGCAGACATTCAGAACCATCAATCTGAGCTTAATATTTTTTTTTATGAAGCCCATGCTTATACTAAATAAAAGCTCACTTTAAAATTATTTATAGTTATTTATTACTGTTCTATAAATATATTTATAAAGACATAACAACACATATACCCCATTATAAGAACAGCATAGTTACATTTATATATTTTTTTATTATTACTTATAAGTGATGCATTTGCTTTTTTTAATGTGCATACTTAAACCATTATTTTATTTGATTGTATATATTCCATGAGTGTATTTATCAAGATGCAGCATGCATTGTTATAAGGACGTTATATTATTGTACGACTTATTATTGCCTATTTATAATTATAAAGGGGGCAATAATAAATTTTAAGCATGGGCTTCATAGATAGTGTTACCATTTTTTACCCAAAAACATCAGATATGTCCTATGCTAAGATTAATAATAAAATGATAGACATACATAATTGGCAATATTCACACGACACCAGAAACTTTGCTGTGTGAACAAACATAGTCATTATTGATTATTTTTTTTAGATGCTCCATGTGCCATCTTCTTTAGGAATCACATACAATAGAGATGTAGGACAATGACTCTTTCACAATGCACAAACAATTATACGCTGCCTATAAAGCAAGAAAATATTCAATTTGAACTAAACAAAGACCTTATTACTATTTATTATAATTATGAATTGAATAATAAATAAATAATGTAAATAAATGTATTGACCTGACACTAAGAACCAACTAAATTGTATAGTGCCATGTTTAAATTCATGTCATTTTACTTATTTATGAATACATCAACTACTACAGACAGGTGGATGTCCTCTGTGGATATTTTACTGGTCCTACTACAGCATATTATCTGCATCTATGCAACATTTAAGACCCACACTCTTCAACATTAAAACATTTATTTACCAGGAAAGTCACATTTTTAACTGGTATTTATACTAAATTTAAACACTTTAGTTATTCTATAAATGTGTTACTCACCACAAAACCCATCATAGGTGAATGAAGATCTCTACGGTTTATTTGATTCCTTTATAGCAGAGTTTATAGGAAGCGCCGCCCTGTGAAATCTAAAGGGACAGTGAGGTTTTT
Organism: Paramisgurnus dabryanus; assembly: GCF_030506205.2. NCBI lineage: Eukaryota > Metazoa > Chordata > Actinopteri > Cypriniformes > Cobitidae > Paramisgurnus > Paramisgurnus dabryanus. The sequence goes on from NC_133339.1 coordinate 42,954,639, forward strand.
GTCATCAGGGTCCCTGGGACCCTCAGTCTGTCCCTTATCTCCCCTTTCTTCCTATGCCTTCAGGCTAATGTTTCTCCAGTAAAGGATAAGGAGTCCCTTTGAGACTCATACTCTTAATCAATTGTGTTTCTACCTTTAGCTCAGGTAAAGTGTGAATGCATTTACATGCATTGTTATAATCGAGCTACGTTCATCGACGTCTGTCTGTTAAATAGTCTGGTTATTTAATAAACATGTATAAATATATCTTTAAAAAAATATCAAACTTTTGACTCTTACCATGTAGAGAAGATGGAGAACAAGATGCACACATAATGTCACCACAACAACAACGTTTTGCATCTCAAAAAACTTTCAGTCGCTGTCTCCTTCAGTACATCAGTGCTGTTCTGAGCCCATTATGTGTGTGTGTTTGAAAATATATTTAATTTGAACCTTTTTAAACCTGTTATGTCTAGAAAGTTTCTCTTCCAATGCAACGTAAATATAAATGCTTTTAAATATATTTATTTTTAAAATGTATTTCAAAATATACCAAAAATGGCCAATATATATATGGTGAAAAAAACATATTTCAAAATATATTTCAGCACTTTTTTTGTAAATTTTAAATTATATTTTAAAATATATATTTTTTGCCGTATGAATCCTCCCAGAATGTTTCAGATGTCTCCTTATATAAAACTTCATCACCTTGTTAGGGAGACATGTTAACCATTCTGGAAGGAGGTGAGTTAAATCAGGTGTTTTAAAATATAAAATATACAGTTGAGTTTGTACATTATAGTAAAGGTCATCATTACATCTATGGAAAGTCCCCATGTGTTTGTGTAACACATGGTGGTGCCACAACTCTTTAAAGGCACAGTATGTAGGTTTGTGGCCAAAACTGGTACTGCAATCACAAAACTTGTGGCCAAAACTGGTACTGCAATCACACAACTGGTGGCCAATACACAACATGACAACATAAACATCAGTTTAGGGCTGCAACTCTACTTTTTAAATGACAATATCCTCGCCAGACCACTGTTGTGAGTGATATAAGTATTTGAAATGAAAATGATTTTATGGCCATTTTATGATTAATTGATATACATTTCTTATACTGTTCCTTTAAATGAACCATGCATGTCACCAAAAAACATCTATTTACAAAAAAAAGTTTTCCTCAAATTCTGTAAAGAGTGTTAATGTAAACTTATCTAACATGCAATTACTTTAATATTATTATGTTACAATTATTTATGTTACAAATATCCAGTCAGTTCAAATAATCACAGATTTATACATAGATATTTATAGCTGTAAGGATATATTTTAACCTAAAGATCTATGCCGCTAAAGTTATTCATTTATATTATTTTAAACATGTTTTAAGAAGTGTATTTATTTCGTCATGCCTTTGTTGGTTTCTCTTTCTCTTTGCAAGACAACTTTTTCACACAGGATTCAGGTAAGAAGGGAACTTTCTCCAGACGAGACAAGTAAGTTAATGGCTGGATTGTGCTGCTACTGTTTACAAAGGCATAACCCACTGACTGTACATAACAGGTGAAAACTTTTGGTGGATAATGATCTTCAAAAGGAAACATAACAACTGGTGGCAGATAGTTACAGATTATTATGACCAAGATAGACAGCACCATCTTAAACGCTTTCCTCTTCACAGGATGCATCTCATCTTTTCCAGCCCCTCGAGAGCGTTTGAGTGCCAGCAGGATGGCAACGTTGCACACCACCATCCAGGTGAAAGAAAACAAGACTTCAAAGGTGAAGACCTTCTCAAAGTTGTGAAGGCCACTGACGGTTTTGGCTGAAGCGTAAGCGAAGGTGAGAAGCAGGACTACGATGGAGAGGCCAATCCTGTATTTGGCGTCCTTGAGCTGTCCGAACGCAATTGGGAAAATAATGGCTATGAAACGATCCAGACAGACGCAAGAGAGGAAGAGCGGACCGCTGGTGTCCTTCACGCCGTAGGAGAACTTCAGAGCCCTCCAACCCAACGGACTCTTCCAGTGGTACAGATTGAGAAACGCTATGATCGTCATAAAGCCGAAGTAGGCGTCCATGAAGGCCAGGCAGCCCATAAAGATGTCAGAAGTTAAAGGTTCTTTACGGGTATTTATAAGATTAGAGAGGACCAGGATGTTTGCCGGGATTCCTACGATCACGTTGATGGATTGTATAGAGAGGTCAAAAACGACCCCACTAACCATGTGCTCGCATCCGTCGAAAACACTAAATGGGTGCGTGGCGTTGGATGGGTTGGTCGTGAGGTTGGAGGAGGACAGGTCGCTTCTGAGGGCGTAGCTAAATCTTGTGTCGTGGCGTAGTTGGTCTTCCATGATGGCTGAATGAGTGAGAATCTAGAGGAGACAAAAAATACGAGATGTTATTATGAGATTGTTCTGAACAAAGATTGATGGGTTGGTGGTTTTAAAAGGCCAAGATCAAAAAAAAGTTCTTGAATTTATTGTTAAGATCAAAGTGGTCCAATTTTTTACGGGTTCGTCATCAGAAGAGTGCGCACGTACAGTACATGCACCAATGAAATTTTTCGAAACCCCACATCTATTATACACAAAGGTCGCACATGTGCCTACAGGAAAATGTAATATATAGCTCAGGAGATGCATTGCATTCTGTCACATTGTGCATGTGTCGAAGGTCTGCGTACATGTAACATAGACTGTAAAAAAAGATGGACGACGTGATGTCGCTTCCTTTCATTGTAATGATCTAAACGTAAAATGCCCGATAATGGGCGCTGACAGGGCATGTGCAGAAGAAATCGTCGTGAAGGCGGAGCTGCGGTATCAAACTTCCGCCAAAATGCTCACACGCCCACTGTCCCAAATGGCACACTCCGGACTTGTGGTCCTCCTCATAGTCCACACTTTGATGACATCACATAGTCCAGACTTTAGGGACCCTTGATGCAAGTCCACATGGGTGCACCGGAGTCTTATTTTGGGACTCGAGCATCACACCGGAAATAGGTAGAGAAGTGCCCGTCAGTGTGAACTCCTCCCTTCCGTCGTCTGAAGACCGCATCAAGGGGGCAAAGGAGGCGCTGATGAGCACACTTCAAAGCGTAAAAATGACAGATGGGACACCCTACGGACTCGTAGACTAAGCGAGAACGTGCAATTTAAGGCAACGAGACCGAAAGTCCACATGAAGTGCGCCATTTGGGACAGGGCCTCATTTGACTGGCTTGCTAAAGTAAGGTAAGTTAAATACAACTCATTTTGTCAGTGTGAATTAACACATAAATTGAAAATTAACTCATTCCCCGCCAGCCACTTTTTTTGTGATTTTCACAAAGTTTTACAAAATGCCTTCCAGGAAAATGTTCTTATAAAATATATAAACATACAAATATAACAAATGAAAGAACAGACCATCTGCTTTCAAACAAAAAACAAACAAACAAACAAAATGAGAAAAAAAGTTGCATTATATCTATTTTTTCTCTGCTTATAAACTCTTAAAAATGGGTACTTTTCTTTAAAAATATTTTTTTTTAGCAAAAGCTGAAATAATTGTATTTTTTTGTGAAGGAATTTTGTAAGAGATCAGATTCAGAACGATTATCAAAACATACATAAGAGATTACAATTAGTAAATAACGTTTTGGCTTCAGTTTTTCCATAAATTGGGCCATCTATTGGCTAATCGCGGTATTGCAGATTAACATAAAAATTCTTCAGAAACACGTTTTTTAGGCAAATGTTTTCTCTTAATTGACGAGATAATTCATCAATGGCGGGAAAAGAGTTATTAGTTAGTTATATCTTCAATCTTACCTTGAAGCTCTGACAATCCGATCAGAGAAGCTGTCAATCACAAATGTCAATCATAACGACACGCCCTGTTTCTATGGCATCAAATTACTAGCTAAAATGAAACTTATCACAAATATGAACAATTGGACATATATCAGCTTGATAACAAATACCTTAAAGGACCAAAACCATTTTGGAAAATTTTATTGCAAATCGTTTGCATGGACAGGGCGGGGTCTTTTTTATGTATGAAGACAGAATAAAAGTCACTACGCACTGTTATAAATAAATATATTTATTTCCATTTTAGAATAAGGTTGTTAACATTAATGCCTTAGCTAACATGAACTAACAACTGTTTTAACATAAACTAAAATAAAGCAAGATTAATAAATTCTATACTGAACTATACTGCACATTGTTATGTTATCTAATGCATTTACAAACAAATTAACAAATACATCTTTATTCCTAGTGCTGGGCATAGATTAATCTACAGTAGATTAATCGTATACAAAATAAAAGTGCATAATATATATGTGTGTACTGTGTGTAATTATTATGTATATTTAAACACATGCATTTCAGAACATTTTTATTTATATATCAATTTTTTTTGTTTTGTTTATATGTTAATATAGAATATACAAAAATATAAATAAATATATATACACATGTAAATGTTTCTTAAATGCATACATAAATGTATGTGTATTTATATATACATAATAATTACACATTAGATTAATCTTTGCCCGCACTATTTATTACTGTAAAACATTTTACTGTAGTTTTGCAGCTGTTTGCCAGTTACTTACTGTAGATTTTAATGTATGTGCGTTGGCAACAGTTTGTTCAAAATTCAAAACAATAATTTACTGGGAATGAGAAATCCTCATCAACCTTTTTTCTGTTATTTTTCCTTCAGATTTTTGTTTCCCAGAATGCTTTGCATGGGGCTAATATTTTAGTTTTATTCTATAAGGACAAAAACTTGTTAATGTTTAATGTTTATTTAACTTTAAACAAACTGTTGCCAGTATATAACATAACTTTAAATCTACAGTACGTTACTGGCAAACAGCTGTAATATCTACAGAAATTTATAACAGTGTGTAAATTGTTACCAACTCTAATTTCTTCTCAGGATTTAAGATTTCTAAGCAAACGTGTTGTACAGTAATATATTTCCTTTCAGCACCTTCAGGATTGAGGGCTATTTGCGGATCATCTAATTTTCTGTTTTGATTATAATACATTAACACAAACAGACAGGTGGATTACTCCTGTGGATATTTTGCTGTTATCCCACTGCATACATTTGTACCCACAGGAGTGAACCCTCTGAACAAACACAGTGTGCGCAAAACACATCTGTACAGAAACAACTGTCAGCGGGGACTTCCATCTGCATCCATACAAGATATAAGACCCGCCCAATGTCCTCAGAGCTGATATATAAGCACAGTTTCACCTCAGCGGAGAATAGCTTTTGTTAATCTGTTAGACAGTAATGCAATCTATGGCTATTTTTTCTGATATTTCAAAATGTACATATTCTTATATTGAATTACAATCATGAATTGCTGAGTTAGGCATGATGTAATTTTTTATTATTTCAGTGCATTATTATTGAGATTTTATTTATACTGAATTAAAATACTTTAGTCAAATGTATTAACCAATCATACAGTAAGTGATGTGTGAACGACTGAAGATCTCTGAGGTTTATTTGACTCCTTTATAGCAGAGTTTACAGGAAGCACCGCCCTTTGAAATCTAAAGGGATAGTGAGGTTTATCTTATCAGTCTGTCCCTAATCTCTCTCTCTCTCTCTCTCTCTCTCTCTCTCTCCAGTGAGGACACATCTGCTGATGGATAAGGAGTCTCTATGGGACTGACTCTTTTAATCTATTGTGTTTCTCTTCTTTAGCTCTTGGGACTTCAGACAGTTAAAGGTGAATAATTGACACATGACTTGATGCATTTTGTCAGTTTATGGAAAAGTATGTTTACTCCGTAACAGATAAACAACAGGTTCAGCTTTTAGGAGTACAAATGCAAATGTATAATTACTTTTTATAAATCTGCCTAAATGTATTCCTTAATCAAGTTATTAGTCCTTGTAATTGAGCTATCAATTTATACATTAAACGCATTAGTGTGCATTCAAAATGACAAAATTACCATCCCATCATACCATCCATTTGCAATTCCTGTCTCTTAAAGTTATATAATAAGTTAAGTATAATTTTAGACTTGTTGCATTTTTTTTTGCTGCTTCATGTTAATAGTTGTTAGTTAAAGCCACACAAACATATCATTACTGTTTTATATAAAAACTTTTTAAAACGTAAAAAGATTCTGAATTATGCATTTACAATTAGCAGCTTGTTATATTAATTTAATATTCATAACAGTTTAACTTACTGTCAGACAAAATGGTTTAAAACTGTACCTTTTCTGTCGCTGGTGTGGTACCCTAGGGTTCAGTTTTGTACCTTTACAGGTATACTAAACATCATGCAATGTTGTACCTTTTTGGGTACCTAAAGGTGCAGTTATATGTTTTGCAGGTCTAACCTTTAACTGGTCAAATTTGGTGCCTAATAGGTTTTTAGCATATAACGTATACTAAAAGTTACAACATTTGTACAACTTGTTGTATACTCAAAGGTACAACAATTTAAGGGGACCACCCCAGCGTACAGTTTTAAACGTTTTCTTCTGACAGTGTACTGTAAGCAGCCAAAATTAACTTGATTTTTCAACTACCCAACAATAGCAAAAGAGTATCAGCAATATAAAAGACATGCACAGCAGTACGTAAGGCTGTAAATATTTTTTTACATGTTTATAATTTAAATGCGGAAAACACAAAACTTCTTACCTGATAAGTTTTGTCTGTGAAGATGTGGGTACGATGATGGAGGTGTCTTTATAACATCACGGGACCTGGAGGAATGACAATAGTTGGTAAGAGGGAGGATCTTTTTCGATGTTTTCTGGACCAGAGGTCCCTAATGGTGAATTATTTGTTTTCTAGATTCTTCCGTCCTCGTAGGATCTGATCTGTTTTTGGGGTGTTTAATTCTTACACAACACTCATCATGACCTTTTACTCATTCAGGTCACTTTGGATGATGTAAATGAATGCAGGTCATGTAAACGAGAAAAGCAAAGTGAATACACGTAACAGCCAACATGTTACTACAAAACACATCATCAAAGCATCATCTCTATTGACTTTTTAAAGTCACTTTTTCTGAAACAATATATACTTTTCCCAACAAATATTGATGTGAGATTATTTCAATTCTTCATCCTGTATATAATGTAATTAAATTTAAATGTTGTGAAGTCATTTATGCATTATTTAGTTTTTGTTGTTCAGTTCAGAGCTCATTGTTTCAACATGAATTCAAGATCTGCAATACTTTATTTATGCAGTACAACATGAATCATGATAGCTTTACATAACCGTAGTTCAGTGTGTCTGCAAAATGTCTGAGCGAGAAGAAATGATACATGACATCTACACAACACGTCTCCCTCGACACCAATCTCTCTTATATGTGTCAAAACTTGGTCCTGGTGATGACTCTTGGGAGTGGTTTTGGTTTTGTACCACCACCAGCCCAGGGGCCTTTATGTCGGTCTCTATGATTGAAAACAGTGCACACAGGTGCAGCACTTCACTGATAATGTGGGTTTGTGGTGACAGATTGTGTTAGCAATGATAAAGTCATGGTTCGATCCCAGTGAACACACATACTAAAAGCATCTGCCTGATGCATATATGGTAAAAAATGCTAATGTTTATAGAACAGTTTATATAAAAGTGTGATTTTTCATGTTGATTCAACCCCCCTACTTTCAAACTTTGTATGCAAATCTAATGTGTGAAGAGCTAAGAATTCACTGGTGAGATAGTTGGACAGGGATTGGGAGGCATCACAAGAGGATTATGGCATTGACGGATGCTTTAACAGAAGAGAAGACGTTGAATGGTGATTTGTACTTTGTCTGACGCTGATGAAGTCAAATTTACATAAAATCCTCTCCTACAAACATGACGTTTTTATAATAACTCTGGTAAGACAATCAAATCAATTCAAATGGGTCATCCAAATAATTGTAATGTGCGACCCTTTAAAGCTCTCATCAGATCTGTTTTCTTTGTGCTTTTACATTTTTTCCCCAAGACTTTAATGTCCGTCCATTTGATCTGACATGAAAAGAATCATTAAGAGAACAATAAGCCATTGAGTCCAATTCACATTTCTGCGTAAAACCATTCTTACGTCAATCGTTCACATAAGATTTTATGAATAAGTGGTTAATGCTCCTTCCTGTGATGAATAATCATAAAAACGTCCCTTTTATTTCATCTAATATCCAACTTGAAGTAGATACAGAAATCTGATGCATTCCCAGTGTGAGTTTTTAAAATGCCCTGATCTGGAGTTAAATCTAAATATATAAACACACTGAACGACAGAGGGATTGTGGGAAGTTTTCTTGCACGTTGAGCGCTACTGTGATGTATCTTGACGGCATGTGGAGCATAAATGATAATCAGTTCTCTTTAGTTTGTCACAGCAGGTTCGTATTCAATATCTCAAAAACACAACATGAAACTACAAACCGTGTTAATGATCGTGGATCTGTTGATGAGATGTTGAAAATAATTTGTCAGCCCATATAATACTGATCATTTAATTCATGACGCTATCCATCTCCAATTTAATTCCTCAAACTCAGTCCCTAAGATCCCACAACAGCGATTCAAGCTCATGCACTCATACAAAAGTTGTCAGCGGGACCATACCCTTTGAAAAGATAAACCTAAGGGTGTTTTCAGACCTGTAGATCAATTTAACTGGGGGTTAAATGTTGGAGTTTTATCTTGGTTGGGTTCGCATTCAAAAGGCAATGGACCAGACTTTATTAATAGAGTCACGTGTGAGTAAACTCTCTTTTAATTACATTTGTTTATTTTATTTTCTGTGATTCAGCCGTTTCGCAAGATTATTGTGGCTTTTTAGAAAAAATTCTTCCTGCTACCAACAAATATAAATTTCATACTTGACTGTTCTGAAGTTGTAGTACATGCAATAAGAAGTAAGTCACCTAACACTGAAATATTAAATAGTTATGATGTTTAAGTACTAAATCCACCAGAAACTCCAAATGGTCCCATGCTGTAACTGGTGGGGCAGTACCCTTTAAAAAGGTCCTAATATGTAGAATTTAGATACATTTGGTACCAATATGAACCTCTGAGGTATTATGAACTCTTTAAAGATTGAAATTTATTCTGGATTGATTCTGTTTCCTAAAAAAATAAGTTGTTATGAAAGTGAAAGCATCATAATGATTTCTGTGTTACATATCAAACACATCCTCGGGGAATAATGATCTAATAATCACATTAACAGACACATGTTGTGAGGGAATGAGGCTTTTGGAAAACATTGATTGCTCTCCTAGTGTATTATCAGACATTCATCAGGATTTAGTGTTTAATATCCACAATGCACACTTTTAACGTCTTGATTTAATGCATTTTATGACTGATAAAATTAATTTTAGGCTTTATGTTTTTTTTAATTTGCTAATATAACTTTTGATAAGAGACTCACTATTATTTTGCCAGTTACTAATGCTAATCATTTTATGGTATTATGGCAAGACATTTGACAAGTTAGGTGTGCGGTTATCAGAAATTAATGCATACCCACGGAACATTTCTCAGCCAATGAGAATATAGCATTCAACAGACCAGTGGTATAAAGCATTAATAAGATACATATTAGATTTTACAAGATTGAACACTCATATTACTATGGATATCACAATGGTGATGGAAGTCCCGCTGTCCAGCTAAAAAAACAATCATCAATCAATAAAGACTGACGATTCTCTGTGGGAGGAGCTCTTTACATAGTCACGTGCACATGCACAGCATTTGAATCGTCCTTGAATAAAGGTGGTTGGATACAGGGGCGGAGCTGGATCCCGATCCAGAGATCCCATTGGTCGGCAGTTTTACCACAAGACACGTCATACACGTGTTTCTGCGTTACCATTTCCGCATTAAGTCGTAACTAAATTAAGTTATTATTTTGACATAAAAACTAACTTTACTTATGACTACAATAAAAGTGCCTTTAGGGTGAAATGTAAGTTTTTTGCTATAATGTTTTGGAGTAAAACATTTCGGGTAAGCCTACTATGAGTAATCTTACCACATGCAGTTTAAGACCTATTAATGGATACAGTATAAATATGCATAATTATTAAAATATATATGGACTTTGAAATTGTTTTAACGCGTCTTTGCTTACAGCCATTAGGAAACAGGTTTCCCTCGTAGATGGTTTACTTTTTTTTAATTTGCTAATAAAAGATATCAAATAAATTTGTTTTTATATTTACTCGTATAGGAATAGCTGTGTTATAAGTGGGATAATGTACAAATAAATCCCTTCAGTGATATCAAACTGTCGGGAACATGTCCGTACCTCTCCTTACACCTAACTGTGATACTTTCAAAATTATGAATCTTTCTCAACTATATTATTAATCAAACGTACACTTAAATTGATAAGAGCAAACGTTGGCGACCACAAGTTGCAACTAATTGCGGGCTGCAACATCGCAAATATACTGGTTCATTTGGCGGAACAAAGTATATAAAGTGGGAGGAGTTGGATCTAGATCCAACCCCGCCCTCTGGATGTTGTGTTCCGCAGTGAGGACCATCTCGATTAATGGGGTGATTCATGATATCTGCACGTGAGGCAAAAACTTGACTTTCCAGCAAGTATATAACAATAAAACTTGAAAAGCTTGATCTGAGGAAAGCTCTGGAAGTTAAAACCAATAAAAAATATATTTTTGATCAACAATTTATTTTCTATGAATACTGAATTTTTTGACTGTGTAATAGTGATGCAAAGTCGGATTCATTTTCGCGAACCAGCTCTTTTCGGACAGTTCGGCTCATTGAACCGGTTCAAAAAGCCGATTCACCGGTTCCTGACGTCATCAAGAAATGACATTACTATACGCATTTATTGTATCAATGAAACATTCAAATAAAGTCGTTTGTGTCAACACATTAAAACATTTAAATAAACAGTTGTTTTTGTGAAGGCATAGGTGATTTATTGCCTTGCATTCACAAGTTAGTAATGTTTGTGGTCACAGTTTAAATCGCGGATCATAAATAATAAATAATTATACCATGGTCTGTTTAAATACTTGATTCTGATTGGCTGGAAGGTGTGCATTAAAACTGTTTAATGCACAGGTAGTTCCAGTCAGTTTAATTACAGTTAGAAATAATCTGCTACTATAAACATTGGTAACCATAGTAACACAGTTACACTTGCAGAGAGAGCGAGCGAGCGAGCGAGCGAGACATAAGTGCATCTCTCTTTAAAGTGCGCAGGTTTTATTTCAGCACTACTTTATTTAAAGCGGATGGAGTGCGAGCCTTAACTTAAAAATAACTGTCATTTTTACCCGTCTGTTAAAAAAATTACACTGTAAACATTAATTACAGCTTTAACTTGGCAAATAACCAAGGTATAAGCGGGATAATCCACGGCTAGCCATGCATTAAAGGGTTTTAATGCACTTCGCAGAGACAACCACCCTCCGCTACGCGTCGGGTGGTTCTTCGCCTCTACGTCGTGCATTAAAACCCTTTAATGCATGGCTAGCCGTGGATTATCCCTTACATATTAAATGCCAGATATAACTGACCAGTTTTGACAAGCCTACAACTTGAATAAGATTCCTAAAAGACACTGATGCACTATTGCGGATGTGTGTAAGTATAAATAATAAATAAACTTGTGTGTTAAACTCATTGATCTTCCTTAAACAACTACAATATGATTTGCATGCAAAATAAATCGTATCAAAACCAATAAAACAAGCATATCAAGAAACTAATAAAACAAAAAACTTCGCGAATCAGGCTCGTTCAAATCCTTGGTTATTCACACGCAGTGTCAGCAACTCATTCATGAGAATCGTCGGCAATCCTTGCCTCGGCAATCCTTGCCTCGGCAATCATCGACAAACTTTGTTCGGTTCTATGAGTCCGACGTGCTATTTCGGCTGTGCGTCCTGCGTCATCAACCCAGAACCTGTGCCCAAAACTAAAGTTCGATTCAGTTCGATTTGCGAACCGGCTCGACCGGTTACTTCCTGAGAACCGGCTCAAAAGAACGATTCGTTCAAGAACCTAACATCACTACTGTGTAAACAATTTACTTAAATCTACAATCGCTGTTATAAAAACTTTATAAACTTTGCTTTAACAACCTTTGCAACAGATAATGTGTTCAATAAACACTGTTGCAAAGACCTCAATGGCAGAAACAAGAGTCAACCCACCCAACTAGATCACCATAATGGTGACCAAACAATTTCAAAGTAAACAAAAGTCAGTATGTTTTGTAATAAGTAGGGATGCACCGAATATTCGGCCACCGAAAATTTTCGGCCGAAAATAGCCCAAAAGAGTATTTTCGGCTTTCGGCCGAAACACTTTTATCACCGAAACAATACGGCCGAAATGTTGTGATGTATGCGGCGTGGATGTATTTAACCGCACAAAGGCGCTAAAGTACGCACAGAGGCACATGCGGTTGTGTCCGGTCCAGACGTGATCATCACAGTGAGTACGCCCTTCAAAGATCAGAACTCTTGATGTGTAAACTTTAGAGAGAGTCGCGCAAATGTGTCTCATACTGTACACAGGAAAATCCCCAGTGTTAAATCAACACTATTTGGTGTTTATATAATCCACACCAAGATCGGTGTTAAAAAAGACTGGTGTTAAAAATATAACTCTGAATCAGTGTTAAAGTTAATGAGATAATGAAGTGAGGATTAAGACATTAATGGTGAACACCTGCTGGTCATTCAAATCAATTACATTTTGGACATTTTCCTGTCTCTAAATTTTTATTTTGATGACTCGTTTTCTGGAGAAAATACTAAAATAATAAAGAAAGACAAATTATTAAATGCAATAGATGAATACTTTTGGGTGTATGCCTCCAAAAGCTGCAATTTTTCACGTTGCCTCTCTATCATCATCTCTGTTTGAAAAATAAAATGATAACTTGCAGAGTTATTTTCTAAATGGATAAGTTTGACTTCTAAACAGCTGTCAGAACAAAATACAAGTGCTCAACTATTCCAGCATCCACACACGTGATTTAGTAGACAAATCTTCTTTCTGATGTGATGTCCCACAAGTCAAATAGACATTTATCACAAAATGTATCACATTAAATCTTAAGTTTGTGTTTGTTATGAGTTCATTTGAAGTCACCATTACTGTGATTAGTGTTTCATTTAGTTAGGCATTTGGCCCTTGACCTTTACTGATCTAACTCTCCTCTTTTAACAATAGCAACAATGTTTTAGTAAGACCACTCGTTCATTGCTTCATGTAGAGGGAAAATCTTCGAGACCTTCTCAGTTGATTTTTATTATATTCTTCTCTACAAATCATTAAAACAGTTGATCACAAATTAACTATGAAGAAACAGGCATATAAAAAAAGCTCTATGCAAATGACGTTGTATTGAATAAGACTGCTATAATGCTTTAGTGTGTTTTTGTTGTTGTTTTTTGCTTAAGAGAGACTTCATGATTTCTGATACAAATCTCAACAATGGTGACAGTTAATGGTAAGAAAGTTGCTAAATTTTTGTCATGTTGCAATGCATGATGGGATTTATGAATGAGTTTTCTACAGTCCTGGTACCCAGCATGCATTGCGGCATGAAGCTTTGTTGTTGATTGTCACCATGATTGTGTTTTAACGGCTGATTGTTGATGTCTCAGTGTGTCTCTCTAACACCGCAGATTATATTTGGGTTAACAATATTTAACTCTTCAGGGTATGTGGAATTTTACAGCACTGTTGGATTTCATTGGAGCCTCACAGGGTTGGCAGAACATAAATTAAACACCTATATTCAGTGAATATTTTATTACAATATCATTGAATCCCAAGACTTATACTTTTATACTCATAATTAACATAGTATCAGTAGTATACTTAATTTCTCTCATCTTCCTCTGCTTTAGTGGATGTGTTTAATAAACATACTGCCACAATTAGCAGAAGAAAACTAACACTAAACTTCAAGACCCAAGTACCCAACTAAAGGAAACACTAATCGGCACAATGGTGACTAACTTTATTCACCAGATTTACAGCAGTTCTTAAGAAGTTACACCTATCATCCATGTAACTCTGCAAGCAAGTTGTAATTTTAGTTTTCTAACAGAGATGATGATAGTGTTCATTTAACTATATATGGTGATTTCATCTATTGCATTTAATAATTTGGCTTTCTTCCTCATTTTAGTATTACTTTCTCCAGAAAAAGAGTCAACAAAATAAAAATTTTAAGACAGGAACAATTCCAAAATTGAGTTGATTATACACGGAATGACCAGCAGGTGTTCACTATTAATGACTCAATCACTTCATTATCTTATTAACTTTAACACTGATTTAGTGTTTTTTTAAAACCAATCTTGGTGTGGATTATATAAACACCGAGCAGTGTTAATTTAACACTGGGGATTTTGCTGTGTATAGTCCATTAACATACATGTGGCGAATAAAGCAATGAAAAACAACGTAACGTTTTTATGCTGCGCTGTTTGGGATTCGCCTTCGTTCTCTGTGTGCGCGCGCGTTTAAGTGCCCTCAATAGTGCACACACGAGTGACACGCAAACAAGCGAACGTAAAATCTTTCTGTTATTGACAGGGCACATATAAACAAAATTATCTCCAAAGTATTCTTTTTCTAATAAAAACATTTGTTTATGTCTTAAGTGTATGTATAGATTACAGTCATAAACCAGTCTCTGCTTATTTGAAGAGACAGTAACCTCAATTAACCTACTTAAGTCTAACAAAGAGACAAATAGCTCTAAAAATAATAATATATTTAATTTATACAATAAAGACAGTGTTATGACTCATTTAATTCGATTTCTGTATCTAATGCTAATGTTAGCCCTTATTAATGTGCAGCTTTGTTCTTTTTTATAAATGTTTGTAATTTCTTTATTTGTTATAAGATTTTCCCCACCCCCTTTTTGCTGATCTGAAAAATAATCCAATCTGAAAAACTGTAATGTGATCTGAACCGTGAGTTTTGTGATCTGTCACACACCCCTAGTAAAGTTAGTACACAGTGATAGCCATAAATGCATTTGTACTACTAATTGGCATAATAATTTATTTCGGTGTTTCGGTTTTTCTGCCTTGGTTTCCTCATTTTCGGTTTTCGGTTTCGGCCAAGAATTTTCATTTCAGTGCATCCCTAGTAATAAGAGAGATGTCTTTTCAGTTGATTTTATCTAAAGCCCGGAATACACTGCACGATTTTGGCCCTCCTATAAGATCATTACCTTATCACACTGTGCGACATGGCTCGTTTAAACTCGGGTACGAGAGGCATGTAGACTGTACGATGATGACACGGAAGCTTCGGCGGCAGCGTCACATGTTGCGCAACGTCACCAGCATGCGCTCGTGGTAAACAAAAACAGGCGTGCAGGTCGTAGCAGCAAACACACTGTGCGTTGATCATGCTGAATTTCTGACATCGTAGGCTATCTTTGGACGCAAGACCGGGAAAGAGGCCGTCTTTGAACCTCTCTCATTGTACGACATAGGACCACCGATGAAGAGCCACGATCACAGAAATCGCGACGATTGTTTCACGATGGCAATCTTTCGTCTGGGACAGCCAATAATCGTGCAGTGTATCCCGGGCTTAAGGCAGTGGCTGGAAGTTGTAGTTGTAGTTCTGCTCATTATCACCAGGTGTCTTCAATAATCAAATAATCACTCAAATGATTGCTTAAAGGGGTCATATTATGAGATTTTTTTAAGATGTAAGATAAATCTTTGTCGTCCCAAGAGTGTGAAGGTAAGGATTTAACTCAAAATACCCCACAGATAATTAATTACAGCATGTTAAAATTCCAAATTTGTAGGTCTGAGCAAAAGTGAGTCGTTTTGGGTGTGTTTTTTAAAATGCAAATGAGCGGATGAAGTCCAAACACTGATCACAATGATGGTGATTTGTTGTAATTGAAACTCAATTGTGCTGTCAAGTCCTTCTTTTCTCTCGGAACTAAATGACAGTGCTGTGGTTGGATAGTGCAGATAAAGGGGGTTGATCTTTATCACATTTTCTAGGTTGATAAAAGCACTGGGGACCCAATTATAGCACTTAAACATGGAAAAAGTCTGATTTTCATGCTACGACCCCTTTAAGTATCTTATTAACTCTAACACTGCTTCGGTGTTACTTTTAACACCCTGCTGGTGGTACCCATATAAACACCGAGCCGGTGTTAATTTAACACCGGGGATTTTGCTGTGTGGGTTTAATGTGGGCACATTAGGCAAAGTGTGGGTTTACTGTGGGAACATTGGGCAATAAATAGGCACCCTAGCTATAAATACATGTGTGTCCGTTAACATGCAAATGAGCTTAGCTCTGATGGATATTAGTCAGTGTGTCACTATTTGATTTGTTTGATTAGAAGGTAAAGAGACAAATAAAAGATCTGCACAATATTAGTTTACAGCTGTGTCACGAGCTGAGTCCAACTGTCAGCGGCCATCAACATTCAACATTAAAGTTCATAATGTATTAGTCATATCGAATTACTAACAACAACATTGCTATACACTTATTTTAATGAAGTGACCAGGAATGATCGAGAACTTACCTCAGAATTTGCCACAGAAACGAAAACTGTCGTCTGAGGAGAACATCAGTTAAATCCAGAATGCCCGGTGTTTGAACTCACGAGGCGCGTGCCCGCAAATAATAGGTGGGTTCGACTTCATGCGGCGCTGCAAGAACCGACACGCCGATGACGTCGAAGTACCGGGAGAGCGATTCGAAATTAGACTTCTCGACTTGCTCTCGCGGTGCGTTGCCGTCATTCCCCTGTCGGTTCTCGCAGCACCCCATGAAGTCGAACTAGCCTAATAAAACATAACGAAATACCATATGTAAAAACAAAATAAAGATGGAAAAGAAAGTGCTTCTTCAAGCGAAGCATTGCGTCCATACGGAACCGAAAATGACTGTATTAGAACTCGTTTAACATTAAATATTTATTTTATTAAAATAAACAGAAATATTGGACAGACTCTTATAAAAATTAATTATGCTTTTATGATAGTAAAAGTGTAGTAACTATGGTTTTTGATTTAACAACAACAATAAACATCAAAAGGAAATTATCTGATAAGATAATAGCAACCAATAATAATATTTTTTAATATAATAATTTTAATAATATTTATTTTAATAATTATTATTATTACTACGATTAATGGCAAAATAATGGGGGCTAGCTAGAGAATATGGGGCCTGGGTTGGCAGTTAGTTAATCCATTTAATAATGTTAACACTTTACAACAATGTACAACTTTACTGTAAAGTGTTACAAATTATTTCATTCAAAAACCTCTCAGCATCTGTTATAGATCTGCCTATTACAAGAAGTGAAACACAAAGTCCTGGTGTCCAATACAAAGGACATCAAATAAAAGTTGGGTTTCGTTTCATAAGGGTCAGAATTATTTTACATTTCTGAAATACTGATAAGTCTAGACTCTCATGTTGAAAGAACAATTGATGATTATCAAGACAACATATTATCTGCAAATAAAGTTTTTCTTACTACCCTTGTTGCCATAAAATGTGAAAATTGCAATTGTCATAATTTTGAAAAGAAAGTTTGTGTGCTCTGTAAGACCCATCCCCACAAATAATGGTATTAATAGAAAGCCCAGGATGTCCTCTTCACAGGACAGTAAGAGTCAAATAGATCAAACAAATTGTGCTCGACTTCGAGGTCTGAAGTTCATGTCCACTACAGAACACAATAATGAATTGTTGGGTCTCAGGAGGCTATATTGATATTTATTCATTATTACTATTTGACAGTAACAGAGTAACGCCACCAAATGTAGCAAAGTTAAAGTACAGTGTTTTTTTTTTACTAGAAATGTACTTAAGTAAAAGTACCCATCTTTAAATATACTCTAAAAGTACTAGTTACCAAAAATATTTACTCAAGTAAATGTAACGAAGTAAATGTAATCCGTTACTACCCACATCTGATGTCAAGATGCACAGCTGATAACCATAGGCCTACATACATCTGAATTATTCTTATATGGCTTAAATGGTTTTAATATTTGTTTGTTTACCCCAAATTAACCAAAGTTAATATTTAAGTTATTTACAATAATCTACTTTATTTATATAAACTTGTTCAAGCATTTGTTGAATTTCTAAGTGTTCAAACATAATGAATAAAATGTCACTCAAAAAATGTGTGTGCTCCAGAATTCAAATTAATCCAAGTCAAATCAATAATTTAATTAAACAGGCCAAAAGGCACTAAATGTAATGATGAGAGTAGGCAGTAGATCCAATTGCAGGTAAGATTTATTATAACAAAATAAAACAAGATAATCCAAATGGATCATTACAGAAACAACATCACAGTACTCCACTAAGGACAACTGAAACACAAGGGCAATACACCTGGGTAACAAGGAAACAAGACACACCCAGGGAGACAATCAGACATGGACCAATAAAACAAAAGAACTACAAAAGACTACAAACATGGCAGACAACGACAAGACTTCAAAATAAGAGACATGGACAGGGGAAACACAAGACAGGACTGTAACACTAAACTAGGGTGGCCATTCGTGCCAGTTCCGCCGGACACGTCCCGAACATGTTTTCGGGTTCGTTCTCCGGAAGTCTCGTTGGTCGACCGCATACGTCATCAAGGTTTAATATTTCAGGTTTAATTTCAGAAAAGCAACCATTACATTTCAAGGTAAGAATGAAACTACTATGATTAAATGACTTAAAATATATAAATCTTAATTTTCTAATGTATTTTAACTGAAATGTGAGAACCTCGATGACGTATGCGGTCGAAGCAACGCGACTTCCTGAGAACGAACCCGAAAACATGTGCGGGACGTGTCCGGCGGAACTGGCACGAATGGCCACCCTACACTAAACCCACCTGTTAGATGCTGTATATATTTAGGGGTGATTTCTTGGAAAGGTCTCAGTCTCAGACTATAATGCATGTTTGATCTGCCTTCATTTAAAAACCTCTTGTATTGACACATCTTAACATATATCAGTGCCATTGTTATGTCTCAGGATGCACAACAGTATTGTTATTTTGTATGGTATGTTTGTAAAAACTACTTAAATGTCTCAATACAACTAAGACCTAGTCCTGGATTAATCTAAACCCTCTCCGGAAAACTGCCCCTTAATCAAATAAAATGTTCTGATATGTAGTTAGTTGACAAAAATATGACCAAAACTAAATATAATTTTAGTCAAAAATAGAAATGATAAACTTTGAATTAAACAGTGTATCGAAGTTTATACAGTATTGAGGTTTATGAGATCACTGCACACAGTGTTAGACTTTTAGGGGCAGTTTCCTGGAAAGCATTTAGATTAAACCAGGACTAGGTTTAGTTATATTAGGACATTTAAATAGTAAAAAAAAAAACAATTCTGGTGTGCATCTTGAGACAAAACAATGGCACTGATATATGCTGAGATGTCAGAAAAAAAATCTGCATTTTAGTCTGGGACTAGGATAAACCGACCTGTTGTCTCCTATATCAGATGTAGTTGAGCTGTGATTTTGAGGTGTAGTTGTGGTCAGAGACAGATTGTGTTTCTGCATCACAGTTCAGGAGCATGTGGACGTCTCATCCTCACAGTTGCTTCACTTACTCGCATCGATGCATCTGAAAATAATATAAACAAACATATTTTGACATTAAAATACTTCATGAGAATTAATATATGATGGCATGATAAAACAAGACCGTATACACACAACACCAGTTTTAATTAATAACTCATCATCAATATCTGAATATCTTTATGCGTCCGAAAGTAGAAATCCCTCTCAGATGAAAGTAAAATGACAAAATGAATGCAATGCCGTCACATTCATCGGCGACAGATCCTGGGATGCATTGAAGGTTTTGATCATCACAGATTTCATTGCTTCTGGTTGATGGCTGCAGTCATCATTGAGCATCACACTGAACCGGAGCTGAGTCTGGAAACAAAAGCATGAGACATGCAGACAAAACAAACTGATGTTAGATTGGAGGCTGTTGATATATAATGTACACGTTTTACAGTAAGATAGATGTGTGTTTGGTTCGGGTCAAGCTCACTATTGAAGCACTATTGAAGCATAAACATGTTTAGGTAATAAATCAGGTGAACGCTTGGTTAAACAGACGAGTCTCGATCTGACTGATCAAGTGTGTCTGACTCCCTAAAAAAGGAAGGTCATTCAATACAGATAAAACAATGGACAAAATAAACTTTTAAAAATAATGCATATAAATCAACTAACAAATAATTCACTGTATAACACTTCTTTCTTTCTTTCTTTGAATCTTCTTCATTGCTGCAGGTTATACAGTTATATTCAGTTATACAGCTGTCTGTTTGTGGCCATTTGGGAACCATGCAACTCATGATGTCTGCTTATGAGTTAATGTTATTGCAACTGGTGCTTAGTTATGACAATAATGTTAAATGTTATGTTGAATTGTATACCTGTATTTTAAGCTTGTACACTGTACTCATCTGTAATCTATCCTGTTTACTGTTACTATTATAGAAGAATGGAGAAGTCAATTTTTTTAACATTTACATTTTTCTAATTTATAAGTTTACACATATTCATATCAAAGCATCCTCAACAGATTACTCTTATAAACATGGAGAGGACAAAGCTGTGACAGACGTCCCCTATCCCCTCGATTATAAAGCTCACATTTTTGGTGAACTAAGCCTGATCCCCGGAGAGGTCTTAACATTTAAATCTGTTGCTTGACAACAACTACAGGATGAGATTTTAAGATTCAAATAGATCAAAGAAAAGTATTAACAATAAATTACAGCTAACTGAGGAATCAAAGTATTAAAAACAAACCCAGATCTCAGTTTTAAATACTTGTTAACCAATAATCTCAAGTTTCAGTTGTGTACATAATATTTAATTTGTATTTCAGGATAGGGGGGTTGCTTCATTGAAGCCTGCTTCATTTTTTTCTCTTCACGGACAAAACTTGTCTACTGCAGACCGTGAAGGCTCAGTGAAGGCTGTAAATAAAACAAACAGAGATTTAATGCATGCATATTACGCTACACTTTAAATATAAATTGACATTGGTTATGTTCAGAGCCCTTGTAGGTTTTTACCTGCATGGGCAGGTGCAGGCCGCACTTAAGGAGATGAAGGTCTATAAATACATAAAACAATATTATTAAGACCTGTTTCTGCAAATATTTCAACACTGAGCAAAATGTTTTATTTAGAAAAACTGTAAAACAGCTAAACATTATAAAATGGTTAAGTAAAAACAAAGAAAATTTGCTAAACTTACTGAGCTACAGAACTGCGTCTGGCCTTTTTGGATTTTACCTCCATCTCCTCAAATGAGCCTGTGTTGTTTGTCTATAAAAAACAAACAGAGATTTAATGCATGCAACACAACAATTTACATATAAATTGAGTTATGTTCAGGATTATTGTAGGAATATTTTACCTGGTACATAGCCTCAGCCTGCTTCTTGCGAGAGAGGGCTGGGCCAGCTGAGAGTGTAAAAAACAAACAGATATTTAATACATGCACATTAAATTACTTCTTAACTTAAAATTGGCACTAGTTATGATCAGAGCTATAGTAAATTTCTACCTGTGAGACACCAGCGGGCAACAGCTAGACCTGCCAAACGGCCGTGGTCTGGTCCTGCCGAGCGGGCGGGGTCTGGACCTGCCGAGCGGGCGGGGTCAGGTCCTGCCGAGCGGGCGGGGTCTGGTCCTGCCGAGCGTGCGGGGTCTGGTACTGCCGAGCGGGTGGGGTCTTGTCCTGCCGAGCGGGCGAGGTCTTTTCCTGCCGAGGGGCGGGGTCTGGACCTGCAGAGCGGGCGGGGTCTGGACCTGTCGAGGGGGCGGGATCTGATCCTGCCGAGAGGGCGGGGTATGGTCCTGCCGAGCGGGCGGGATCTTGTCCTGCCGAGCGGGCGGGGTCTGGTCCTGCCGAGCGGGCGGGATCTTGTCCTGCCGAGCGGGCGAGGTCTTTACCTGCCGAGCGGCGGGGTCTGGTCCTGCCGAGCGGGCGGGATCTTTACCTGCCGAGCGGGCGGGGTCTGGACCTGCCGAGCGGGCAGGATCTTGTCCTGCCGAGCGGGCGGGGTCTGGACCTGCCGAGCGGGCGGGATCTTGTCCTGCCGAGCGGGCGAGGTCTTTACCTGCCGAGCGGGCGGGGTCTGGACCTGCCGAGCAGGCGGGGTATGGTCTTGCAGAGGGGGTGGGGTCTGGTCCTGCCGAGCGGTTTAAAAACAGACAGAGATTTAATGCATGCATATAACACAACAATTCACAAATAAAATTAGTTAAAACGCACAGATATTTAATACAGTACATGCACATTAAAGGGGACAGAGAATGAAAAACCATTTTTACCTTGTCTTTGTTGAATAATGGTAGTCTACCCACATTCACAAACATACAAAAAGTGCTAGACATGCTAAACATCTCAGTCTCATAGAAATTCCTCTTTTAGAAATGTCAGCCAGAAAACGGCCCAATCTGAAAAACTGATGCTTATGACATCACACCCCTCCACTTTAAAATAATTGTCTACATTTTTTGAGTGGCAGCAAAGTCAGCCAATCAGTAATGTGAATGCAAGTTAAGCCAGTAGGGGGAGCCAAATAGGTGCAAAACCACTTGTTTAAAATCCCCCACCCTAAAAGAGCTATCTGAGAGAGATTTTAAGGAAGCTTCAAAGGCATTACAGACTCAACAAAAATGTTTTTGTCTAAATGTCACATCACAGAACAAGGATAAATACCCTGTTCAATCATTCTATGTCACCTTTAAATTACTTAACTTAAAATTGGCACTAGTTATGATCAGAGCTATGGTAAATTTCTACCTGTGAGACCAGCTGGCAAGAGCTAGACCTGCCGAACGGTTAGGGTCTGGACCTGCCGTACGGGCAGGGTCTGGTCCTGCTGAACGGTCGGGGTCCGATCCTGCCGAACAGTCGGGTCTGGTCCTGCCTAGCGTGTGGGGTCTGGTCCTGTGGAGCATGCGGGGTCTGGACCTGCAGAGCGTGCAGGGTCTGGACCTGCCGTGGGGGCGGGATCTGGTCCTGCCGAGGGGGCGGGATCTGGTCCTGCCGAGGGTGCGGGATCTGGTCCTGCCGAGAAGCCGGGATCTGGACTAGCTGAGAGATTAAAAAACAGACAGAGATTTAATGCATGCATATAACACAATTCACCAATAAAATTTGTTAAAACAAACAGATAGTTAATACATGCACATTAAATTACTTCTTAACTTAAAATTGGCACTAGTTATGATCAGAGCTATGGTAAAAATCTACCTGTGAGACCAGCGTGCAAGAGCTAGACCTGCCGGGCAGCCGGGGTCTGGACCTGCCGTACGGTCGGGGTCTGGTCCTGCCGAACGGTCGGGGTCTGGTCCTGCCAAACGGTCGGGTCTGGTCCTGCCAAACGGTCGGGGTCTGGACCTGCCGAGGGGGCGGGATCTGGTCCTGCCGAGGGTGCGAGATCTGGTCCTGCCGAGAAGCCGGGGTCTGGACTAGCTGAGAGATTAAAAAACAGACAGAGATTTAATGCATGCATATAACACAATTCACCAATAAAATTAGTTAAAACAAACAGATAGTTAATACATGCACATTAAATTACTTCTTAACTTAAAATTGGCACTAGTTATGATCAGAGCTATGGTAAAAATCTACCTGTGAGACCAGCGTGCAAGAGCTAGACCTGCCGGGCAGCCGGGGACTGGACCTGCCGTACGGTCGGGGTCTGGTCCTGCCGAACGGTGGGGGTCTGGTCCTGCCAAACGGTCGGGTCTGGTCCTGCCAAGCAGTCGGGGTCTGGACCTGCCGAGCGGGCGGGGTCTGCTTCTGCCGAGGGGGCGGGATCTGGTCCTGCCGAGGGGGCGGGATCTGGTCCTGCCAAGAGGCCGGGGTCTGGACTAGCTGAGAGGTTAAAAAACAGACAGAGATTTAATGCCTGCATATAACACAATTCACAAATAAAATTAGTTAAAACAAACAGATAGTTAATACATGCACATTAAATTACTTCTTAACTTAAAATTGGCACTAGTTCTGATCAGAGCTATGGTAAATTTCTACCTGTGAGACCAGCGGGCAAGAGCTAGACCTGCCGGGTGGCCGGGGTCTGGACCTGCCGTACAGGCAGGGTCTGGTCCTGCCGAACGGTCGGGGTCTGATCCTGCCGAATGGTCGGGTCTGGTCCTGCCGAGCGGGCGGGGTCTGGACCTGCAGAGCGTGCAGGGTCTGGTCCTCCCGAGGGGGTGAGATCTGGTCCTGCCGAGGGGGCGGGATCTGGTCCTGCCGAGAAGCCGGGGTCTGGACTAGCTGAGAGGTTAAAAAACAGACAGAGATTTAATGCATGCATATAACACAACAATTCACAAATAAAATTAGTTAAAACAAACAGATAGTAAATACATGCACATTAAATTACTTCTTAACTTAAAATTGGCACTAGTTATGATCAGAGCTATGGTAAATTTCTACCTGTGAGGCAGCAAAGGGCTGCCGAACGGTCGGGGTCTGGACCTGCCAAGCGGGCGGGGTCTGGTCCTGCCGAGCCGACGGGATCTGGACCTGCCGAGCCGACGGGATCTGGACCTGCCGAACGAGCGGGATCTGGACCTGCCGAACGGGCGGGATCTGGACCTGCCGAGCGGGCGGGGTCTGGACCTGCCGAGCGGGCGGGGTCTGGACCTGCCGAGCGGGCGGGGTCTGGACCTGCCGAGCGGGCGGGGTCTGGACTAGCTGAGAGGTTAAAAAACAGACAGAGATTTAATGCATGCATATAACACAACAATTCACATATAAATTAACATAAGTTAAAACAAACAGATAGTAAATACATGCACATTAAATTACTTCTTAACTTAAAATTGACACTAGTTATGATCAGAGCTATGATAAATTTCTACCTGTGAGGCAGCAAAGGGCTGCCGAACAGTCGGGGTGTGGTCCTGCCGAATGATCGGGGTCTGGTCCTGCCGAACGGTCCGGAGCTGGTCCTGCCGAGCGTGCGCAACATGCTCCTCACTTGTAGGCCAGCCCAGAGGACGGACAATCTGGACAGGTCTCTGCTGTAAATAAAAGGAAACAGGAAAAACGCATTTAGACCACTTAAAATTAGCACTAGTTATGATCAAAGCTCAGGTGAATTTCTACCAGTGAGACACCAGCGATCGGTCTAGGCAGGAACCGCTGAGGGTGCAAGGACTGGACCTGCTGAGCCAGTGCGACACAACCCTCAAGTGTGGACCGGCCCAGAGGAGCCACAACCATGACAGGTTTCTGCTGTAAATAAAAAAACAGAAAAAAATGCATGTAGACTACTTACAATTGGCATTAGTCATGATCAGAGCTCTTGGTATAGGTTAAAACAAACTGAGATTTAATACATGCACATTAAATTACTTAACTGAAAATTGAGAGCTATGGTAAATTTATACCTGTGAGACAGCAGCGGGCTGGTCCTGCCGAGCGGGCGGTGTCCGGTCCTGCCGAGCGGGCAGGACGGTGTCCGGTCCTGCCGAGCGGGCGGTGTCCGGTCCTGCCGAGCGGGCGGGGTCCGGTCCTGCAGAGCGGGCGGGGTCCGGTCCTGCCGAGCGGGCGGGGTCCGGTCCTGCCGAGCGGGCGGGGTCCGGTCCTGCCGAGAGGGCGGGGTCCGGTCCTGCCGAGCGGGCGGGGTCCGGTCCTGCCGAGCGGGCGGGGGCCGGTCCTGCCGAGCCGGCGGGGGCCGGTCCTGGCAAGCGAGTGCGACATGACCCTCGCGTGTAGGCCAGCCGAGAGGACGCACAACCTGGACAGGTTGGTCCTTCCCTCTGCTTGTAAATCTCGGCTGTAAATGAAAGGAAATAGGAAAAAATGCATGTAGACTACTTAAATTGGCACTAGTTATGATCAAAGCTCTAGTAAAACTCTACCAGTGAGACACCAGCGAAAGGTGTAGCCCGTAACTGCCGAGCGGGCGAGGGCTGGACCTGCTGAGCCGGTGCGACACGACCCCAACGTGTACGCCGGCCCAGAGGATGCACAACCTGGACAGGTTTCTGCTGTAAATAAAAAAAAAAGGAAAAATGCATGTAGACTACTTAAAATTGTCATTAGTCATGAACAGAGCTCTGGTAAAACTCTAACCTGTGACACAACCACAGACAGACTCCTGCCAGGTTCCAGGGCCCGAGGACGCTCAGGCTGTGCAGAAGCTGATAAGATTTTAAAAACAATTGTGCATATAAGAAAAACTGATAGCACTGCTTGGAAATTGAAATGAATTTTTTTTATAACTTACAGATTTCCTCTGACAGAAGAGGTCTGGGGGTGTCCTGCATTAAGGCTCTACTACCTACAGTAGGAGCAGCAGGATGACCTCGACGTCGCTGGGGATCCAAGGAAGGTAGCGGCAAGGGATGTACGGGTCTATAAATAAACATTGAATTATTCAAGGACTACACAATTGCTGTTTACATATTTGTTTTAATAAACATGGCTAAAACAAAAATGGCAAATGATTAATTAAAACAAAAGGTTAATAGCTGAACTCACGAAACGTTAGATCTGCGTGTTACGCGTCTAACGGTCACTTTCACCTCCTCATACCTCACTCTGACAGTCCGCTGTAAATATAACAAACTGAGACTTAACAAATGATCATTAAACTACTTTTTAGCTTGAAATTGGCTTTAGGTATGATCAAATTTGAACCTGTGCGATGTCAGCAGAGCGTATCCTACCAGGGCCCAGACAACGGAGGAGAAGCTTGGGGTATACAAAACCTGATAAGCAAGAACAAAAATTACAAGTTTAAGAACAACTGTAAAGCCCTTAAATGTAAATAAATATTTATCAAAAAATTTCAAAACTTACGTATTCCCCTAGCTTGCCAGTTGGTGGAGACAAAACGGGACTCAACTAAAGAACAATCATTTCGAGCATGCAACGGCCTTGGTGTAAACCCCTCAAAACGTGTCCCACTTGGCTGTAAATGCAACAAACAGAGAATTAATACATGCATTTAACTACTTGGTAACTTGGCACTAGTTATGATCAGGGCTCTGGTGAACTCTAACCTGTGAACCATAAGTGGGACGCATTTGAGGAGTCACTCCCAGAGGTCGTGCAGTACTCCGAAATGAAGGTCTGTAAATACAAAGAAAAACAAAAGTTTCCTTTAGCACTCGTCTGAATCATAACAAGCCCACTGACATTATAACACAGGGGTAACCAAACTCGTTCCTGGAGGGTGTGTGTCCTGCAGAGTTTAGCTCCTACAGGACCGAGTTTGGGTACCCCTGCATTAACAAGTACATGAATTTAAACAGATTCTTTATATTATTTACTGTGAATGTTTTATGTTACCTTTTAGTGAGACCGCCGTTTACTGTCACAGACATCCGCTCCGAAAACCTCATGAGAGGTCTTCGGGGTTGGGCATCTGGACCTGTATATGAAAAGCACTTCATAAGTTTTACAGTTCAAGAGTAAAGGAAAACAACAAGATCGTTCTTTCTTCCTGTATATTATCCAGAAGAGTCAAAATGAGATTCAGTAAGGTGTTAAAGGACATGCAATGTCAGCAACATTAACAACAGGGTTTTAGAGTCAATATCACTATAAAGTGCCTTTTGCTGTCCTCAGAGTCATCATGAGGACAAATGGCCAAACATTTACGCACATTCAAGTACAATGATCTCTTGAAATATGTTTTTGATTGGATGTATGCGATTTTGGCATGCCCCAGACACTGCTTAGCTAACTTTGTGAGTGTAAAAAGTGAATAAGTTACATACATTCCAAAACCTTTAGATTTTTCTTATCGTCCGCAACAAGTTACTTGATAAAACAAATAATTTTTATAATTTATATTCAATTGTCATTATAACATTGAGCATTTTGCACAGGTTCCTGAAATTGCTGTCTACGTACACTGTCATTTTGGGGTAATGTTTAAATTATTCTAGTTGCTAATGATATAATATATCTGAGAGGAGTCTAAAACAAAATGATAAAACACAAATGAATTATAGCATAAGCATGAGTCTGTAGCATGTCCTGACTAAAATGAGATTAAATTATTGTCTGAAGAAATACATTCACCATAGTTGTCTGACTAAATATAATCAACTTTCATTTTTAACAAGTGTTTGGGTTATAAATAAACTTGTACACAAAATACAAATAAAACCAAAAGCATTTCTAACAGCCTAAGATCTCTTTAATACAAACACATGAAGTTAAATGGAAAAACTTAGATTGTGTAGTCTCAAAGGCACTTTATAATGATATTGACCCTTTACATGAACTGTCAAGTTTTTAAGTTAGTAGCCAAAAACGATATATCATGGGGAAAAACTGAAAATGAAATTAACTTTAATTTTTAACAAGTGTTGGGGTTATAAATAGACTTGTACGGAGAATACAAATAAAACAAAAACTGAATTTCTAATAAATATCAATACAATACAAATATCACAATAACCTGATACACAAGTTTATATTCATTTAAATTTCCATTCAGACAAGTTACACAGCTAAAACCAGCCATCCTGACAATCTTAAAACAGCTAAAAACAGCCAGTCTGACCATCTTAAACCAGCCATCCTGACCAACTAAAACCAGCCAAAAAAGTGGTCAAAACACAACCAGCATGATAAACCAGCTTGAGCTGTTTATACTAAAATAAAATAAAATATAATAAACACATCTCATTTTACTGTATAGTTAATAACAGAAGAAATTAGTTTACTTACAGGTCTCCAGCGCGGTGCCAGGTGTCGAAACGGGGCTGTCAACACGATGAACCGGGTTAACCTCGGACCCCACAGCGAGCATCGGTAGACTCTCGCTATGAGGTCCGAAGGCTCCCTCCGGTTCACCGAGTTGCTGCCCGGTGGCGCTTGCCTCGGGCCGCGCGACCCGAAAACAGCGCAACAAGTGAACAGAGATCCAATTAAAGAGACCAAATAAGACCCGCGCGATCAGCCCGCCAAAGAATGGCTGACTGACAGCAGCGGGCCTATTAGGTCCTCGATAACGCCTCATCCTCAAAAGCAAATCGCAATCGCTAAAGACAACAAAAATAGCACAAGTGCTCGCCGAACTACAAACCCACGAAACTATGGTAACTGACGCGGGCTTATATAGGGACATGAAAGTGACGAAATAATCACCCAAGCGCTCTGTCAGAGTTCTGTACGTGACATCACAATGTGCGCCCTAATAACGCTGTGCAGTTTAATTAAAGAGTTTGACAAACTATTTACCACAATAAAATACAAACATGGGCAGAGCTGACCTCAATGCTTAACTCATTTCATTTTTTACACTCATTTCTTGTTTATTGTATTGAACAAAAACAAAAATTATTTTGCATGCAAAAAATATAATTATTATATACCTTATATCATATCACGTGTAATGCTGAAACATGGAATCAGGCCCGTATGTAGATGCATTTAGTCCAGTTTCACTTGCATATTTTGCAGTAATACGTAAGAGGGGGCACCTGCATTTAAATTGCAGAATAAAAAACACATAAAGGTACTCAAAGAAAGTACATTGTACAACGGAAAGGGGCCTTCATAATCTTACAGGCAACATTTTAACAAATACACTGTAACCAATAATGCACAGCAGTCTCTGCACTGTTCTCTAATGGATGTCTATATAGATGAAGAAACCTTATACAAATGTGGAAACACATTATACATGTATTCATTTCACCAGATAGTATCCAGCATCACAGCATGAATTGTTTTGACAAGTTTGTTTACCAAATTCAATTTATGAAACCTATGTGCTGACTGTTCATTACATCCAGAGCCCAATATACTGCAAAGCTATGACATTTACCATCTGTTCATAACATCACTGCACAAGACCCAGAGCTGATCATGACACTTTACATTTTAGACTCTGCATGTTCTAGATAAAAAGGGAATTCATTAAAAATGTATTTGTAATAAACCTAAAAATAAAAAGCATTAAAACACTGTAATGTAGTAAGTGCAGAAAGTACCATGTTACATTGTGAATATAGTCACAAATAAGAGAGACTGTTACACAAGACTTAAATGCAACTTTAATTCACTGTTTCAACCACCCTGCAATAACTGTCTAATAGGTTGTAGAATGAAAAGACCTGTTTTACACAATACAAGTCTCAATTAAAGTTCATATTAAGTTGTTATAGAACTGAAATAAATAGCAATTGACAGACATTAAATGAAACTGATGGCAGATGAGGTGTGGGGATGATGCTGGGTCAGAGTTGAATCTGTGCATCTTAGCAGATCAGAGTGGTTCATCCTAAGTGCTGCATGAAGAAGAGAAAGTATTCAAAAAGATGTGAAAAAAAATTATTGTATAAGAAAAAATGAAATATTTCCCACAAATCAACATTGGACCATCAACCCCAAATTAATAAATAATGCAATTACATGCAAACAAACTGTTCTTCATATTCTGTGTGGGGTTAGTTTGCAAGAGTGACAAAAATACATTTTTCATAAACATTACCATTTGTTCATTGTGTCACTTAAATTGACTTCCAAAAGCACAGTTATCTTACACAGTCTTAGTGTTTTTTTACATAAAAATATATAGATTGATATATTTTTATTTTGGAGATACAAGGACAAATGTCTGCTTGCTGCCTTCATCAGTGTGACCAATAAATGATTGTGTTAAAAACATGGAGGATAATCAGGTGATATAATTATGCTGCGTTACAGACAACTCGAATTTTGGATGTTATGTCATTAAATATCCTACCTCCGACCTCAATGCGTTCCAGTCAATCACGTATCACATTTGCATGTTTAAAACATTTACTAGATATTTTAACATTCATGTTCATATATATTATGTGCTGTAATAGTTTAAAGTTTGTTCGCGGTTTACGCAAGACTGTGAAAGGCTAGCCACACCTTGTCTGCGATGTCAAATGATGCATCTTGCTGAGGTCGGTGTTGATCAATCTGTCCCAAGTTGAGAGGTCGGATACCCAACTTTGTTTGCTGTTCCAGATTTCTTATGGGTTTGAGGTCGATAATATCCAACATCTTGTCTCGAACACAGCATTAGTTCACAGGCTCCAGTTCAGTTCTGTCTGTAACAACATAACACAATGTGAACATCATCACATCAGACCAAGTCGTTTATATTAATTGCACATCCAAAGACAAACAAAAATATGAAAAACATAAAAGACTAAAATCTTCATTTAAATCCAAAGGGGGCATGGTCTTTAAATAATACACCCAAAATGCCTCTTTGTAAGAGTTTTTGATATCTCCACCACAGTTAGAATTCAATACTTTCTCAACACTTATAAATTATAGTTCAATATTATGGTTGTGTAATCAATGAAATGTCAGGCACTTTTATTTAAAGATCATATCCCCTTTGGGTTTAAATGAAGATTTGGATCTTTCATGCCATGAAGGCATCACACCGAAACATCTGTCATTGTATTGTTTGATTAGAAAAACAGGTCTGAGCACCTAAAGCTGGGTTCATGGTGAGGGTGTTGACTGAACTCTAATGACCCATAGATAAAATAATGAATAATGTTTTTTCTTGTCTGTCCTCTCCTAATTTGTGACCATAGTATAAAGAGGATAATCTATGGGTAATAAGGTATTTAGTAAGGCTTACATTTAAAAAATCTTTGATCTCACAGACAATCTTCACACTGTCAGTTTAAATTAGATTTTTGTGCATATCCAATTTGAATGACTGACTGTACACACTGTGCATCACAACTCGTCGGGTTTGATTAAGTAGCAGGTTACTAGTTACTCATGAAAAAATAAATCACACACACACACACACACACACACACACACACACACACACACACACAAGTTACAACGCACGCCACACACGTGCATGCCACAAGTGCATGCCACACGTGCACTGCCTTTTTTGTTCGTTTTTCTTTCTTTTTTTAAACAGCAAGGAAAATCATCAAACTGTTATCAGAAAGTTTGTGTTAACAAGTGCACACATTTATTTATTTAATATAATTGCAACATTTTGCTGTCATAAAATCGCACAGGCTGACATCGCGATTGCGATGCGATTAATTGTGCAGCACTATTTCACTGTGCAGCATTTCTTCATTACTGTATTTTAACTAATTACGAAATTTGTATTTTATTTTTAAACTGGCATTCGCGAATTAATCGGTTGAGTCGATTCCTTACAAAGTATTGCAAATAAATGAGTCTTTTGAGTCGAATCTTTACAAAGCTAACGGGCCAAACGTTTTGATTTGGTTCGCGAATCAGTTTGAATGAATTGTTCAGATCGCTGCAAAAACTGAATCATCTGATGCTATGTAGGAACACGCAGAATATAAACAGTGTTGGGTGACGTTGATATTAAAGCAACACCAAAGAGTTTTTTTTACCTTAAAATAACGCTTCCAAAACAGTTTCAGTCATTCATCCACTCTAAACAGGGTGAACAGCACTTTCACATTCGCTTTACAGCCCTCTATCGGCCAAAACCGCACTAAAGAAGTTTCCAAACGTCGGGCAGTGGTCCTGTAGTCCGAGTGAATACTACAAAAACTTGCTTTACGGCAGACCTACAATCCAATCAGAGCCAGCTATGCCTCAGTATTTATGACAGTGGGTAATGGACAATTACGCTTCTAACCTGTAGGGGGAGCAAAGAGCCAAAACTCTTTGGTGTTGCTTTAATTTACCACTCTTTTAAAGGGGTCATATATTATGAGATATTTTTAATATGTAAAATATATCTTTGGTGTCCATAGAGTGTGTATGTGAAGTTTTAGCTCAACATACCCCACAGATAATTAATTACAGCATGTTCAAATCGCAAATTTATATGCTGAGCAAAAGTGTGCTGTTTTTGGGTGTGTCATTTAAAATGCAAATGAGCGGATGAAGTGCAAACACTGATCACAATGATGGTGGTTTGCTGCAATTGAAACTCAATTGTGCTGTCAAGTTTTTCTTTTCTCCCTCTTTTTCTCTGAACTAAACGGCAGTGCTGTGGTTGGATAGTGCAGATAAAGGGGGCGGTATTATTGTAATTCGCCTTACTACCTACCTCACAAAACAGGCGAAATCTGAACGACCTAATTTTTCACATGCTTGCAGAAAATGGCTTACTGAAATTAAGTTACTGGGTTGATCGTTATCACATTTTCTAGGTTGATAGTAACACTGGGGACCCAATTATAGCACTTAAACATGAAAAAAGTCAGATTTTCACGCTATGACCCCTTTAACTAAAAGCAAAACTTCACACATGTACCCGCAATTATATACGCGTGACCTGTTCGTCAGACACAGTTAACGCGTGCAACCTCCAGAAACACTGTATCACAGATTGAAGAAAATCCATCGATGATTGACGTCTGATTCGCTGTATACTCTACTGTATGATGTAAGTGCTTCTCACAAAACACACATTACATGACAACATAAGAAAACATTAGTTTTGTCTGAATCAGCTTGTATCATGTAAGTGTAAACTGTCGATGACCTCAGACCATCTTAGGAGATTCTAACTTTATACGTATGCAAAACTCTTGTCAGTTTACTTATAAGCTACATCAACATTGAGAGTTAATTTGTTAATTTGAAATGCTTGTCTATTCTGTGTTTGTATAGTTTTCTGTACTGTTTGTGTATGTTGCCTTCATAAGTATTGGGAAAATACAGGCAAAGTTCCTGTTTGCTGTGGAGTCAATAAATGTCTAAACATTAAAAGATGCGCACCACGGAAATACCAGAGCGAAGATGGATGCAGAGGAGATTGACAGTGATCTGGTAGCTGAAAAAAAACTCTACGTCTGTTGTATGGCGGTATTTTGGATTTAGGATTACTGACACTGAGCAGTTGCTACATCACGTGGCAACACGAAAATATTTCTAGTTTTACAAATACACATTTTAGCATTATCCCTAAACTGTGTGTGGATTTTCCTTAAAACCCATCAAGTTGACTCATGATACCATTTATCATAACCGCACATCGCAATATTAGCATAAATAACCGCAATGGGAAAAATTACCCAAATCGTGCAGCCCTACAGTGAAAACAAAGTTAAAGTACAATTAATTTTTTTCCACCTAGTAATGGTACCTTGAGTCGAGAAGGGCATATGGGCAGTTGCTCGGGCAACCCCCCTGTGCACGTCCCTGCAAGTCACAAGTGTTTTGTTTTAGACATATATTGCAGGTAATGGTTCAATTAAACAAACTATTATTAATAAACCTACCCTATCTTGCCAAGGCATAAACGTTTTAGTTAATTAGGAGATTATCTATAATTTTGCAAATGGTTTTTAGTGTATTTCATTGCTAAAAACAACGTTATTTTGTGTATTTGGTATAAGTTAAATGTGTTCGCGTGATTAATGGTTAAAAAACATTATTTTCCACATACCGACCGTACACTTTTGTAGTTCCAGGTACGTTATCCCTCTCTTCATGAAACGGAAAAAAAATCATCGATTTGAAAAGCGCTGTGTTCCTGATTGGCCAGCTAATCTGCACGATATAATTGGCCTGATTACTGGGACGTCGCACCCGTGGAGGACTTTTACCGGTGTGATGGTTCGATTTTCCCGCAGTTTTTACACAAGACGCTCCTCCGTTTGCCGCTCTCTGTCTGCGGTTGCCTCTTCTACCCCTCCCCTTTCAAACATGACACGGCTTAGGAAAAAAAAACATGACACGGCTTTGAGTGTGACGATGATGATGATTGGCTGTTCTGACTTAAGTCCCGCCTCTCTTGGTGGGTAGATTGATCGGTCAGCTCGTGCTGAGAAGGCGGGAACTTATGGTTATTAACATCTCTCTTTTCAAGGTACTTTGAATAACTGTTTATGCGTTCGAGGTTTTTAAATAAGCTTGATATGAGTTTGGAAAAATGTTCTGTTTATGTTTTGTTGACATGTCGAATGTTTCCGGTATTATGTTGAGTTTTTAGACCAATGCTAATTGCTAATTTGGATATTGTCAGAGTATAGAACTCTTTGATATTGTTCAGCTTCAGCGGCTAGCTAAATTCGGTTATGTATGTGGAAAGTGACTGTGATGAAGAATGCAGGGACTTTATAATATTCAACAGCAAGTAAATGGAAGATGTGTTGTTAGGAACAGAAAAGAAGATGCAGTTATTTCACGCATCCGAATGGGACATGCGGTACGTGACAATCTCCGCTGTCGTGGCTGTCAGTTTGGTTCCTCTCGACAAAACTTCGGATTACCTCAGGCGACGTGCGGAGTAAAAACATTCTTGAAATTGTAATATACATTTAGTTTAATTGCTAAACTACAAGTGAACGAAATTTCAATGAATTTGAACGACATTCCATTGCCAGTATTTTGTTATTCTTGAAGACATAGACTTGGTCTTTGTGTCATTGTAAAGTTTTTTTTTTCTAGCTCTTTCTATCTGAACAACTAGTTTTAGCATTTAACCATGTTTAAAATTTTTGTGACATACCTAGACATACTAAAACGGTAAATTACATTATTTACACCACCAGAAAGGCTTTGTGTGGGTGTTTTTATTATAAGTATAAGCAAAATTTAGCAGTCTTATGCTGCGTTCCAGGCACCCTGTAACCCGTAAATCACAACTTCAAAATGACGACTCACGACTCTGAACTGGGAGTACCCCAGCTAACAATTTTTGGTTCCCAGAACGTTCCCGGAACGTTAGGTTTTGGTTCCGGGAACGTTCCCAGAACGTTAGTTTTTGGTTCCCAGAACGTTATTTTTGAAACGTTCCCTGTTGGTTCCCCAGGAAAGTTTTCTTTACGGAAATAGAACGTTATTTTTAGGTTCTCAGAACGTTCCCCTAACTTTGTCAGAACGTTCCGGGAACATTCGGGTAACATCAACCTAACCTGCTCAGAACGTTTGCAGAACCTTGCCAGAACGTTCCCGGAACGTTCTCAAAACCTCTAGTTATTCCCTATATTTAGGCACCATTAATAATAAAAATTCACAATTAAATCATTAAAAAAAAACACGATTTCACTATATAAACTAAGTTTATTTATATATAATCTATTTAAATGAACAAATAATCACACAATCCATGTTGATCCATGGATTCTTTATTAGTAGACATAAAATCAAAATCATTAATCACAGGAACATTTATAGAATTTATAGACTTAGATAATAATATAATAGGGTAGATAATTTGCTTATATAACACATAAAATTGGCAATAAACATGTAGAACATTCAACATACAAAAAAACATTTTAATATATTAAAAATGAAAACATTTAAACAATGAACTTCAGAACTCCACAGCAATCTCTGCCATCTGCAAAAGTAACAAACAATAAAGGCAACGTAAGTTAGTGTAACATTAGGTTAAACATTTAGATGAACAATTCAATGACAAAAGTATTATCATTAAGTTGCACGACCCCGTCAAATGGTCTGATAAAAATGCATATACAGATTTGAAACGCGTTTTGTGTAGGCCTACTTCTTCGTAAAAAGTTTTAAATATATTTAGTGCGCTGCAGTTTGGTTATCAGAAGAATATTTCATTTTAAATAATTATATTGGTATACTGATAAACAAGAGACATACAAACAAGAAAAAGTTCAGCGCCAGGATATTAGTAATTTTGATAATGATTCTTTACGACATTTTATTTTAAACTATAAAGGCTATATATATATATATATACGAACAAGCAGAGTTATTAAACCAATATGATAGTGTATACAAGTAAAAAAGTTTCACACCATAATTTTCAAAAGTATGCTATCTTTTACGCATGGTTTCTTTAAAAGTAGGCTATTTTCTCTACAACAACTGATTTAATCAGCAAAATGATTCTCTTTTACCTTAGTATTTTTAGAACAAATCTATTCAAAAGGTTTTTTTTTGTTACTTCGACAGCTACAAGTTGGTAAAAGTTTAGTACTGCAATAGTACAGTTTTTATACAGATTGAAACGAGTTTTTATTTTAAGATGTCGCTGTGGGATTGAGTATGGTGGTTGCAATTTACATTTATATTTTACTGGTAAACGGCTTAATTCATTCTTGCAAGCGCTTCAGACGATGTCGCGTTTATAAATCAGGATTTTAGCAGCCGTTAAAGGAACAACTGGTTAAATTGAACACAAGGTGTTTCTGGGTCGTGTTTTGTCACTACTTTATAGTATACTCGTTTCATGTCTGACAACCGAACAGATAATATGTAAAAAATAGCATGCAGTTGTTTTACAGTTTTTCTCGATTGCGGAAACACTATAAACAGGCTTTTGAACTAAAATTTCAAAACCATAACGCCATTTTTCAAGAAGCACAATCATTCAAAATCAATTTGCTGAACAATAAACACTACTCCCCTGATTTAACACATGAGTTTTAAATCAGTGAAGTTTTACTTCAAAACTCTACACACAAATCCCTACATCTCTCGGGGCTTACACCATGTGGTCATATGGAAAGCACTAGCATTCAATACTGTTCACTCAAGTCAGCACAGCTAAGGCTCAATTAGCAAAGGAGGAGGAGGAGGAGGGAAAGAAGGAGGAGGAAGAGGACTTGTTGAAGGAGGAGGAAGAGGAGGAGGACATGGTGAAAGGTGACAAGCAGTCTCAGATTCAAGCCACTCTAGCTGACCATGTCCTTGTCCATGGTATGATTATGAGGGAGGCTGAGCCACGAGTAAAGCCTAATTTGAGTCGCTTCACTGTTGCCTCCATGGTTTTGAGTGTAGAGTTTAATTTTGACCTGAAAATATAATACTTGGAGTATTGTGTGAGATGTTATGCAATTGTGTTTACTGTTTAGAGAATATGAGGCATAATTTCAGTAAATGTGTTTAAGCAACTGAGAAAAACTGTAATATGCAATATAATGTGACAGATAAAAGAGAAGAAATTAAACATATTTCAGGTGCCAACACTCGATCAAACGCAAACACATCACATATATGCTAATTAGCGTGTGACGTAATCGCCACATGCTCTAAAAAAGTCTCTCTAAATCCTGTGGGAAACACTGAATATGATTACCATTTTAAATTTCTGTGTGGGGCAAATTTCAGGGCTAATGCAATTAAGTCTTCCACGTCAAGGGCCTTTAATGCCTTGTAGTTTTTCTGTGTTGATTCTGTAAACAAAATAAAATAATCACAGTCAATAATTTCTATAATGTGTAGATTGTAAATACAATTCGATGAAAGAATTAAATTAATTTTTCAGCTGATTATAAAAAAACACAATCTCATGGCAATTAGTACTATGTATGTTACGAGGTGGCTCATTGTACTGATTTAATTCATTCTTATTTTAATAATAGTCATAGGTATTTGTATGATTTACTGTACAAATTCATAAGAATTGGCCTTGTAAAATATGTGCCATTTAAACCAGGGATGGCGAACATTGGTCCTGGAGAGGGCAGTCCTGCAGATTTTAGCTCCAACCCTGATAAAAGCTTACCTGCCCGTAGCTTTCTAGTAACTCTTTAGACCTTGATTTTAGCCTGTTCAGGTGTGTTTGATTAGAGCTGGAGCTAAACTCTGCAGGACTGCAGACCTCCAGGACCAACATTTGCCACCCCTGAATTAAACATACAAGTTCATCATGTCATGTCATAATCATACTCCTGTATAATCACAATTGTGATGTATGGTTGTAACTGTTGTTATGATTACTACATGCATAATTATGCAAGTTGATATTCTGATCATTTATATGTTTTTCTTATTTTATAAGCACATCAGTACCAGTTACAAATCACATCAGTCCTAACTAGGCCTGTCACGATAACAAATATTGCTAGACGATAAATTGCCTCGGAATTTATCGCGATAGACGATAACATTGATGCTCCGGGACCATTATAATAATGCAGATACACCTTTTCAAAGATCTATAAACTTTTATTTCTAAACAATAAGTAATACTGGAACTGGAAGACATTTTAAATATCCACACGAAATGAACAAAATAACAGGATGATTGCGTTTTAGGTGCATATGCATGTTTGTCGTGTTGCCACTTTTAAGTGCTACGTTATTACCACAAATGCGACATAACGGCTGGGTCAGGTTTAGTGGTTCGTTCAGGTTTAGTGGTTCACCTCGGTCATTAGGTTTAAATCCAAAGTACTCCCACACTGCAGCTGTAGCGTTTGGTTTTGAAACTTGGCTGTTTAAACTTGGTATTAAGATGTGTTTTTGATCAGATCACAAGTGGACGAGAGAGACATATCACGTTTACACCTGGTATTTAAATCCGTCTCTTTTGTCCACTTTCGACCGCTTCTGTCCTGAATACTGTGAGGGGGTGGTCTGTCGAGACGGTGGTCGAGTCTTTCCGCTGTCATTTAAACGCCAGCGGGAGTAATTATGAGTTTATATGGACGCAAACTAATATTATGTCCACTGCTTGTTTAGGAAGTAAACATGCTGCACAGTATTTTCTACATGTATATGTTAGAGCTTTCTCTGAATTTTCAGCGCAATTGATGAAATAAGATCGCGCAACTTTCACACGCTTGCAAAATGAAACGGCGGAGATCACCCGCTTTAGTTTATCAATGAAAGGTTAAAAATAGCACTGTTCACCTTGTGTCAGAAAAGTCAGAAAAGACGTAAAACATTGTGATCCGACTGATGAAAACGCATGTTAATGACAAGTGTAAACAGCCTCTAGTAAATCCATCTTTTTCTTCAACTCTCGTCTCAACTAGTGTTTTCTCCTGCTACACTCCTTAAGCCGAAAGTATACTAGGGACGTCCGCGTATGCGCGCCGTCCGCATGACGTCATTTTCGTCATCAGGAGGGTCCGCGGCCGGCCGCGCGGAGCGTCCGCGTGCAGCCCAAAATTTGAGACCGCGCGGACAGTGCGCGTACAGTCCGCGTACGACAGCGCATGCGCTTGAATATATTTAGACAGGGCACTCCACTATAAACAATTATACAAAGGAAATAGACAGCATTTACACACACACTATCATTTTTCTTCTTTAACTTTTACTTCTTCCAAGAACAGAAAGCTGTGGAGCATGTTTGTTTGATTCCTTTTCTTTGTTGTCTTGTTGTTTTTCCTAAACTGTGTTTGCAATGGTGGATCAGTTACTTTTCTTCACCTATCCAAATGTTTTAATGTACTGTAAATGTCGCCAAATCAGTGCTGCCCTGACAGCCTGTTAGACGAATAATTTGAATAAGAAATCATTTGTATTGCGTATAGTGTCGAACGCGGCCATCCGCGTGTAGCCGCGGGGACTATACTCGGAAAGCTGCGCGGACGCGTGCGCGCGCGAGCCGGACGCGGAAAAAAAGTATACCCGGCCCTTTACGCGGCGCTCATCCTCCTCAGTACGCCTACTGTGATAGGCTAAGCCAGGAGTCCCCCCTCCCCACACAGATCATGCGACTGACAAATGACTGACGAGGGTTCACTCCTTGTCACTCGTTGCACGGAGCGGTCATCCAGTCTCTTTGGTAGAGAGAGAGAGAGACAAGGAAAACAAACAAGCATGCAAATGTGAATTATTGCGGCCGAAAAAAATGATCGAGCTCATTTTATTTACCGTGCGATTAATCGATTTATCGTTTATCGCGACAGGCCTAGTCCTAACTAGGGATGCTCCGATCAGGGTTTTTGCAGGCCGATACCGATCACCGATTTGTTGTCTTCGTGATCGGCCGATACCAATGCCGATACCGATTTTTCAAGCTGATGTGCAAGCTTTTTGATGACTGTTACTGGTAACATTTTTTCTAGATAAAGTAATAACACAGATGTTGCCTTTGTTATATTACTTGCAGTAATTAGGTTTATTATTGTTTTAATAGAGAATCAAAAAATTAGCACAACAAATATTTCTTCTGCAAAGAGAAATTGAATATGCCTTTAAAAAGTCTTATGTCAGTTAAAAGTGATAAAAATAAAACACTTCAAAGTCTAAACTGTATGAATTAAACATACACGCATTCGTATGAAGTATAACAGTTCTTTAGTGAAGAGCAGAAAGTGATTTTATTGAGAGATGAATTAGGATACTGTAGCTTTAAGACGTGAGAGAGATCACTCTGTTCACGTGCACTGATGACTGAGGCTTCTGTGTGTGCATGCGCCGGATGTACATGGACAAGAGCAGCTGTGAGGAAAATGAAAGTTTAAACGCTCAAACTTTAAAACGCATGCAAATAATAAACTTTTGGCATGAGGATGCAATTATCCGCGATAGATGTGTGTTGTATACGCTGTTTGATGGGAATGTGAAGACGCGTCGCGCTGTTGATCAGATCGCGTCCTTATAGAAAATACGCTTATCTCTGCAAGCGCAAAGAGAGAAATGCAAATCTTCATGTCACACACGAGCGATGGGTTATAAAAATGCTCGCATTGCGTAAAAATGGTCTCTAACTGCAGCCGCATTCAGGAGCCCTATGTTGACAAAGGTAAACAGAAAGATCGGTTTATGAGATCGACAAATTTAGCGAGGACCGATCGAGTCATTTAATGACGTTATCGGCCGATACCAAGCGGCCGATCGATCGGAGCATCCCTAGTCCTAACGTAATGTATTTTCTTCTTGGCCACTTTTCTTCTTGAGCATGCCTTAATTTACCCATTTCTAGTAGGCATACTGCATTAGTAAATAATAAATAAACCTATACTGGGTTGTTTCAATGCAGTGCTTTATTTAAAAGGTAACCCATGTGTTCTGTCCAATATTTACCCAGCATTGGGTTAAAAATAACCCAGCAGAATTTAGAGTGTGATATTCTGGTCCAATCTTATTCTGTCTCTTTTAATTGGATATTGCTGAGAATAAACGGACAGAAATGAGTTTAAACAATGAGACGAAAAAGAAAGCTTGCCTATTATTAAAGGGCAGATTCTAAGCATTTGGAAGGCTTTCTTACCCTTCCTCCATTTCATGCTGTAGGCAATCGGGACTTCAGTGGACTTCACCTGGGTTGGCTCCCCCAAGGGACCGTATGTAGTTAATCTAAAACAACAACAACATGTATTTTCTAATAAGTAGAAAATAATTATGAACACATACTGACTATATACTTTGTTGCATTTATGCATTTGGCAGAATTGTTTACTGTAGTAATTAATTATAGTCCTACTGTGTGAGCAATTTAAAATTAACAATTCTAACATACAGCAATTGTTTGCATTCTTCTAAAATCACAGTATCTTATTAAAATGGTTGTGTTAAAACAAACCCAATCAGTGTTTATATATTACATTAAAAAACACTAAATGCGTTGTCCAAAACTAGACACAACTCTGTGTGTTTACAACAACGTTGTATTAAAAGTAACACAAATGTGTTGTTCAAATAAAAACACAGCTGTGTCTAGTTTGGGACAAGGCAGTGAGTTTAAATGTGTCCCAAAAATAACAATGATTGGGTTTGTTTTAACACAACCGTTTTTAAAGTCTAGAACATATTAAGCAGTCAGTAAATCATTATTTTATGCATATAAATCATTATTAACTTGTGAAATATAATATAAATGTCCATATTGAAAGTTTAGGATTGGAACATGCCTAGCTTATGTACGTATTTACATTATACATATTCAGATCATTTGCATCAATATCTGCAATTTAGCTCAGCTGCCTCCAATTTCTCTTGATGGTTGCTGATGGGTTCTGATGAACACATTAAGATATTTTGAGGAATGTCTGTAACCAAACTGACCTGAAGCACCATTGACTTCCATAGTAGGATAAAAGAATACTATAGAAGTGAATGGTGCTTCTGATTGCTTTGGTTACAAATGAATCCAGAAGTTGCAAAGATTGCTGTGTCATACCCAAAATGACCTGAGGCTGTAACGGCTACTTCAAAAGGTGTTTAACTAAGTACTGAGTAAAGGGTCGGAATACTTAGGTCATATCAACTTTAAAACCCTCCCCCCAAAGAGATGCTGAACAGAGCAAACATTTACTGGTAAATTGCAGTTAACAGATCATGTGTGAAGTTGAACAGAACCTTTCCGGTAAATCAGTGCTCCTAATTTACCAGTAAGAGAGGTTGTAAGATTACCAGTATTTTACCGGTAAGCGCTATGTGTGAACGAAAAATATAGGATTACCGGCATTTAGAACAGACGACGTCAGACCGTGCTGACAGCTTCGGGCCAATCATAATGTTTAATACAAATGATGCGTTTACCCCCGCACTGTTTACGGACGTTTCCACACACATGCTCCTTGAAAGTCGAGCACACCTGAAGTTTACATCCATATTTCTTCACCAAAGCTGTTTAAAACAGCTTACCACCTACTTGCAGAATTCCCGACGTAGCACGCCCTCTGTGAAGCCTAAAGTGCAAACAGTACTGTTGTTTAAAATGCATTTTCGGTTTGACGTCGCCTCATGCAATGTTTTTTAGTCATCATGAGCAACTTCGCGACTGTTTACCACAGACGTGAAAACAACAAAATACAGACCGTGGATATGAACGACGTGGATTGTTTACAAATACAACACTGAGCTCGCCGCACCCCACAGGAACTTCCGCTTTCTCAACGAATTTACCGGTATTTTGATACTGATGTGTGAATGATGTCTTACTGGTAAAAAGACGGAACGTCACTGCGTGTGTGAACAGCACATTTTTGTATTTACTGGTAAATTCATTCTGGTAAATTCATGGTAATTTACCAGAACTACTGTGTGAAAGAGGCTATTGACTGGTTGCTTTAGGTGTGGGTCAAACAGCCTTTTGTGCAGTCCCTTACCAATAAAAGCTAACATGGACTCCAGACCTTCTGGACTGTCTGTGAGAGACTTCAAACTCGCCCAGACCAACACGGCATCATGTTAGCAGACATCCCGACCTGATCAAAAAATTTGATTAGGAGATGTTCTGGTCCTATTTTTAATATATCTTTTACAAACTTAACACAGGTGATCTGGCAAAGCAAAGACTTATGAAACAGCATCTTCCCAAATCTCCTCTTCAGGCTCATCTTAGCGATCATTGCATTTGATAAAGTTTGGAAAAAGAAAAACATATTTCATTAGTATAGAATCATAAATGTAATGTTTTGGTTAGAAATAGAAAAAACTGTGGCCCAAGTACAACTTTGAAAGAAATAATGTTTACATTATTTGTCATGGTACACTGTCACTTCATTACCTTTTGAGTGGTACAGATTTGGGCATCTGGAAAGACACGTGACTTCACCTCTGTGTATTTTATCACACTTCTTCAAATTGCATGGTAATCTGCCTACAATATGAAACACATAATAAAATAAAAAACAAGTCATGGCCCCTTTTCAAAAGAAAATATAAATTGTGAAATACAAAACACTGCATCTTAGTTATTACGAGTAGTAGAATTTGATCTGAATACAAAACAAATACTAAATGAATTGTAATATTGTAGGGGAGATGCTTCAAAAATAAATTGTAAATTATTGATTTCTATTACAAAATGCTAGCTTGGTGGTGCGTTACAATGGTGGGTGGTAGGTCATGGACATAGCCATCATTTAAAAAATTATGATTAAAGCCATAATACATAAAGATAGAAAATAATGCTGTTATGTACACCACCACAAAGACAAATTTTATATGTCAATATGAAGCC
Source organism: Paramisgurnus dabryanus (assembly GCF_030506205.2). Lineage (NCBI taxonomy): Eukaryota > Metazoa > Chordata > Actinopteri > Cypriniformes > Cobitidae > Paramisgurnus > Paramisgurnus dabryanus. Next base: position 42,999,318 of record NC_133339.1, read on the forward strand.
TCTCTAAAACTTATGTCAACATCCACTCTGAACTATGAATTCACTTCTGGCTCTGTCTATTGAAAACAAAGGGTTTGAAATATGTAAGCCTAACTTACATACTGTAGAAGGAATAGTGACATTAAGGACCACAATGGAAATAAGTTATTTTAACTTTATTGTGTTATCCTTGACAAATGTGTTATTTCACTTTTTGTCCAATAAATCAAATCAAATCAAAAAGAAATGAATTGCTGTGCTGAACAATAACCATTGTATCCTAAATTATTTTCTTATATTTTCCTAATTACAATGATAAACCAGATATGCACTTTTTGGGCGCTTATGTATTGGATGCAAATATAAACACAAAATAATACTTACTCTTCAGCCAATGGAACACATCACAACACAACACAACAAGAAAATGACCTGTAAAGAAAAGTGAACATAAATATACAATACTTATTAATCCAGAATTGATGGCTTCTGTTTAAATTCTTAACCGTTTTAACAGGCTAACTTACTGAAAACTGTGTGTCCGTACTGTAAGTTAAATAACCCTACATTTACGCGTCAAACCCTACATTTAAATAACTTGCGTTATAATTAACTAAACAATGTCAAATAAATTTGAAGAACGAGGATAACACATTTTTATAGAAGGTAAAGACAAATTTAAGATCTTTACTACATTAGCTCAGATGCGTCACGAGCTCAGTCAAACCACTGCATCAACGGTCAACATTAAAGTTCAGAATATTTGAGTCATATCGAATTAACTGTTAATAAAAACAAAACAAACATAACTGTGAACTTATTTTAATGACTTAACCAGGAATTAATAAAAACTTACCTTAGAATTTACCATAGAAATGAAAACTGTCGTCTGAGGTAAACGGTTAAAATCCACTTTGAACTCACAAGGACCGAGGCGCGCGCACGCAAATACGTGTGTTCGACTTCTTGCTGCGCTGACAGGTAAACGTCATTGTACCGCGAGAGTGTAATTTCTTGACTCGCTCTCGCGATACATTGACGTAAAGAGGCGGGATATGGGTAAAGCTGAGGTGAAACCACGCCCGCCTAGCGCGAGTCTAGTGACAGCAGTGGCTGTTCAACCGACACTCAAGCGGCCACGCCCTTAATTATGCAGAAGTTTAAGGCTTAATATAATTTAAACGGATGAGTTACAAAAACATTCACCCCCCTCACAGTTGTCATGACGGGCAAAATTAGCTATATAGGCCAAAAACACTTTTTGTACCAGGCTGTAAACATATTATTTTCTACTGTAAAGTTGGCAATTTTTAACATGGGAGTCTATGGGAATTGACTCCCTTTTGGAGCCAGTCGATGAATTGCAGTTTAAATCACTTCCGTGTTGGCTTCATTAGAGAGATCGGAAGGTTGCCCCTCGCTAATAACACATAACAAAAGACAACATGTTAAAGAACAATAAAGATGGTAAAAAAGATGTCCCACGTCCAGACTGAACTGAAAATTAGAACTTGTTTAACAATAAACATTTCTTGTATTAAAATAAACAGAAATATTGTGCTTTTAAAACATAGCTTTTTAGATCTTCACCCGGGGGAGGGTACAATTATTTCATAAACATGCATGCACATTTTGTTCTAAATGGACAGAGCTTTATAAAAAAATAAAAATAAAAAAATGGTTTTATTATAATAAAAGTGTAGTAACTGGTTTTTGATTAAACAACAACAACAAACAGCAAAAGAAAATTATCTGCTAAGATAATAACAAACAATGATAATTTGGGGGCCCATTTGGGATGTGGTGTGAGTTTGCCTTGCCCACACTGTCCCACAATATACCTCACAGTGGGCCTGCATGGGCATGTTTTGCATACAAAAGGCTGAGGGAGCTGTCTGTGGAACCATAAAGAAAGCAGATAAAAGGTTGTATGTTATTATATTATTAAGGGTATTCTTAAAATTTATATTTGAAATGGTGCTGGGCAAAGATTAATCGCGATTAATCGCATACAAAATAAAAGTGATTATTGGTATAATATATGAGTGTGTGCTGTGTCTAATTATTATGTATAAATATATACACACACATTCATATATGTATTTAAGAAACATTTACATGTTTATATATATTTATTTATATTTTTATATAATCTATAATATAAATAAAAAAAGATATATAAATAAAACAATTCTGAAATTAATATATGAATGTGTGTGTGGTTAAATATACATAATAATTAGATGCAGTACACGCACATATATTATGCAAAAAAAAAAATCACTTTTATTTTGTATGCGATTAATCAGGATTAATCTTTGCCCAGCACTAATTTGAAACGTTATATTTTAGACATTGTGATGAAAATATAATAAAAATAAAACAACCATAATAATGCTTAAAAAAATAGCCTAATCCATCTCCTAAATTCATATGGAAATCAAATGCCCCACCAGTGTTAAAATCAATCAAATAGTATACAAAAAATATTTTTAGCTTCTTAAACATTATATAATATGAGGAACCTAGAAAAATATTTACCAAAAAGGCACTTGTTTTAAAAGGGAAAAATAAAGATACAAAGATGATTTATTTGCATGTGTCTAATATATTTTTAACTTGATCAATTACTTTTGTTAAATTTTATAAAAATAAGTATTTTCATTAAATGAGTTTTTACATTTTTATCTAAAGGATTCACAAATTAAAATGTCATAAAAGAACCATTTACCATTCGCCGTACTGACATTATTTCAACCAAATTTCAACGTTGATTTTTAAGCATTGTATTAACCTTTAGCAATCGTTTACCATTCACCTTTGTTTCAACATTGTATCAATGTTGAAAAAACAACTGAGGTTATTTTAATCAAATTTCAACGTTGAAGGTTGGTCATGCCTGCTTGGTGGTCAGGCTGGCTTGTCTTAGCTGGTTTAAGCTGGCCAGGCTGGGAGACCAGCTTGACCAGCCATAATACCAGCCTGGCCAGGCTGGGAGACCAGCTTGACCAGCCTGGTCAGCCTGGGAGACCAGCTTGGCCAGCCTGGGAGACCACCTTGACCAGCCTGGGAGACCACCTTGACCAGGCTGGGAAACCAGCTTGACCAGGCTGGCCAGCTATTTCCATCTTAAACCAGCTAAAACCAGCCAACCAGCTTAGCCTGGTTTAAGCTGTTTTTTTCAGGAGGTAGGGAACGTTCCGGGAAGGTTTCCCTTAGGTTATAAAAAAAAACCTAAAAATAACCTACAGGGAACGTTCCGGGAAGGTTCTCTTTAGGTTATAAATAAAAAACCTAAAACTAACCTGCAGGGAACGTTCCGGGAAGGTTCCCCTTAGGTTATAAATAAAAACCTAAAAATAACCTGCAGGGAACGTTCCGGGAAGGTTCCCTTTAGGTTATAAATAAAAAACCTACAAATAACCTGCAGGGAACGTTCCGGGAAGGTTCCCTTTAGGTTATAAATAAAAAACCTACAAATAACCTGCAGGGAACGTTCCGGGAAGGTTCCCTTTAGGTTATAAATAAAAAACCTTAAAATAACCTGCAGGGAACGTTCCGGGAAGGTTCCCTTTAGGTTATAAAAAAAAACTAAAAATAACCTGCAGGGAACGTTCCGGGAAGGTTCTCTTTAGGTTATTATAAAAATAACCTACAGGGAACGTTCCCAGAACGTTCTTATTTGGTTCCCAAAAAAATAACCAAATGGGAACCATATGGGAACGTTAGGGGAACGTTTTGTGTTTGTTGGGACATCGATCTAATACGAGTTTACGGGTGGGAAGTCACGGGTTTAACTGCCGTTCCAGTGCACTTTCACAGGTAGAAGGTAGTGCTGCACAATTAATCGCATCGCAATCGCAATGTCAGCCTGTGCGATTATATGACAGCAAAATGGTGCAATTATATTAAATAAATAAATGTGTGGACTTGTTAACACAAACTTTCTGATAACAGTTTGATGATTTTTCTTGCTGTTTAAAAAAAAAAAACCGGACAAAAAAAGGCAGTGCACGTGTGGCATGCACGTGTGTGGCGTGCGTTGTCACTTGTGTGTGGCGTGCGTTGTCACTTGTGTGTGCGCAGCGCGGAAATACCAGAGCGAAGATGGATGCAGAGGAGATTGACAGTGATCTGGTAGCCGAAAAAAAACTCTACGTCTGTTGTATGGCGGTATTTTGGATTTAGGATTACTGACACTGAGCAGTTGCTACATCACGTGGCAATACAAAAACATTTCTAGTTTTACAAATACACATTTTAGCATTATCACTAAACTGTGTGTGGATTTTCCTTAAAACCCATCAAGTTGACTCATGATACCATTTATTATAATCGCAATCGCACATCGCAATATTAGCACCAATAACCGCAATGGGAAAAATTACCCAAATCGTGCAGCCCTAGTAGAAGGTTGTAAAAACAACCCAGCAAGAATGCATACTCCCAGTTCAGAGTCGTAAGTCGTGGTTTTGAAGTCGTAATTCACGTGCTCAAAAACCTGCCTGGAACGCAGCATTAGTCACAGTCCTGTCAGACCCATGTCACTATCAAGTTTTTTTTCTATCATTTTGTCACGCAGTATCATTAAGATGAAGAAAAGGGAGACGATTGACACCATTTTCAAGAGAAATCCTGTAAGTGAAGTTGACAGCTGATACATTTTGAAATTAAACAACAGCAGCCTATTACCATTAGATATTAGCCTCTTTCACACAGTAATTCTGGTAAATTACCATGAATTTACCAGAATGAATTTACCAGTAAATACAAAAATATGCTGTTCACACATGCAGTGACGTTCCGTCTTTTTACCAGTAAGACATCATTCACACATCAGTATCAAAATACCGGTAAACTCGGAGAGAAAGCGGAAGTTACCTGTTGCGCGCGGCCGGCGAGCTCCGTCCGTGTCGTATTTGTAAACGGTGGGTTATGACTTAATATCCACGGTCTGTATTTTGTTGTTTTCACATCTGTGGCAAGCGGTCGCGAAGTTGCTCGTGACCAAACAACATTGCGTTAGGCGGCGTCAAACGGAACCTGCGCGTTTGCACATTAGGCTTCACAGATGGTGTGCTAAGGATGTCGGCAATTTGGCAATTAGATGGTAAGCTGTTTTAAACAACTTTGGTGAAGAAATGTGGATGTTAACTTCAGGTGTGCTCGACTTTTAAGCAACATGTGTGTGGAAACGTCCGTAAACAGTCTGGGGGAAACCGCGTCACCTGTATAAAAAACTTTCTGATTGGCCCGCCCGATCTGTCAGCGCGGTCTGACGTCATCTAAATGGCGGTAATGCTATATTTTTTGTTCACACACAGCGCTTACCGGCAAATTACCGTTAATCTTACAACCTGTCTTACTGGTAAATTGGGAGCACTGATTTACCGGAAAGGTTCTGTTCACACATGACATGTTAACTGCAATTTACCAGTAAATTACCAGTAAAGACTGTATGTGTGAAAGGGACTATTGTTTGCATCTATTTCATGATATTACTTTTCAATATTCACATAGGTTTGCTAGTGCCACAGCTGTAACTGTTTGACCCTATTCCTTTACCAATGCACCCTTGTTTAGGGGAGGAAGTTGCTGGAGGCATCAGTTTCAGAGAGAACACAGGAAGGTTCACAGGTGAGCAATGAAATGAATGTTACAGTTTGTGAAAGAGGTCTATGAAGGAAGAGAGGCCATGTGTGTGTGTGTTTGTGTCATGGGTGGCGCTTATTTCCATCCCAAGTGCACGTGTGTATATGAGGTGTTTATATCAAATTCAAAATTTCATCTATCCCCCGCACTTTTGAAAAGCTTACTATGACCCTGGGCCTGAATACCTCTGGCGTCAGCCGGAAATGTGACGCTCCTTACCATGTTTGAAAGATTCAATCGCAATGCAGTGCTAACAGGAGTTAACTTACAGGCTGAGTCGGAAGCGGGAGGAATTATGATAATGTCGGTCATGTTGCCTACAATCTGTGTGTTTTTTTTGTAGTCCAAGAAAAGAGATTTACGTTGGAGACGATAACTCACGTCATCGTTTACTTTGGGATTTGTACCTTTTGCATATCGTTAACATGTACTAATACACACTTACACACCAAAGAAAATGTAAAACCGTGAATCGATGCTCTTTAAAACACTGTAAAGTTATACACAAAACCATATCCGCACTGCTGGGGCAGGCCATCTTTTGTCCCTTATGTCAGAGTGAGGGAAATATTGCAGGTCAGTGGGCATTATTTCCAGGTACTAAAAAAGGCATGTGCTATTAAGGTGTCAAAGTTGTGCGACTTCGTAGGACAACTTTATTTTTATTCATATGAAGGTTTAACAAACACATAGATTGATCAGTCTGCAACAGTTAACAACATTGTCTTTTGTATTTTAGAGTTTTAAAAAATTCACTAATGTCAAAGTTCAACATGAAGGGGGGTGGTCCACTGCAAAAGCAAGCATTTGAAATAACTGCAGTTCTTCGTTATTAAAGGTAAGTGTGTTTGTGTGTGCTTTTAGGATGAATGGTGATTCAAAAAATGTATCTTTTTTTTAACTGGTTGAAAAATTTCTTTTAATATGACTAGGGGTGCACCGATAAATGCCGATATACACTAATAATACATGGCCAATAACTATTCTGAATCGCACAGCCAATATCACAGCTATTTCATGTACAACAGCTTTTGATCAGTAAGTCCTTATCAATATGAAATCACTGTTAGTTTGAGTTGTTTATAACATGCATTTGAAAAATCAACACTCGTCAAACATAATCATTATACATATTCATATTCTTTATGGAAATACCTGAAAAGGTTTGAAGAATAGCAATATAAATATATTCTTAAGCCATTTCCTGGAGCTGCGTGTCATAGCTGCGTGTTTATGGTAGGGCTGTGACGATAACCACATCACTGCATCACCGCAGTAATGAGATGCCTACCGCGGTGCTGAGGTCATCATCGTCATCACCGCACTTTTTTATATTTTCATAATTTATTTATTTTGCTGGTGAAAGTTACAGAAGTCATATTCTGTATGATATGAACTATACACAAAAGTCATTGTTAATCATAATTTACTGTCTATCCTGTGTTCAGGGCTTCTAGAGAAAAACAGCTTTCCGCACAAGGGGGAGGGACGGTCCATTAAACATATATAGGGGTTTATTATGTGCGCGTGTCTGATTATTGTTATTTAATTACTTAGTTTCAGTACTTGGTGTCTACAGAAAATGTTCAATTAAATACACACAAATAGCCTACTGTTACGGGCGCAATCTTCTTAAACATGAAGCCATTAATTTAAGTGCGTCATGCCCAGGTGCTCTGATATTTATTGCATGCCATGGAAACGGTACCAACTCACTCACAGCGCGAATAACAAAATCTCAAGTGCATCTCACAGCCACGCGCATTTCATTATTCAGGTGCAAGAAGGTGTCCGGCAGGACAAAATGTGCGTTGGTGATGATAAGAATAGCATAATTATTTAAAACTATAATGGGCAAACATGCCAACTTTTATTTTTTTATTATTATCAAACCTTTATTTTACCATGAAAGAAAGCACATTGAGATTAAAAATTTTTTGCAAGAGCGTCCTTGTCAAGATTGACAGATACAAGCACATTTGAGTTTGAACAAAAATCATCAACAAAACATACACAGATACACACACAAGCAAATCCATCAAAATTCCACTATCAATATGAAACTAGTTAAAACATCTACAGCCCGATGTTTCATTTTCCAAATCATGTAAAAGTTTTTTAAAAGTGTCCAACGGAACCAGTGTCCTCAGATTTAAAGCACTTTGCAAGCAATTCCAGGCAGAAGGAGCAGCAAACTTAAATGCCTTTTCGCTCACACTAGCCTCCTTGTGTTGCTCTCTGAGCAAATCAGATTTTGACATTTCCAAAATTTCCAGCTGTAAAGATGCTTCGTCTAAGGATGAAACCAGGCGTTTGGCCTCAGCAGTCCATTGTCCATCTGCTGGGACTGAAAATGGCTGTCTTAGGAAGAGCCCAGCTAACAGAAAAAAGTTCTAAGAACGTTCCCTGAAAGTTCCCAAGGTTCCCAAAAACTTTCTGCCAACGGAAAAAGTGTCCAGCTTTCTCGTTTTTGTGTTGTCTCAACGTTAGAGGAATGTTACATTTTACCATTTTAAAACGTTATGACAATGTCATGTTTTAATGTTCACACAATGTTTAAAACAACAGCTGTTTATTATATTGACTTGTTTAATTGTTATGTAAATGATAGAGAAACATTGCATTTTAATATTTTATAAAACATAATTTCTGAATGTTCAGTAAATATATTGCTGTAGAAAACACAATTCACTTATTAGGTTTATATGTTGATGTTTTGTTTAGTTTTAAGTCACCATTATTGTGATTAGTGTTTGTTTTAGTTGGACTCGTGACTCTTTGCTTGCTAGTTTTTTCCCTGGTTGTGTTAGCTTTGTGATAATACCGTAAAACAGGGGTCGGCAACAGGCGGCCCGCGGGCCAAAAGTGGCCCGCCAGTAATATTTTCTGGCCCGTCGGATTAATTTGAAATCCGTTTTTTTTTTTTTTTTTTTTTTTTAATCACACTTTTTTTTTTAAAATAACAGTTTACAAAAATGGCCCCGTGTATCATTCCTTCATTCGTTTTTCAAATCAAAACCAAAAAAAGAAAGAAAGAAAAACGACTTGTTTTTCTATTATTTATTTCCTGAACTAAAATCAAACGACTCGTTTTCTGAATGTGCGCTCAGATCAAAAATAACAAAAATGAATGAAAACGGGTTCGGACGAATTTTAATTGAACACCTTAGCAGACATATACCAATGAAATAAATTTAAACAGATCAGGTACTAACAGATTACATTTTAATAAGGGTTTTATAAGGGTTTGAATAGAAACCTTTCCGGTAAGTCTCATTCGCTTACAGTCCGACTTTTGAACTTTTTTCATTATTATTTATTCGCGTATAACACACTGACAAATAATATGTATTACCTGATAAAAAAATATTTGCGTCGTGGACAAGTTGCCACCGGCTCGCAAGAATGTCCTGAAAAAAATGCGTATAATATAGCTAGTTTAATCTTAACCGGCCGCTCTTTCTCGTTCTCTTTCTCTACCAGCGCATCCGCGATCATAACTGTCATTAGATTTTGAACACACTTCTAAAACACAATCAATCAAATAATTGCAGAGGTTTGACTTCATGAATCATTTGCAAATTTACCTCGTAAATCATGTCAATGCGTCACGCGTGAAGACGTTTAACTCCGTGACATTGCAAATTACTGAAAAGTAATTGCAGGCATTTAGAAACCACTACACAAAATATGATAAAATAAACTCTTTTACTGCAGTAATATTTTAACTATTACACTTTTAACGTAGATTTTAAAGGAATCTACTGTTCTGTTCTGTTACTTGAACTTGGGGCTCGAGCCCGACCTTAGGTTCGACAGCAAGTCAAGTTCGTTTACCGTTAATTATTAAGACTAAATGGGCAGGTAAATTCGTTAAAAAATGAAAGTAATCCGCCAAAATATGGTTTTACATGTCTATTAAAATAAAGCCATTATTAATTTTCCTAACGCATAGTTCTTTGATCTTTACCTCCTTTTAAAAATAAATTTGGCAAAGGAGGATTTTCAGCAATTTGTTTGAACAGCAACTCTGCAACCAATGGTTTCGGTTTGAGTGAGAGGCTTTGTCCTATTTAATTTATTATTTATATTTCATTTTTTTTTCTGTGACATTTTTTCTCTGCTAACAATACAATGTTAAAATAATATTTATATTGGCACGAACACAAATTTTTGTATAACATTTATAATTGTTATAGGCTACTTCATCTCTCTTTTTTCGTTAGAGACATTGAATTTGAGATTCTGGGAACGAGATCAAACGTTAAGTTTTGCGGACCCGTCAGGTCGGGAAATAAAGCAGGTGAACACAGAGTGTATTTTAAGCGGTTTACTGAATAGAACCTTGTCGGAGCTGGACAAAAAGCGGAGACCTCCTTAAACCTTAGGTGTGTATGTGTGTGTCCCGGATAAATATTAATAAAAAAGGAATACAGTTCAAAAGTCGGACTGTAAGAGTCTTTCATGAGAGCATAAATGCCTGTAATGTTACCACTAATAGTACTTGATCTGTTTAAAATGATTTAATTTATATATTATGCCTATAAAGGTGTTAAATAAAAAAATTGTCTAATCCAGTAATTAATTTTTTATCTGAGCACACAATCAGAAAACCCGTGGTGGTTAATTTTTTCATTTTTGTTTTTAATTTAAAAAACGATTGAACGAATAATACACAGACCCATAACCATGTTTTTAGCCATTTTTAATGCCGTCTTTCGTATTTTAAATAGGAAATAAAGACAATGTTTCTTGACAAAAGATCAGATAGCCTATACTAGGCTAATTCAAAATAAGACGTAAGTGTGCCAACAGCAGTTGGCCCGCCATCTACTGGCTAAAAAAAATTTTGGCCCGCGGCCAAAGTTACTTGCCGACCCCTGCCGTAAAACTTCAAATAATAGTTTGTGTAAGAATAACAGTCTTAAATTATTGGCAGCATAAATAAAGCAAACGAGGATATGCTTTTTATTGGTTGTTGCGTGAAATCTTACCCAGATACAACAGTGCAATTTTCTGATTGGCTATTGTGTAGCCTCTTTCTTTAATTTTTTGGATTGGCTCGCTCGACTAGAACTCCAGGGGAGTCAGGCTTGATAGAGAGAGCAGTGCAGCCAGATACATTTTGGGCGCTGCAGCATATTAAATATGATAAACAGTGTTTCCGCGTGAGAAATACAATGGGTGGCGGGAGTGCATGCATGACAAAGACTGAAAGCCCGGCTATTATCAGCGGCCTCAAAACACTACCGGCCTACGAGGGAAAAAAGTCCAGACTCTCCCGATTGCCACTTCGCTACTGTCATCATCACTTCAATCCTGACGACGAACCTTGTTGGGTTGTCATAGTGATGAGTAATGGAACGACTGTGTCTGTCACGTGATATCTACCGGTAATCAAAACTTTAGCGTGTGCTATCTGCACCATAGAACTGGCTTAAACAGACGATCTGACGGGTTTTAGAAGATTAAATACAACCCGAAACTAAAAAACAGACCCGGCCTTTATTTGAGACAGGCGTTTATTTACACAAACCTGTCGTCACACCAGGCGTCTAAAAGAGACAAGCGTCTATTTGAGACTCGGCTATTATTTGAAGTTTTACAGTACACCACATTTGTTATGAACATGTAAAGTTAATAGTGTAAGTCTGTGGTAGTTTGTACCTAATTAATTTACTAATCAAAAGTTTATTTTCTGTCAATAATGTAAATGAGATCCAACACTTTCACAGCAGTTTGTCATTAAGGAGTTTTAGAAACATTGGACAAAAAATATCCGCATTATAATTGGGACGCACAAACATCAAGAATCAGAGTATGAATCTCAACCATGGTGACAAATAAATGAAAAACTTCATGCTGCAATGCATGCTGGGTATCAACAAATTACAAATCTCATTCAGGACTCCCAGCATGCACTGCAGCATGGATAAATAATGTTTTTTTTACAATTTTATTTGTCACCATGGTTGAGATTCATACTCTGATTCTTGATGTTTGTGCATCCCAGTTATACAGCAGATATTTTTTGTCCAATGTTTCTAAAACTCCTTAATGACAAACTGCTGTGAAAGTGCTGGATCTCATTTACATCATTGACAGAAAATACACTTTTGATTAATAAATTAATTAGGTAGTGATCTTTACCATTATGTACCAACTACCACAGAATTACACTACTAACTTTACATGTTCATAACAAATGTGGTGTATTATCACAAACACAACCGGGAAAAAAACTAGCAAGCAAAAGAGTCCAACTAAAACAAACACCAATCACAATAATGGTGACTTAAAATTAAACAAAACATCAACATCTAAGCCTAATAAGTGAATTGTGTTTTCTACAGCAACATATTTACTGAACATTCAGAAATAATGTTTTATAAAATAATAAAATGCAATGTTTCTCTGTCATTTACATAATAGTCAAACAAGTCAATATAATAAACAGTTGTTGTTTTAAACATTGTGTGAACATTAAAACATGACATTGTCATAACGTTTTAAAATGGTAAAATGTAACATTCCTCTAACGTTGAGACAACACAAAAACGTTCTTAGAACGTCAAGAAAACTGGACACTTTTTCCTTTGGCAGAACGTTTTTGGGAACCTTGGGAACTTTCAGGGAACGTTCTTAGAACTTTTTTCTGTTAGCTGGGAGGAGGAGTTCACTTGACAGGTTAAAGCTCTGAAATCGCTCTTTGAAATTCTCTGCCAGTCTCATCACGAAGTCGCGCATTAACAGGACCTCTTGCATCTGGTGTTTCTCGCAATGCTGTTGTAAATATGGAAAGTGCAGCTTTCTCCCTTGACGATCCCGTTCAAAAAGGTCCAGCTTTAAACGAAAAGCCTCAACCGCTTCGTACATGTCAGCAATAGTGTGGTTTTTGCCTTGCAATTGCAAATTAAGCTGATTTAGGTGAGACATGATATCGCACAAAAAATGCATGAATGCCATCTCTGTGTTGTCGTTCAAAAACCTCAGAAATGTCTCTGCCTTTTGGCTTTGAAGGCTGCTTAAAAATGTACAAAGTTCATGTTGAAGTTCACACACTCGTTCCAGCACACGGCCCTTGCTCAGCCAGCGGACATCATTGTGCAGCAAAAGATCGTGCCGTTCTGCAGACATTTCTTCCAGCAAGGCTCGGAAGAGGCGATGTTGCAGACCAGAACTCGCGCGAATAAAATTGACCAGCCTCATCACAGTATCCATTGTCTCTTTCATTTTTCCAGACAATTTAGCACACAACACCAATTTATGAATTATGCAGTGAAATGCTATTAGTTTTGGATTGACAGCAGCTAGCCTGCTTATCAGACCTCTGTGATGACCAACCATTGACGGAGCCCCGTCAGTGACAACTGACACAAGTTTGCTTAAATCTAATCCATTCTTTTCAAAGAACTGCATCAGTTTGTTAAAAATGATTTCTCCGGTTGTGCGTCCCTGTATTTCCAGCAAACAAAGCAGCTCTTCGCGGAAAACCTTCCCATCAAAAAATCTGACAAACACTGATAGCTGTTCAATGTCTGTTCGATCGCAAGACGAGTCTATTGCAAGTGACATAACTTCGGCTTTCTTTATGTCGGATAAAAGATTGGACAGACACTCACCCGCCAGTGCCTCCACTCTTTTTTTTGCGGTGCAATCGGATAATGGCACCTTATGTAATAGCTCCTCAACCATTTTCTTCGTTTTCTCATAGTGTTTTAAAACTTCATCCACCATGTCAATCGCACAGGTTTTAATTAATTCGGCATCCGTGAACGGCTTTTTGGCCTTTGCTAAGTTCCAAGCCACAGGTAAGGATGCTGCGGTGGCATTCTCCTGTATGGATGTGGTTTTATGAATAACAGCAACGGATTGCTTGTAAGCTGCAACCAAGTGTGTTACCTTCTGTTTGCGAGTCTCAGAATGTTCAGGAAAATTGCTGTTAAAATTGCTGTGCAAGGAGTTGAAATGGCGTTTGATATTTTCTGCCTTACAGACAGCCACGTTCTGCGTGCATAATAAACACGTTGGCTTTGCGTTGTGGTGGTCAGGCAAAATAAAACAAAATTGTTCAGTCCATTCAGATTTAAATCGTCTATTTTCCGTGTCCACTTTTCTTTTCTTCACACTTGCCATATTTTCGTTGTGCGCGAAACACGAATGCAGGTAATGCTTGAATTTTTGCGCCAGTGACGTGCTTATGCTGACGTTACCATGAAAACCCTGAAATAAGCGCGGGCCAAACATTTTCCTCTCACGGGCCGGAAGTGGCCCGCGGGCCGCCTATTGAGGAACCCTGGTATATTGTATGTTTATATATTTAAAGAAGAACATTTACTGGAAGGCATTAAACTTTGGTGAAAATCATGAAAAACGCTGGCTGGCAACTTTAAAAAAAAACGCTGGCGGTGAATAAAGAGACAGTATAAAAAGTAAAACAGCCATCATTTAAATTCATGTTTTAAATCTACATAGCAATTTGCTCTCACTTTGCAAGCCATACCGTACCAAAGTACGTTTAACCCTTAAAGTCTGGTTCGTTTGACTAGTGTGATGGTGCATTCACACAGGGCGCAAGCGTTGACGCTTCCCATCACTTTTAATGGGTGACGCCATGCATTGTCGAACTGAATTGTGGATCCGTCTGTGCTGCGTCACTGCTGTTGCTCGCGGCAGAATATTTCTCAACTTTTCAAGCAGAAACGCATGCGTCAGCCAATCAGATCGCCTTATGCATAGAACCTTGGCAGTGCCAGCCAATTACATTTATTGAAGACCGGAGCATGTGTAGCGGCCACTGTGATTGGCCGTTGGCCACGCTTCAGACAAGCCTTCCGTCCAGCGTTAACACTTTCGTCCCATGTAAATGTAACCTGAGCGGTCTGTACCGGCGGTATGCTTAAGTGTAAATTATGCAACTGTTGTCCCTTAAAGGCGTTCTAAGCGAATCTGCGAGACATTAGTTTTTGTTGACGTTTGAATTGTTTTCAAACAGACGGAGCGTAGCTAACTCCTCCCCCTCCCCCTCCCTTCCGTGCTTTCATGAACGCGCCCAACCCCCACCCCCAAATCCTTCTTGTCGTTTATTGGCTGGAACACTTTGTTATGGTTTCTGTTTGTAGGTTTGGCCACTGTGTTGTTATTGCCGTTTGTGAAGCCTGGGCTGTCTACAGAGATCGCGTTTTTTACAGTTTGATCAGCGGGCAGGCAGCAAGCAGATAGTGAGGAGATGTTTGCTGTATGTAACAAAAAAATTTTTATGGTCTAAAACGCGTCAATTCGCTTAGAGCACCTTTAACTTAAGCTGTCACAGTAAAAACTCTGATATGGACAGCACAATGTACAGCAATGTGGGTTAATTTATGTCTTCTGAAGTAAAACGATTAGTTTGGGGGAATGCAAAAAATAACACCAAATCCTTAAAAATCAGCACCCCTAGTTAATTTAGATGCTAAAACCTAACACAGGTCCAGGCCTAGGCTTTAAGGCCGTTTCACATGGTGCGCGGCAAGCAGCGGAATTGCCGCGTGACTATAGCTTTTCTTGTGTAGTGGAAGCGTTTTGTGCAGCATTAAGTGCAAATATGTGCCTGCTGTGAAGAGCCGTGTCCTTAAAAGGGACAGTTTTTTAGGTGTACATGCAAGGCTTCACCGCCCCCATTTTGCCAATTTCCGCACGTCTCCTATTGAAAAAGAAATAAACACTCGCAGTTGCCGTGTACCGTGTAAAACGCACATTAGAGTGTGTTTATTTGTAAATGTAAAAAATGCAGCTTACCATTCTCAGCTCCAATGGGCAGGTTAAAGAGTATTTCTTAATATGAGAAAGAAAACAGAAGCACATTTTTCATGCCATTTAAAGGAGATATTTCACAAGACTTTTTTAAGATGTCAAATAAATCTTGGGTGTCCTCAGAGTATGTATGTGAAGTTATAGCTTAGAATACCATATAGATAATTTATTATAGCATGTTAAAATTGCCACTTTGTAGGTGTGAGCAAAAATGTGCTGTTTTGGGTGTGTCCTTTAAAATGCAAAAGAGCTGATCTCTAGGGCTGTCACAATGATTAAATAATAATCTCATCGCAATTGTTTGACAGAATCGCGATGATTTCAGATCACCGCAATGATTGCACATCTCTCTAAGAAACACAAGGGGGAGCTGCAGCGCCTGTATTAACGAGACAGTATCAGATTACTTTTAAATATGTGTTATGTGTTTTCATTTTTAATTAATTTGATTGATTAATATGCCTTACAAAAATATGTAAATTAAATAATCACAACAATGTGTGAAAATTATTTCATAAACAAACAAATAAAATGTATGATAATTAAATGTCAAAGCAATAAAACAGACAACGAATTGTCATAATTTATTAGACAATTAACCGTTGATTAAGGGGCGGTATTATCCCCTTCTGACAAAACTAAGTTACTGGGTTGATCTCTTTTTTTATATATATTTTCTATGGTATTCTACTAATATGCCACTTATGTTTATCAAAATTGTATTTAACCTATATGCAGAGTTTAAGGCATTGTTGGGTCAAATATACATTTTTTGGGGATAATTTAACCCAACTGTTGGGCTCGTGAGTAACCGGAGCCTGTAGGTTGAAACAGAAAACTATATACAGATGTCAGTGAATCAGCTGTGTGACGCTCCTGTCGGGGCGATGTCCATTGATCAGCAATCTTTAAAGCACTGAACAAAGCTGCTCTTATTTAAAAAAAAAATACTTTTATTATTATTTATTGTTCGCTCAGGTCAACTAATGTAAGTAAATAATGTTAACACACTTTATTGCATAGAGTTACCTAAATATGTTTAGTTGAGTTGGTGTACAGGTACAGTAGATGTAGTTTGTAGTTTGATGGCGGCTGACTTTATAAATGAGCAAGGTCGCGCAGGGTGCTTAAATCATCCAGTGATCCAATTTTTCCACCAAAATGTCATGTTTATGACTCAATCTGATTTAAATCGATTCAGTGGTCAAGCAGAACTGCAAGCAGTTTGGAGGGCTTACGAACATGTAGCGTTTCATCTTTTTAAAAATTGTACTGAGGTCAACGTATACCATAAAATAGGAAACACGACTTTGCATCGCATACGTGACAAACGAGCACGAGTGAGAAGTGTTACTGGAACTTGTGGGTTGTGTTTATGTTGGTATATTTGTGTTATGGCAGCTGTTGATATGAAGCGGAGTGACTGAAAGGAGGGCGAGTGGAGGGCGGGATCGGCCTCGCACATCCTTTGCATCTGTAAATGGGCCGTCAAGCTTCTCCTGAAACATGGAGTACTACAGCAGGAAGGAAGCATTTGAGGCAAAAATGGAACCTGGCTTTGTTTGTTCGTCCATTTGTCATCCTTTTTTAATGTAAAGTGAGAGGACCATTGTTACAAGCAGTGCAGATTTATTTCAACAGGTTATAGCATTCACACTGTTGTGCATGTTAGCAGCACGGCTCTCTGATCATAAGTGTAGCAGCACAGTAGAGGAAAAAACATTGAAAATGCAATATTAAAGGGGTCATATTATGATATTTTTTTAAGATGTAAAATAAATCTTTGGTGTCCCCAGAGTACGTATGTTAAGTTTTAACTCAAAATACCCTACAGATAATTTATAATAACATGTTAAAATTGCAAATTTGTAATCCTGATCAAAAGTGCGCTGTTTTTGGATGTGCAAATGAGCTGATGAAATGCAAACACTGATCACAATGATGGTGGTTTGTTGTAATTGAAACTCAATTGACCTGTTATGTATTTTGTCTTTCTCTCGGCAGTGCTGTGGTTGGATAGTGCAGATAAAGGGTCGCTTACTCAAACAAAGTGACTGGGTTGATCTTTATCACATTTTCTAGGTTGGCAGAAGCACTGGGGACCCAACTATTAGTGATAGACCGATATATCGGCCAGACGATATCCCGGGCCGATATTTGCGAGTTTTATGTGTATCGGCATCGGCCGATATGTGGCTGCCGTGTTCGCCGATTTTTTCCGGCATTATTTACAGACAGAGTGCTGGAAGCCGCAAGCGATTGCAGGTCATGTGACTAAAAACAACCAACCTTTCCATGACAACATCAAAAGATGGTTCCATAGCACCCTCACCTGTTTTTACTATTTGTTAAATATAGTTTTTTTAAGTTCAATAAATGTTACTTTTTTAAAATTGAGACTTGTAACATTTGGCATCATCGTGTCATTTTAATGGTGTTAATTGAGTGAGCAAAAGCAGTATCGGCTCCAAATATCGGCCAAAAAACCCCCCAAAAAACAAATCGTCAGCCTATATTTGTTATGAAACAAAAATCGGTATCGGCATCGGCACTGAAAAATCCATATCGGTCGATCCCTACCAACTATAACACTTAAACATGGAAAAAAAAGTCTCATTTTCACGCCATGACCCCTTTAACATATTTACTATAACAATTTAATTTCAATTTAATCTATAGACTTTTTATAATACAATGTATAATATGTGCGTGTTTATTGTATCATTTTCATCCGTGAAACTAACAACACACGGTTCAAGTAAGGGAACATTTTGGGGGTTATAATGTTTCCAGCTGCGATGAAAATGATGCTGTACTGGTAGTGCATATTGAAACTTTTTCACAACCTTGACCAATAGAGAATATCTTATCTCATTGTTCTGCCCCAAAGCAGATATAAGTTTATTTAGATATCACTGATATCAGTTTATAGCGCACCAACTCTGAGTCTGCTGGTCGTTTGCATTCACACAAACTTGAAGATCTCGCTGGGCACCACCTTGTGCACCACCGCGGGTGGCACTTTTGCCTTTCTTTTAGACATGTTTGACACGAAGTATACAAAGCTTACCTCAGCAACACAAGTTTTTTATGTGATAAGCTGTGTTAATGTGGTTGCATGACTGTAAACAGTGGGTCAATGTAATTAACATTCATGAGGTAAAACATGGTTATTTAAAGTGACCGCTCCCAGCGCTTTGCCTGTGCATCACATCGGAACCGTATTTAGAACCGAAAATAACAGAACCAGTTCTGAATAAGAACGGAGTCTCGCTTTCCAACCCTACCCAAAGGTCTGTCCTTCTTGATACGCATGTCAGGTATACAGGATTCCTGACTGAATCCAGAGCAATTGACATTTGTGTAAAGTAAATTGCAGTGGCGAACCGTGGGTACTTCAGCTGGGCCTTCAAAATATGCAATGAAGTGCAAATGCCTCTCCATCCATAATACTAGGCTATTCGTATTTCGTTAAATCATACAGTGAACGTGTAAAAATTCTGAGCACGCAAAGTTAAATTAAAGAATGTGCATTGTCTGCCTTTAAATGCAGTTTTAAAGTTTAAAATTACTTTAATCTAACTGATAAACACAAATACAGATTCTGCTGCTCTGTAATGACAGGGGCTCTGTAAATTTGCATTTAACAAGCTTAAATTATGTTCTTTAATTTATATTTTATTTTTTGGAAATATATATTTAGCTGTAGGATACCTTGTTAATCTTTTTCATAAGGGAAATTATAGCACCCTGCGTTCTCAGTGCACCTCCTTGTGGCTTATAACTGTTGTTATAAGATATCCAGGGCTCGCAAAATCGCTAGCCCGAGCCCCGAGGTCCAGGGGCTATTGCGAATTCTTGTCGGGCTACCAAAATGTATCTCCGCCCTGCCCATCAGGTATATTAATATTTGAATGTTTTCGCATTCTCTCAGATTTAGATAGGAAATTATATTGTATGTAATTCGGCGGCGTCTGTCAGTCATTACTATCCTCACGTAACAAGTGAAACTGTCAGGAAGTAAAAGTATAATTAAACCCATAATTTTTCTCGTGTTCGCGTCATATGCACAGGCTCCTCTGCACGCGCTTCTCACAGCTGTGCTCTTCACGAGTACGCGCATAAGTAATTTCGTTTTTACCTCAGCCCTATCAAGCTAGCCACAACGTCAATCACGTTTTCCGCCATTTACCTCAATCACTATCACCGTAGAGATTCGGGCCATTAGACTGTATTAATATTAACGGTCTATGATCTTCGTCTTTGGTGTTTTACGGCAGCTCGCATCCAGTTTGTTGCATGATTAGGACTTCATGAAGGCTTAAAATGTTTTGTTTTTTGCCCGCCCACTTGAAATCAAAACGTGATTGGTCGATTTGCCCGTCACTCTCCACACCAAAACACATAGCTTGGCCTTCCCTGGGATTCATGAAGTCCTAACCAATGAAAGAGCCAGATAACAGGGCCGTAATAGAGACAGACGATTCTGATTGGATTAGATGTTTTCATGACATGAACCTGACAGTAAGCTTAACGTTAGAACATAGATGAGAGAAAATATATTACATGTATTGTATTAAATTGAATTAAATAGAAATTTAAAAATGTAAAAACATATTTTTATTGAATATTATTTATTTGTATTATTATAATAAAAAATTATTTTTATTAATTTTTTTAGGCCTTCTCTGAAGGCGTAGAAGGCCCTGAAGGTTCCCCACTGGTAAATTGTATATGAATGCAAATTTGTTTCTCTCCTCATGCACATTCATGTTTGTTTCATGACAACCAGTTTTTGGAATAATTAAATGTCTTGAAATAAAACACATGAATAATGTCTTATGGTGTGATAACTGTGGTATATGAAGAATAATTGACACCGGGCCATTGAATTATTTGAAAGTAAAGCACATCTGAGGTGGTAATGCGGCCATGATGATTTGTTCTAGTTTAATATTATCAGAAAGAAGCTAAAATAAAACTTAACAAACAGGCACTCTTTTCTTTTTCTTTTCATTTTTTCCATTTATTTCTTTCCCTACCACACATATATTTATGGTTTATTTGTTGAAATTAAATAAATCTGTTATTTCAGTTAAACTTGGCATTATTTGAAACTGTAATGCGGTTGCTAGACCTGGAAATACTTCATAGGCATGCCTTTGCTGAAAAAAATAGACGTCTTCTTGGGTCCAAAGAAATTTACCCGACCCAAATAATTTTTTATCCAAACCTCACTTGCATAAAAATTTTTCTTTAAAAAGCAGTCCCTCCAGAAAAACGCAATTATGCAATCGCATTATTCAATGCATAATCAGCCAAAGTCCGCATATTTATGCCGGGCCACATTTTTTCAAATACATCGCACTTTTGCACCATAAATTGCAGATTTCCATGCGGAAAATATGCAGGGTTTGCATGATTTCATTATCCCTGCATTTTTGTGGCAAAAATCACATATATGAAACGTTGCATTTACTTCACACAAGTGCAGCCATGACCCCTATTGCCATGGGAACGCTATAAAGTGACTTGATTATTTGACGATTATTTGAAGTTTTGCAAGTTCCTGCAGTTTTTGCAATTCCCACAATTTTTGCAAGTTCCCGCAATTTCATTGCATAAAATTGCATAAATATCCCGCATATTCCATTGCATTTTTTAAGAAAACGTGCAGCAAGATCAATGATTTTTGCCCGCAACAATCACAAAAAAAAAATTCTGGAAGGACTGAGAAAGACCTGACCTAAGACAAACCCAAAAAATTTGACTGAGTGGCATTTTTTACCCAACTCAATCCTAATGTAAATGACACTGATGTGTGTGCAAACAGCAGCCTCGCATGCAGTGGCCTCGCAACAAATTTGGTCCGCTGCTTCATTTATTTTCCTTTGTTATCTGTTGACGACACCAAGCTAACCGCTAAAATGTGCATTTAAATTGATTGACAGGTGACTCAACAAAAAATTTACCTACCAACAGCCACACAATGTCGCAAGCGCTCTTGGCAAACAGACCTCCAGTTTTCAGATCTATGTGGACCTGTGAAGATCTCTAATGCGCACACAATGTTTGTCAACCAATCAGAATGAAACATTCAACAACCCTGTGGTATAAGTAAGAATAATGAATAGCACATTCCAGATTAACCATTATTATACTTTAAGGTAATTGTAACAATAAAATACTCTAATGCATAATAAAAAAATTGCTGTATTTCTGTCAAAGATCTGTTCAGTAGTTATATGCATGTGCACGCCTTTATGCACCATGGTGTCCAAATGAAAACAACAACAGTGACAGATGAGCTTGTTTTGTTTTAATAGCAGACTGTTAACAAAGAGAAATGACCTGACAGAAATGTTTGAATATTAATTCACCTTAGGCTCCGTCCTGAATGTTCCTCCTTGCCATTGCAGTCCACACTTTGGTGACGTATTGGAAAATGTTAACTTTAAGTTCAGTCCGTAATATGAGTTTGGAATAACACAATGCTAAGTAAACATCAACAATATTGTGTTTTTTAGGGGTGTGCTGTTCCTTTAAGCACGTTAAGGAGATGCAAAACGCACTGCTGTCTCTGCTTTCTTTTATTCTCTCTTGTATTTGTTTATCTGTGTTTGTGTCTCACAGTCTCTTCTCTCTTCCTCCAGCTGAGTAACTTCTGAGTTTCCGATCATCTTCCCTCAGGCTCTATCCCTCAAACTGTCCAGATGAAGAAAATGCATCCCAACACAACACAGTATGTAGAATGGGCTTCAGAAACAGATGGGACACAGAAATAAGATAACAAGCACATTTCCAGGCATTTTAAAGTAAGTTTGAAAGCCGATGTGAAACCTCTAATGTCCTTTCCATCTCTTCTCCTGTCTGTTAGCCATCATGACATAAGCTCACTGCTGCTGTTTGTTAACCCTTATGAGTGATAAAGTCACAAAGTATTCCTTAATGTTGACCTGTGTGAGCCAGAGGAAGACATTTACTAAAAAATATAACTGCAAACTGGGCATACAGGGCCAAGAATGTGGCTTTTGTATTAGACACTGTATTCATACTATATACTCACCTAAAGGATTATTAGGAACACCTGTTAAATTTCTCATTTATGCAATTATCTAATCAACCAATCACATGGCAGTTGCTTCAATGCATTTAGGGATGAAAGGGGATTGGAAAGATTTAAGCAATTTTGAGCGTGGCATGGTTGTTGGTGCCAGACGGGCCGGTCTGAGTATTTCACAATCTGCTCAGGGATTTTCAAGCACAACCATTTCTAGGGTTTACAAAGAATGGTATGAAAAGGGAAAAACATCCAGTATGCGGCAGTCCTGTGGGTGAAAATGCCTTGTTGATGCTAGAGGTCAGAGGAGAAGGCAGACTAATTCAAGCTCATAGAAGAGCAACTTTACGAAATAACCACTCGTTACAACCGAGGTATGCAGCAAAGCATTTGTGAAGCCACAACACGCACAAGCTTGAGGCGGATGGGCTACAACAGCAGAAGACCCCACCTGGAGGGTACCACTCATCACCACTACAAATAGGAAAAAGAGGCTACAATTTGCACAAGCTCACCAAAATTGGACAGTTGAAGACTGGAAAAATGTTGCCTGGTCTGATGAGTCTCGATTTCTGTTGAGACATTCAGATGATAGAGTCAGAAATTGGCGGAAACAGAATGAGAACATGGATCCATCATGCCTTGTTACCACTGTGCAGGCTGCTGGTGGTGGTGTAATGGTGTGGGGGATGTTTTCTTGCACACTTTAGGCCCCTTAGTGCAAATTGGGCATCGTATAAATGCCACGGCCTACCTGAGCATTGTTTCTGACCATGTCCATCCCTTTATGACCACCATGTACACCACCATGTACTCATCCTCTGATGGCTACTTCCAGCAGGATAATGCACCACGTCACAAAGCTTGAATCATTTCAAATTGGTTTTTTGAACATGACAATGAGTTCACTGTACTAAAATTGCCCCCACAGTCACCAGATCTCAACCCAATAGAGCATCTTTGGGATGTGGTGGAACGGAAGCTTCGTGCCCTGGATGTGCATCCCACAAATCTCTATCAACTGCAAGATGCTATCCTATCAATATGGGCCAACATTTCTAAAGAATGCTATAAGGCAATTTGTGGAATCATAGTATTAGTATGGTGTTCCTAATAATCCTTTAGGTGAGTGTAGTTTGGAAGTAGGCAGTGTTGGTTGGAGTTTGTGTGAGTTTTCATCTCTGGCTGTAACCAAACTTGATATATATATATATATATATATAATCTCCTCGGGTCATGATGTTAAAGTCACCTACCAGGTTTCATTTCAATAAAGTTTTGTTGCTAAGATATGCCCTCTGTTTTGATTCGACACAGTTGGAAGTTGCATTGAAGTATGGCAGTTGGCATATTGAGACAGTTTAGTACAGTACACTGGACACAAACAGATTCAGTCATCCATTTCCTCCAAGCTGACATCTCTTGTCACCTAACTGTCGGCAGTCACTTCTTGGCACAGCACGCATGTGACGCACAGTATGTTCATGTCACAGATGGTCTTCAAGAGGAAGAGGTTTTCATTTACATGATTCTGACTATAGGTGTATTCTCACAGATAGAGATGATGTGCAAATTGTTCAAATCTGATTTAATAATAATAATAATAATATCCATATATCTGTGAAGAGACATTTACAAATGATTTGAGTCTCGTGTGACTGTACAGTAAGCAGATCTGGCCCATGCAGCTAAATCAAAAATGCCCTGGAGACACCAGACGGATGGTTGTTAAAGTTTATTAAATGTGGCAGATGGTACGGAAGAGAAAGTTTTTGATTAGTTAAATGCTTTTAAGAACTTGTTAGCGTATGCAAATTCATGTTTTAAAGGTAATTAGAAGTTAAGGATCTGTAGGAAAAGCACATTTAAAGTTTGTCAGAGTGTATTTGGTGGTTTCTCGTTCTCGTATTGCCGCATATGCATCATTAGTGATATAAATTATGACATTAAAAACATTTCCTCAGAGCGTACTGTTAAAAGTGAAAATTAAAAAAGATTATTTGGACTGGTTGATTTTATACAACATCTATGACAAAGTGCACACAAGTTTTTGGTAGGTAATGCACTGCACTTAGTCTGTATATATTTTCTACTAATTTACTGTCTGTTCATTTAAAAATAAAATAAAATTTGCATAAAAGTACCACAAGTAGTATACCTGTAAGTTAAAGGTGCCACAGAATGCATTGAAATAATCTGTTAAATTGTTCTCCGATATCTACACAGAAGGTATGTGACATTATTTTGGGCAAAAATGATCCGAAACGTACCGTTTCACATGTTCATTTATAACCCTCGGCTTTGCCTTTATAATGAAACGGTCTATTATTACCTTACTTGAAAGGGTCATGAATAATAATGTTGAGCTCTGCTCTTATTGGCTGTTTCTAAAAGCAGCTCATTTCAGTAGCTCTGTGTGTGTGTGTGTAAACAGACCTTATGTTTGAGTCTGTATCAGATGAAAAGACAGATTTTGAGGAATAATCAATTGTTTGGAGATTGTTAATGGACATTTCTGAGTGATAAGTTTGTGTTTTTTTCATTATGGACCTCCAAAACGTAACTGTTAAGTCAATAGTAGAGCTTCTGCCTAAATGCTAGCATATAGTGCTAAATCAACTGTAACAACTAGCATTGTAACAACATTGTACTTAATTTAATGTTGGGACGTAAAGTCACAGTTGGTGTTATGTTGAGATTGGCCAGTTTTTCAGCGGTCTTTTGCATGAACGAGGTTTACATAGAATAAGAAGGAGGAAACTATTGCGTTTGAGGCTCACAATATGACATTACCATATACAGAGTTCTTATTATTCATCTATGCCTAGATAAATACATACAGTACTGTGCAAAAGTCTTATGCTGCGTTTACACCAACCACGTTTGAGGCATCAAAATCGCGTCTACCGCGCCTAGTTTTTCTGCTTGAACGGTTTGAATGCATTTGCACATCTAGAGCGAAGTAGACGCGCGGAAAAAGCAAGCATTTGACGTGTGTCAGAGGAGAAATCCGCTTCTTGTGGGAGGGGCAAGTGCTATGCGGTTGACTGTTTGCAAGATGCGGATTTATCGAGAGAGTTACCTGTTTGTATTTGGTCACCTTACTTTAGGGGGGAAATAAACAGTGCCGGACGATAAACGTCACGTGACTCAAAAGTGAAATGTGTATTAACAATTTACCAGGTTGCCCAATGTCCTCACTGACACTCTTCCAAGCGAGGTCCTTTTTATTCCTGTCTCTATTAGCCTGGGTGCCAGCCGATCTTAGCCCCGCCCACAACATTTTGAGGAACGGGAAGATCGGTCTGGGGTTTCACCGTTGAGGAGCTACTATGCTCGACCCAAAGCTGGTCGACCAATCAAATTGTCAGGGCGGGCTTTATACGATGATGGACAGATGATCAGTAACGTAAATCAACCACGTCACCAAAAAGCGCGTGTGTTGAATCTGTTGTTTACAACGAAATGGCTGCCGCGCTAGAAATCAGATGTGTGGACTCTGACATTGAGTCTCTTCTAAAAGATATCGACAGAGCATTGATTTTAAAAGAGGAACAGAGAAACGCGAGCAAGGCATTTGTTGATGTTTTTGCCGTCCTACGGGATTTGACAAAAGTTGTCGCACTTATGAAGGATCAAGTTAAAGAAGCAACTGAAATGGGTATCACGGCGATGCAGCTCGGTGTGCACGACGAGATGGATATAATTAGCGGTCGTTGCCAGCTTCTTTTCGGAAGCCCGGAATCGTGGAGGGACATGCTAGGCTCGGATATTTTTCAAGCAAACGTAATGGGTATCGTCGTGGATGAAGTTCAACTAATGTACAAATGGTAAGAGATAGTCTTACTGTATGACTTAATGTGATATAAATGAAATGTTGTAAACATAGTAGGTGTTGATGTACGTTCGCAAACTCAGACTTGTAGTGTGTGTCATTGTAGCGAAATAACTAGCAGTTCGGTCAAGCTGCAAATACGTCATTTCAACATACGTCTCACACCCCGTTGCTTTGATTGGTCGTAGGTCTATCCAATTGAGTGCAGAGGCATTTTTTGGTTGAGACACGCCTCATAATTATAGCTCAATGGAGTGGTATCAGACTCAAATTCTGACTAGAATTGAGTATGACAACGTCAGGCTATGTCTCTATAGAAATAAGAACTTGTGTCGTATAGCTCCGGGTGACTGCTCACGGACAATATCAAGCATTCCTCCATGTTGAATGAGTGACTCCGTGCGGGGCTGCCACCACAGCAGCAAGCAGGCTCCTGATTGGTTAAAGCGGCGCGAAAATCCGCCAAAGTTCAAATGTTTCAGCCACAAATGCACGTCAAACGCAAAATGCACAAAAAGCACCATTCGCGCGTACCGCCCCAGACGCTCAGGTCTACCACGCTAAACGCCTCATTTGTGCCGCATGACCTCCAGACGCGCGTCTATAAGTCTTCACATTGACTTAACATTGAAATCACTCGCGCTTGACGCTTCTACTGCGGCTGGTGTAAACACAGCATTAGGCCACCACCACCAGACTTTTATTTTTCAGTCTATTTTGTTAAGATACAAACAGAAAATACAGGAAATATGTAAAAAAAAAAATTCAGGACTAAATGTCCTCTTTAGACATCGTCAGCGTTTAGTGTGACCTCTCTTGGCACTAAACACATCTTGAGCGTTTATGAGTAAAACACTAATTTCTTTAAATTATAAATTAGGATTTAATTTTATTTAGGTTTAAGAGAGTCTCCTGTACTGCTCAAGTGGAAGGGGAGTTTACCCTAAAAACTTGACACATTTAAATTTCTATACAGTTTTTTTAATACTACATACACATTTCCTGTATTTTCTGTATGTATTCTATTAAAGGTGACATAGAATGATTGAACGGAGTATTTATCCTTGTTCTGTGATGTGACATGTAGACAAAAATGTTTTTGTTTGTGTCTGTAATGCTTCCTAAAAACCTCTCTCAGATAGCTCTATTAGGGTGGTGGATTTTAAACAAGTGGTTTTGCACCTATTTGGCTCCCCCTACTGGCTTAACTTGCAATCTCATTACTGATTGGCTGACTTTGCTGCCACTCAAAAAATGTAGCCAATTATTTTAAAGTGGAGGGGCAGGGAGATGCCTGTGATGTCATAAGCATCAGTTTTTCAGATTGGGCCGTTTTCTGGCTGACATTTCTAAAAGAGGAATTTCTATGAGACTGAGATGTTTAGCATGTCTAGCACTTTTTGTATGTTTGTGAATGTGAGTAGACTACCATTATTCAACAAAGACAAGGTAAAAATGTTAAAGAGACTGAGAAACAATTATATATGGTCACTATAACATTGCAAAAACCACAAATCTGATTCTGGCATGGTGGCCTAAGACTTTTGCACAGTATTGTACATACAGGTTTTACATTCTATGGCACCTTTAAATGCCTCCTTGTTTACTATTGCTAGTCTCATAATTGCGAATGCCTAAAAAAATCTATACGATTATCCATCACTGTCACATCTGAATCCCAGTCATGTCTATCATGATGCTTATCAAGAGCATTGAATGAGCCCAAATGAGAAATGAGTTATTCATGTCATCAGTCACTGTGTAAACTGTACATCACTGCAGTGATAATGAACAGTTAGCATTCAGCACAGCATGTCAGGGTGTTTATATTATAACCTCGCACCATCAGCAATCATTGACATTTCTCCAGGGACCTGAAGATCCGGTTAAAATCAGACTAATCAGTGATCAACAAACACAACAGACTCGTGTTGACAAAGTAAGCCGAGTTTGTTTTAAGTATAGGAGGTTAACCGAGAGAGCGAAGAGAGAGAGAGAGAGAGCTCGATGTATAAAAAGAGTCCATAATCACATCATGAATGAGTCCATTAAGCTCTAATGGAACCGATAACAACCTGAGCGGAAGTAATTCCCCATTATAAGAAATATTTATAGCAGATATAAAATTGCCCCTTTATCAAACGTCATTATGACTTTTGACAATTATGTCTGTACGTCAGAAACGTAAAGAAATAAAGGGACCGAAATTGCACATCCCCATTTCCAATAATGGAAACCTCGGCCGCTCAAATTTATGTGATTTTTTTGTTTGTTTGAAGGTACAGGTGTAAACAAAAGCTTTGAGTGTGCAATGCCTGGTTTATCCAGTCACTGAGGTTAAACTGCAAATGAACAAAGCCATACGCAACATACTCGGCCATTCAAGTTCATTTCTCCAGTGTTTGTTGTTCCTAATGGGCTGAAATCCTGTAAAGTATTATCTGTTTAAATACTGTAATAAAGCTCATGTGATCGAACAGAATACAAGCGTAGTTGCTAACCAAAAATCATCAGATCTGTCACTCCACCTACTGTCCTATAATCAACCATTATAAAACTATTATTTAATATTTAAATGCATTCAAATGTATGCTCACCCATCTGTCACACAGACATCTTTATCATGATCACAGTTCAACAATATAGGCTACATGAGATATGCTTTACCCTTCTATAGTTATTTATTTTATAATAATAAATAAATAGTTTATTTTTAAAGAAAGTAGAATTAGGCTAACACGATCAGAACCCCTTTCATGAACCCCTTCTTAATCGATCGCTCTTAACAAAGCAATTTGTAGTCTTCTGTAATAACAAAGCTACCGTGAACATTATTATTAAGGGCCGTTCTTCTGTTTCTTAATTGATAAAATCATTACACATCTTTTTTGAACATGCATAATGTGTAATATCACTATGAGATCAGTGCACCTAGCAGGACAAAAGATTTTTATTTGTTTGACTTGTCTTTCGATTCACTTTCAAAGATTTCGTACGATTATGCCTGGGCTCTCCCTCGCTTCAGTCTAACAGTCATCAACTGAATGACTTTCAGGGAGCTTCATCTCCTCAGCAAAACAATATAATAGATTAGGTCTGGCAAAAACATTTAAATTCTTCAATTGTGCTTGGTCTTACTATTCTTCCTTTTGTATTGCACAAACCCGCTCTACTGCCCCATTCAACATCCCTACTGTACATGCCTTCATTGTTTATTATTTTGATTCTTGAAAATTGCGTTTTTCATTAAGCGCTAGTATCAGGAATTCAGTTCCATCTAAGATGCCTTCTTTCAGAAATGCTTCCATCAGCTTCTTCCATTAACGATGAATTACTCTCATTTCATAGTGTTTCTTTCAGCTTTATACAGTTTTCTAAGATGTGAGGAGTTTACCACGACAGCATTTTCTATTATCCCTGCTCCTATGCTCATATTAAGGATGGGACAATGGACCAAATGTGTACTTCTTGAAAGGTCCCAGCTAACAGAAAAAAGTTCTAAGAACGTTCCCTGAAAGTTCCCAAGGTTCCCAAAAACGTTCTGCCAACGGAAAAAGTGTCCAGTTTTCTTGACGTTCTAAGAACGTTTTTGTGTTGTCTCAACGTTAGAGGAATGTTACATTTTAACATTTTAAACGTTATGACAATGTCATGTTTTAATGTTCACACAATGTTTAAAACAACAACTGTTTATTATATTGACTTGTTGGACTATTACGTAAATGATAGAGAAACATTGCATTTTATTTTTTTATAAAACATTATTTCTGAATGTTCAGTAAATATATTGCTGTAGAAAACACAATTCATTTATTAGGTTTAGATGTTGATGTTTTGTTTCATTTTAAGTCACTCACCATCATTGTGATTAGTTTTTGTTTTAGTTGGACTCTTGACTTTTTGCTTGCTAGCTTTTCCCTGGTTGTGTTAACTTTGTGTTAAAACACCACATTTGTTATGAACATGTAAAGTTAATAGTGTAATTCTGTGGTAGTTGGTACATAATGGTAAAGATCATCACCTAATTAATTTACTAATCAAAAGTGTATTTTCTGTCAATGATGTAAATGAGATCCAGCACTTTCACAGCAGTTTGTCATTAAGGAGTTTTAGAAACTTAACACAAAAAATATCTGCTGTATAATTGGGACGCACAAACCTCAAGAATCAGAGTATGAATCTCAAACTAGCAAGCAAAAAGTCAAGAGTCAAGAGTCCAACTAAAACAAACACTAATCACAATAATGGTGACTTAAAATTAAACAAAACATCAACATCTAAGCTTAATAATTGAATTGTGTTTTCTACAGCAATATATTTACTGAACATTCAGAAATAATGTTTTATAAAATAATAAAATGCAATGTTTCTCTATCATTTACATAATAGTCAAACAAGTCAATATAATAAACAGTTGTTCTTTTAAACATTGTGTGAGCATTTTTAAACATTGTGTGACACACACTTTTTTTGAAAATATGCTCATTTTCCAGCTGCCCTAGAGTTAAACATTTGATTCTTACCATTTTGGAATCCATTCAGCTGATCTCCGGGTCTGGCAGTACCACTTTTAGCATAGCTTAGCATAATCCAATGAATCTGATTAGACCATTAGCATTGCGCTAAAAAATAACCAAAGAGTTTCGATATTTTTCCTATTTTAAAATTGACTCTTCTGTGGTTACATTGTGTACTAAGACCGACAGAAAACCAAAAGTTGTGATTTTCTAGGCAGATATGGCTAGGAACTATACTCTCATTCTGGTGTAATAATCAAGATCTTTGCTGCCGTAACATGGCTGCAGGAGGCGCAATGATATTACACAGCGCCTGAAAGTAGTCCCCTTGATTACCTTTTAATAGCAGAGGACTATTTTCTGGCACTGCGACAATGATTTAAAATAGGAAAAACAATGAGAAAACTACATAAAATGACACGAAAAACACAGTCGTGCCACGGACACGAAAAACTATAGAAATTTGTGTGAGTGACACGAAAGACATTCTTGCTCAAGGCACGAAAAAAAGCTGAATTTCGTGCCATGGACACTAATAAATTAATTAATTTTTTTTGGACTATTACATGACTTTCCCTGAGATCATGTTATTTTTATCTGTGACTATTAAGAGTGTTTGTGTTGGAGTTGCCATCTGTTATCATCTGCCATGCATCATATCATCTGCACATCGGTCGGTTTACAATACATGTTTAACTACCCTTTTATCACACGTTGTTGTTCTTGTCTTCTGTGTACCATAGCAACGGTGAAGCATATTTGTTAAGAGCCAACGTGATCTGATGAAAATACGTAAAGTTTAACATATATTTACTTGCGTTTAAATAAACTGAACCATATACATGTTATACATATAATATCAATGTGTTGACAAGACTAATACAGTAATTATTTAGTATAAACAGCTTTACAGATGTACAGATTTGTACATATTCCTATAAATATTAAAAGACGAGTTATATCGTCAATTAAGAGAAAACATTTGCATCTGCAATATCGCGATAATCCACTAGATCTAACCAAATTTATGAACAAAAAACTGAAGCCAAAACGATATTTACTAAACTCTGTGTATGTTTTGATAATGGTTCTGAATCTGATCTCATGCAATTTTCAGTTTGTTTGCTAAAAAAAAACATTTTTAAAGAAAAATACCCATATTTAAGAGTTTATAAGCGGGGAAAAATATAGAAAGTGTTTTTTCCCCGTTTTGTTTGTTTATTGTTTGTTTGAAAGCAGACGGTCGGTTCTTTCATTTGATACATTTGTAGTTTTATATATTTTTTTAACAAAATTTTCCTGGAAGGCATTTTGTGAAACTTTTGTGAAAATCACAAGTCATATTTTCTGACTTTTTTATTTAAGACTTAGTTTACTTAATGAAATGTTCATGACTCTCAGATTTACACAATATTAATCAAGACTTAAACCTTTAAACCTAAAACTAATCACATAACCATCTTGTAATATTTAGTTTGTTTGTCATGTCACACGCAGTGTTTTTTCTCCTATGTAACAATAATTGGACCAAAACACAACATAAATTCACAAAAGATTTTATTAATTCGCTGTAATCCACATCTTTAAAGTTCAAACGATTGCGAAAAACAAATTCAGCCCTTTATCCAGCGATCACATCAACGACCATAAACGTCAAATCTCGGGTTCATTATAAATTCAAAGCTTTACGACATTGCTTTACGGCAGTGATATCAAACACTCATTGGCTCTTGCGTGCTACGTCACAGATTTGCGACATTGTCGTCTTTCAGTCGATTAAATTTGAAATGTGCGCCTTCACAGAGAGAAGCCGAATTAACGTTTTTCGTGTATTCGTGGAACTTTAACACTTCTCTGTACTTTATATATATTTTTATTTATAACAGTATATGATTTTAATAAACTGTTAAGGGGTAGGACTGTATTAGTGGATTAAAATATCTTTTAAATGCTATATTGTTACAAAAAATTTTCTACACATGACATTTCTGTCCATTACGTCGCATAATATAAAAATAATACATTATTAAATTTTTTTTGTACAAAAGGGTTTGGGTTTAGGGTAAGGTTTTGGGTTAGGGCGGTGACATTATTGATCAAATGGTTAAAGGAAATTATCTTTACGGTATGAAAGATTTGTAAGATTTGTATGTTTTATAGTTGTAAAAATTTAATGATTCACTTAAATTTTATACAGTGCTTTTCACAATTGTTTAATTGTTTAAAAGTTTTACATAAAAAAAATGCAGGAGAAAACAGAGAAATCAGGGGACAAAAAGTAGCAAAGTGCAGCGGCTAAGATTAAACCTTACAAGTGAACGTAGAAATAATGTAACGTATAGAAGAGAGATCTAATTTAAGCCAATGTCAGCTGACTCCCTAGGGGTTGAAAAAGTCCTAGGAGGAAAAAACCTTTGAGTGAGAGCCAGACATAACTGATCTTATAAAGGGTGTGCTACAGTATATATTAGATAAAGTATTATAAAATTGTATGGTGATTAAAACATTTAAATATATATATATATGAGCTTCATGGCAGCAGGAACCAACTCTGTTAGTCTCAGTGTATTCGGGTTCAAAGACGAGACAAGGAAAGAGAAACAAAATCCTATTAGCGTATGGGCCGCTCGGATGTAATGCAATGAAATGTTGCAAATACGTCTACATTGTACACCTTAGCATCAATTTAATATAAGTATAAAAATATATATAAAAAAGTATTTAAGTATCAAAAATACATGTCGTGTTTTTGAAAGTTACATATTAATACTATGTATGGACCAAGCTGCAATGACAAGACAGACTGCTTGGCCTGTGACCTTAAAGGTGATTTAAATGCATACATGTAGAGAGAATCTGTATCACTAATGCAACAAAGAGATTCAGGTCAGCTCAGCACACCAACAAGATTTAAATAAACATGTCCTTGTTTAAAGTCTCATAATCTAAAAATGATGATGAGTTTGATTTCACATTGATTTCAATCTTTGACATGACCTTACTCATTCAATATTAAAGAAATCAAGGTTATATATTCACTAAATGTTCTTTACATTACTGTATGTACAGGCTGGGTCACATACTGTATTTGTTTGGATCGTTATTTTGGCTGCTTCACTACCCCTAACCTTCGCCTTACTCACCCTAGTAACCACCCAAAACACCTATACCCAAAATACACACCTTAGCAACCACCTGTCAAAGCCTTGGCAACCAACCAGACAACAGTAGCAACAAATGAACAACTAGATTTCAACTGCTTAAGTATTTACATGCCTTACATAACATTTGATTTTAAATGTCTCTAGTTTGTGTTAATGAAATTGTCTTGTTTTATTTGTAGTGTCATTAATAATAGTAAAGGCCAGTATGAGTTTTTGTTTGTCTTTCAATGGTGCAATGAAAGGTTGTGTATGTCTGCATAACATAAAACAGACTCTTCTTTACTGGAGCTATACGTCTATAGTGAAAGGATAAACTACACACGGTTTTTTAAACATATATTTATTAAGTCACAATTTTGGCATCATAATTAATCAAAACAACATTACACAAGCACATGTTTGTACTCTACAGCACGCCAGGCCTTCTTTGTCTGCCTAACCATACCACGTGTACCCGGTCTACAAAGCAAGCCAGTTACACCAAAGATAAAAACACTGTTGGAAATGTACTGAGGTATAAATAATACATTCAACCAAAGTCAAAAAATATTAAATGATACTGTATATTAGCTTATATCCTCTTTGAAACATGGTAACACTTTACAAAAGTTTGTATTTGTTAACATTAATTAATGCATAAGCTAATATGAATTAACAATTTATAACTTCCTGCATGTATAAATCTGTTAATGCCAATATCATTTGTTCATTCACTCATAATTCATTGTGCATTAAGTAACCAAATATTTGATTTTGAAAATGCATCAGGAGATGTAGAAATTAAGATAAATGCTGTAGAAATATTGTTCATTTAGTTTATTGTTTAGATCTTAATTTATGTTAACTAATGTAGTTAACTAATGTTAACAAATAAAACATTATTGTAAGTACTGGAAGTATTTGAAGAGTTCAGATGCTAAACCCTCTAAGTGCGTCTGACATGTTTTCTTGCAAATGAGAATTTTTTATGAGGCTCTTTGGTGGTTTCCCGGACAGAGATTAGCTAAAGCTAGGCCTTAGTTTATTTACGAACTATAACTTTTTTTAAACAAACATGCCTTACATAAAACATTACTTGTGTGCATTTTGAGGCAAAACAAAAGGCACTGATTTATTTACCAGATATTGCAGTGCAAGTTGTTTCCAGTTTGAGCAGCTCTGACATTTATTTTAGTCTAGGATTAGTCTAATCTCTGTCCGGGAAACCGTCCCTATAAGTTTAGGTTCAGTAATTTTACTTTAATGGCAATGAAATGATTATAAGTTGGTAATTAAAATGCCTTATTTCCATATTCACAATTTTGACTGTCTTTCACTGCAAAACCCTCTAAGTGCATGCAACCTTTTTTTTTTTTAGCAACAAAACAATTGCAAAATCACCAAAGATGCAACTAGCAACACTGCAAATGATAAAAGTTAGAATTTAAAAAGAAGAAACTGAACCACAGATTAGGGGGCGCTGTGATGCATGTCATTGCCACATTCGGGTTGTATTTAGGTTCAAGTACTAACAGGGGACATCTTCCATGCATTTTGAGAACTGCCGTGGCATTTAACAGATTTTGAGAACAATTTGGATTGCCGGGGGCCAGGATTAAGCAAATTTGAAGTGAAAGTGTTTGATGAAGATATATTACACGTTGAGAGCATTTGGTCAATATCATTACCTCATTTTTGATGAGGTTGCATTTAGAGGCTTTTGCATCTGATCTCTTCATTTATACCCCAAGATGGCTGGCCATTTTTATTTACTGTCATGCATGAAAAACTAAACAAATTTAGGCAGAATGTCTGAGCTCATTTTTCATACAATGAAAGTGAAAGGTGATTTATGCTGCCTTTTTATGGTATATATGGTACCTTGTGCACTATATTTGCAAAAAAAAACCACCGGCATAGACCAGCATAATTCCCATGCTGGTTTGGTGCTGGTTTAGCTGGTGCACTGCAAAAAATGATTTTCAGGAAAAAAAATCTTATTTTTTGTCTTGTTTTCAATAAAAAATATCTTAAAATTCTTAAATTAAGATGTATTTTCTTGATGAGCAACACGACCCAAGAAAAAATTCTAGTTTTTAGACCAAAAATATCAAATTTAAATGATTTTGTGCATAAAACAAGCAAAAAAATAATAATAATCTTCCAATGTGGTAAGCCAAAAAATCTTGAACATTTTTCTTAAACACTAAATTTACTAAATTCAATTTCTTAATTGCTTAACAGAAAAAATTGCTTAAACCATTGGCAGATTTTTTTGCTTGTTTTATGCACAAAATCACTTAAATGTGCAAATTATA
This sequence comes from Paramisgurnus dabryanus, assembly GCF_030506205.2. Taxonomy (NCBI): domain Eukaryota; kingdom Metazoa; phylum Chordata; class Actinopteri; order Cypriniformes; family Cobitidae; genus Paramisgurnus; species Paramisgurnus dabryanus. Next base: position 43,035,614 of record NC_133339.1, read on the forward strand.
TTTTTGGTCTAAAACTAGACTTATTTTTTTAGGTCGTTTTGCTCATCAAGAAAATACATCTTGATTTAACTCTTTCGCCGCCATTGACGAGATAACTCCAACCGTCGGGTCACGGTCCTGTACTTCGAGTGAAAACTACAAAAACTTGCTTTACGGCAGACCTACAATCCAATCAGAGCCAGCTTTGCTGCAGTAGGCTAAATTATTTACGACAATGGTAATGGACAATTCAGCTTCCAACCTGTAGGGGGAGCAAAGAGCAAAAACTCTTAAATGTTGGTTTAAGAGAAAACGCTTCCCTGCCAATGACGAGAATTTCCTTCTTTCCGCAATACCGCTATTATCCACCATGGGGTGCACTTCCGCAACTTATACAACCAGGAAGTAGCGCCTCACGTGAAAGAGAAAGAACTCTGTGTATGTTTTAAAGATTGCTCTGCATCTGGTCTCTATTAAAAGTCCTTCACAAAAATTGAAGTATCTCAGCTTTTTGCTCAAAATTTGTTGTTTTTGAAGAAAACTACGCATTTTTGAGAGGTAATAAAAGGAGAACTAATGAAGGTAGGATGAAACGTTTTTTTTTTGTTTGTTTGAAAGCAGAGGGTCTGTTCTTTCATTTGATATATTGTTTGTTAATATATTTAAAGAAAAAACATTTTCTGGGAGGCATTAAACTTTTGTGAAATTCATGAAAAATAGCACTGGCTGGCAACTTTTTTTAAAAACGCTGGCAGGAAAGAGTTAAGAATTTTTAGATATTTTTACCAGAAAAAGACAAAAATACTAAGAATTTTTTTTTTCTTGATAATCATTTTTACTTAGTATTTTTGTCTTGTTTTCAGTAAAAATATCTAAAAACTCTTAAATTAACTTGTATTTTCTTCATGAGCAAAATGACCTATGAGGATAAGTCTAGTTTTTAGACAAAAAATTTACAATTTAAGTAAATTAGTGCTTAAAACAATAAACAAAAATCTGCCAATGGAATAAGAAAAAATTCCTGAAATAAGTTAACTTTTTTCATAAACACTTAATTCAAGAAAATTTTTCTTATTCCACTGGCAGTTTTTTGGCCTATTTTTAGCACAAATTCACTTAAATTCTATATATATATATTTTGTTTTAAAACTAGACTTATTTTCCTAGGTCATTTTGCTCATCAGGAAAATACATCTTAATTTAAGAATTTTTAAATATTTTTACTGAAAACAAAAATACTAAGCAAGAAAGTATTTTTTTGCAGTGCAGCATACCAGCACCAGCAAGACCAGCTTATGTTGTGTTTTGGTGCCGGTATGCTGGTGACCACCACCTAAACCAGCATGGACCAGCATGGGAATTATGCTGGTTTATTTCAGGGTTAGGAAGTCATACAATATCTAACGGTACGTTCACATCGTTGCCGGCGAGAGAGTTAAAAAACTGGCTTCTGCTGCCCTGCCAACAACGCTGTAGAGAGAGATTTGTTGACACTGTGATGATCGAAGGCTTGGTTGTGTAAACTTTATTTAAAGGGGCCGCAAAGCAAGCATGTCGACCTTGTACAGACTGACCTCAAATATGGTAAAGTCAACATTATCAAATATTTTAAATGTGAAAGTAAGAAAATAATTATAGTTACGGTAGCCAAATGTGTGGTACGGCTTTTGTTTTCATAATTTCAACATGCAGTTTATAGGAGATGTTTCTCCTACATTTTGCTTGGGAACTAATGTAGTTGGAAGCAAAGTTTACAGGACTGCATTCTCTAGAATCCTCTCAAGCGGAGAACAGTAGTTGCAGCCGAACCGTGTCTTAGCTTATTACTATAAAGTTGACCTAACTTCAACCGTCCTCGACGCCCGGAGCTTGCATTGAAAAGGAATGACTTCCAGCCATTTTGACGCTCTCGCCAGTGTGAACGTACAGTTAGCCAATGTTAGTCATATTTCATTGATTAATTGTCCTCTGTTGTAACAAACCCATTTGTGTGTATGGGTTAAAAGTTATGATTTTGTCTCATGTAGAGCAGTGTAACCATCTACTATCCTTGTATGCAAAACAGAAGCTCAGCCATTTGCATGAGATCTTCGTTTCATGTTGCTGGTGGTTTTCATTAAATGAGTATTCACTCTTTTCTGATGTGACATGACAGGTTGATGGGTTTAAATTTACCCCTGGGATGTTTTTGGCCAGTTTATTCCTCATTCGAAGAGCTTCTTAAGTATAAATGCAGAAAGTTGAATGTAACAGACCGCATCCTTCCCAGCATTCACTGAGAGCTTCATCATCACCTCAGTTTGGCCTTAGATTAACATACAGTATAGATAAGAGATCATGTACAGTATGCAAGATCTATCCACTTTATTTACTGTCACGCTAAATGATGCCATTTTTCTCAGGTATGTTCTGTTACATGTTTGCAGACAAGTTCAAACAAAGCAGCCGATGATCTTTGATCCCTTGTGCCGATAAAATGTTCCTGTTTTTAAATAAAGTCCACATTGATTTTGCAATGTTTGTACACTAAACTGTGAGTCGCTTGCATGTTTAACAAGTAAGTAGCAAAAGAATCATTTCCACCTCACATTTAACACAGAAGAAGCAGGGCTGAATTATATCGGCACTCTTCACTGGAAAGGCAAGATTGGTCCGGATAACGTCAGCAGTTTGTCGTACACTAAAGCAGTCCTCTCAAGTCTCACAAAGCGCAAAATACACGACATGTGCACAAATAACAGACGTCACAAAACAAGATCATTACAAATCTCAACAGGCATAGAGCGATATCTACATATCCAACAGTTATAAATTAAAATTGTGCAAATTGCCACATACGGTTATCTGCCATAATCATCATCGTGATCATCAAGTGTCTGATGATCCAGAGAATATATTATAAATGTGCATTGCTATGCACACGAATGCCACAATATGGGGCATCAGCTGCTCGTTGTCATTAAAAGTGAAGTGTGTAATATCTGCACCCTTGGTGCCATCAAAGAGAATTGCTAAAATAAAGACCTTTCAAATGAGCATCAAACGATCCTCCCCAGCAAGCAAAATTGCCCAAGCCCTGGCATCTAGGCTAAAATTAGACAACATTTGGGCTGTCACTGAAAATGTAATAGCTTAAATAAATTAATGAACACCTTGTAATCACTGTTAACTTTGGTCAAAGGATGAAATATCCAGGATGATCTCACATGAATTCGTACGCTTTTTACGAGTTGGCTAATTTGTATGAATTCATACGAAGTGAATGAATTTAAAAACATACGATAAAAAAAAAAAACGTACAAATGTAGTCGGGTGACTCTCACGAAACCCAGACTTAGAAGGTGTCCAGCATCAGATTTTTTTAAAAAGCCCTTGAAGCCAATTTTTTTATAAGATTAAGGTCTGGACTTACTATAACCATTATTTTTAGAGGATTTAAAAAATATTTCTTATAGAATTATTTACATTTTTTAGATTATCATTATCAAAAATGATCATTACCGCAACATGATATTACATTAAATATATGCATTTATAAACTCATGTTTCGGTTATGAGAACTAAAAAGTTGTCTAGGTACTATGACAAACAAAATTTCAACTTTTATCTGGAGAGAAAAAATAAGAACTGCTTACCTGGTAGCCATCTTGAGTGTCACAGTCAATTATGTCCCTTCCAACTTTTTTTTTAAATGTTAGTTCCTTGAGGGCTTAAACAATAATTGAAAATTGTTGCGGAGGATGAGAAAATTGGTCTTGGACACATTTATATTCCTTATTATTGTCTCTACATTTACCAATGATCAAATACCACATGTTTCTTTACTGTAAATGTTTATAATATAACATGCACCGAAGCTTTTTATTTTTTAGATTTTTTAATCATAAATATTTCCATGTCAAAGAACCCAAATCCAGTCATGGACACGTTGCGGTAATGAAAATTTTCCCCCTTAAATGTGGAAAAAACAACAAAATTGGTTTGTTTGATGTCATTTGAAATCATGTGCAAAATAGTACGTGAAGAAATGTTTGTAACTGTATGCTTCTTATTTTTATACTCTTTCTTTGCATTTACTTTTTTTTATCAAAATGTTTCACGACACCTCATAGTCTAATTTCGCGAGAATCACCCTTATTTGAATGAATTGTACGAAGTGAAACAATTTAAATATGTACGATTATAAAAAATAATGAAACCCCAATGTCACAGGGGTGAAGCAAATTATCCTATACCTATAAATGTAATCGTAAAAAAAAAATAGCCAACTTGTAAATTACGTACGTAAATTGCCATGAGATTGTGTTAGAATATCATACATTTGATTTTGGCTAGAAGTGGGTTATTTATAGCCAGACTATATCGGTCTTTAGTTAAACGGTGAAATGATGGCTATTGCTTGCTGGGTCCATTACCCTTGGATGTCTGTGATAAGTTGATGTCTATCTGTTACAGTAGCTATCTTTGCCTACAGGCACGAAAAACCCTTATGAAACCTTTGACCACCGGTTCGGCCCCAAACGAATCCGTTTGAGCCAAAGTTATGGTGCGCAATTGCTTTGAAAAGTCATTTGACTGTTATAGTCTTGTATTCACAAAGCAGTTTTATCTTGAACCGAGCGTGAAGGTGCGTCCTCTGAGCGAGGAAGCATTTTGATCGATGCTGATAGTTGTAATTTGTTCAAAATTTTCTCATTGCTATCTGGCCTCGTTTCTCACGAATCCTCCCACACTTCAATGCCAAAAATATCTAAATGCTCACTGGGAGATGAAGAGCACACCAGAGCTTAATAATACTGACTGCTGAAAATATCAACATGTCTCATGAGGATCTGGCATATACTACTCAGATTGACTCAAACCACACGGGTGTATTTTGCATTGCTTAGATGCATGTTTTCAGGTAGCAGATTGTCCTGATAAGTAGTGATATTTGATATTTACAGTACTAAACATTGTTCACTTCTTTAGGATGTGTGGCTGTTGGGCTTTGTGCTTGACATTTTGTATAATCTTTGTGTTTTGACACTAACTGGGTTTATCATCTAGAGTTCAAGGCACGGGGTCAATACTGTCTGATCAATTTATTTGTTATATTCTTGCCTTGGAAATAATTTAAGAGCTCGGATGCAAAACCCTCTAAGTGCGTCTGACATGTTTTCTTGTAAATGAGCATTTTTCATCAGACTTTTGGATCTGCAGAAAAAAACGGTATTTGAAGCTTTAATGGGTTTAATACGTATCGAGAGGTTGGTTACAGGGACATTCCACCCTTTTTTTGAAAATATGTTCAATTTCCAGCTCCCCTAGAGTTAAATATTTGATTTTTACAGTTTTGGAATCCACAGCTGATCTCCGGGTCTGGCGCTAGCACTTTTAGCATAGCTTAGCATAATCCATTGAATCTGATTAGACCATTAGCATTGCGCTAAAAAATAACCAAAGTTTCGATATTTTTCCTATTTAAAACATGACTCTTCTGTAGTTACATCGTATACTAAGACTGACGGAAAATTAAAAGTTGTGATTTTCTAGGCAGATATGACTAGGAACTATACTATGAAGGTATATTTGGTGCAAAACAACTGCACACCTGTGACAGTGGAATTTGTATTTGTATAGATTATCCACACATGTGTATCAGTAAACTTGAAGTCGCAGAGGACGAGATGCAAACTTGTAGATTTTTTTTCTTTCCCTCAAATACAACACAACAGTTACACATTCACAAATCCTTCAGTGCAACTGCACAAATCCCATTTTACAAATCACAGATTAAGAAACTCACAAGTTCACATTTTTTGCTACAATTGATGCAGTAAATATGGTGCATAACCTACTTGAACGCCTGCATCAAATAATGTGAAGTCACACACACATTTTGTACATTTGCAAAATCAGTTTGTGCATCTGTGCGATGAGACTTGCATGTGTGTACAATTTATTTTTCACAAATATTTTTTTATTTTTTTAATATTTTCTAGCCCAAACACAAGTACATAAATACAACTGCTTGAATCTGCTGCTACGAGTTTCAAATACTCTTTTTCGTGTGCTCTCTCTTCTGCACCAAATATCTCGAGATAAATGGTGCGAAATTGATTTGTATACCTGTAGGCTTTGGCGAGCACTGTTCAGCACTGCCCACCAGGTGGCGCCCCCGACACTCACTGAAGCAGAGTTTATTAATTACCACCAATGTTTCAGCAAAGTAAATCCCCTTTATCAAAGTATTATTTTCACCAAGTGGAGAACAATATAAATGGGAGTGCTAATTATACACACATGAAGGTAATTACATACAATACTACAATACAATACAATGATTCATTAGTAAACAAAATATAAGTTTCATAAATTTCAAACCATCAATATAAGTAGATTAAAAAATACAAGCAGCAAATACACACATAGGCCTACATTTAAATAAGATACCAAATGATGTAAGTCCCATTCATTTTTAATATCATAAAACAAATTATTTTATTTTTCAGACTAATTTTTAATTCAAACAGGAGGTGGGGCCATGGAAAGAACGTTTGTGATTTCTTTTGCAAAATAACCTTTTTTTGAAGAAAAATATGTGATTTATATTTAAATCATGCTTTTTCTTCTAATATACTAATTTGGATGATTATTTCTGTCTTTTTGAATCGGGTTACTGAACAACTAAATTCTTTTTATTATTATATAAACAGTTGTTCTGATTTCTTAACATTTACTTTGGATGCTAACTAGGGTTGTTGCGGTGACAGAATTTTCCCACCGGTTAATCAGCGCGTGACAAACCCGGTTTTACCGGTTTCACCGGGTGAGAGGGGCTTATAAATGCACAGAAGTGCGCATTTTACTTTCACTTTTGAGTTAGATGCAACTGTTGTTTAAATCCAGCGCTTGCGTACGCTGTGTTAAATCGCGTATGAATTTGCGTGCAAATGTGAGTGCAACAGCTGGTTTAAGTGCTTGAGTCAATGTGCGCAGGTACTTCTGACAGAAACCCGCCAGTCCCAAGCAGAGCAACCGGCTATTCCTCCATAAAGCGCTGCTTGAATGATGGGTTTATTATTATTCTTAATGAAAAACACAACAACAAAACGATCTCGCCTATATTAAACATCATATGTATCTTATAACAAAAACGAGTAAGCACGCGGCTTCTGCCATCGTCTGCTCGCCGCAGTCTGACAGGAATGAAATCTGACACCCGCATGCCGCTGCTCTGTGATGACGCGCGTCCAGCTCCGCTGGATTCAGCCAGCAGACACATACAGTTGTAAGTGTTTGCTCTCTCTAACGAAACTAAATGATTTAATTACAAGAAAATATCAAAACGACGGTGAAAGACGGTGTCGCGGTGGGCAAGTGATCTAACCGGTGAGAGGCTGAAGCACCGGTAATCACCGTTTCACCGACTATCGCAACAAGCCTAATGCTAACCCAAATCAAATCAGCTTTTTAGACTTGTGGATAGCTCGTAATTGTTTATATAGGGATCCGATTAAAAAAAAAACCTACAGCTCGTAATACACTATTGAGAGTGGATTCTTATTGTCGTGAGCAGGGCCGTATGCAGGATTTTATAAATACCGAGGTCCATATGTATTTTTCTAGGGCATGCACCCCAGGAAAAAATTTCTTATTTCTCTGCTCTACATATATGACTTCTAACACATCAGAAAAAAAAAACAATCAAATAAATATAGATTTCAAACCATGTCAGTATGCGCAAGACTTTATTAGTGTTGTTTATTAGTAAGACATTGAAATAATTATGTTACCATCCTGGGCATTGTTAGTTAAGTAAATATAGGCTAACTGAATATAGGATCAGTTTAGTGAATTAACCAAAGGCTATCAAGAATTTGTTTATTAAATTCATTCACAATATGCACACACTTATTATACATTTAATATGCTGAAATACAACATCAATATTGCAGTGGCAGAACTAGAATTTTATAAATGGGGTGGCCAGGCTACTTTAGGGGGTCCATATCCCATGAAAGAAAACGATATGTAATTATTATAATACTTCACATTACCCCATATTAGATAAATATTCTTCTTGCCCTGAATTCATTACATGCATTATACTAACTGTAAGATACAAACATAATGCAAGGCTGAACTTGCATAATAAACCAATAATAAACCAACTTACTTCAAAGAGCAGAGCTCAACATTAAGGATTGTTGGCAAAAAAAAGATATTTATTTAAAATTAAATATGGATTAATCTTTTTTTACGAAGTTACAGTCAGGACCAGTGAGTGATTTTCTCTTCTTTTGTTATTTAAGTAACTTTAATGACTTCAACAGGTACTGTTTTTTAGACTTTAAGACAGAATGTAATAAAATGTTTACATTCGGAAGACATATTACGACATAATCAGTAGTTTACTATGATACTCACTAAAACAGTCCGGACCTCGATGGTGGGTATGGCCAAGGTCAAGAGTCCTATCTGTGTCTGCCCTATTTCCCTCTTATTCCTTTGTTGCCCCGCCCCCTTTTTTGTTGCCATGGACATTAATTCATACTCCACCCACTGCCCATCTGTTTCCATAGTAATTAATTGTTTCTGTTCTGTCAACTGCCTGTTGATTGCCTGTTTGTCAGCCGTTGTTTTATGTTGGTTGTTTCCTGTTATGTGTTACTGATCGTGTTCTTGCCTGTGCTCCTGTACTTTTTTTGGATTTAATACACTTAAAAACTGCATTTGGATCTACTCAACTTGCCATGTCTTGCCTTCCTGTGACAGTTATCATCCGTTAACATTGAAGAAAAGTCTTCCTTAAGGTCAAATGTAATATATAAAGTCTAAAAATAATATATAAGGGACCAAATTATTTTATTAAGAATCTTAATGATATGGAAATATCTTTGGGATTCACCCCCAAACAAATACAAGCTTATTTATTTGATAACATGTCACTGTGGTAAATCATGTGTAGGAAAAAAAATAGAGAGTATAAAACACACATCGCAAAACATCAGAGTGCAATAATATGCAGAAATATGAACCTGGCATTAGCACTGCATTTTGTTGAACTTAATCATCCTATTACTTCATTATTGTATATAGGAATTGAGAGGGAATTTCCATCTAGAAGGTGAGGTGAGTTTGACCAATTTTTACTTGGACAGAAGTCCTTTTAGGTATATTAAATGTGAACATTGGCACACATGGTTTAAAAGTAGATTTTGATTTGGGTTGTTTTTATAGGTATTATGATATTAAAAATGAATGGGACTTACATCATTTGGTATCTTATTTAAAGTTAAAATGTATGTATTTGCTGCTTGTATTTTTTAATCTACTTATATTGATGGTTTGAAATTTATGAAACTTATATTTTGTTTACTATTGAATCATTGGAGTATTGTATGTAATTACCTTCATGTGTGTATAATTAGCACTCCCATTTATATTGTTCTCCACTTGGTGAAAATAATACCTTGATAAAGGCGATTTACTTTGCTGAAACATTGGTGGTAATTAATAAACTCTGCGTCAGTGAGTGTCGGGGGCGCCACCTGGTGGGCAGTGCTGAACAGTGCTCGCCAAAGCCTACAGGTATACAAATCAATTTCGCACCATTTATCTCAGAGATATTTGGTGCAGAAGAGAGAGCACACGAAAAAGAGTATTTGAAACTCGTAGCAGCAGATTCAAGCAGTTGTATTTATGTACTTGTGTTTGGGCTAGAAAATATTTAAAAAATAAAAAAAAATTTGTGAAAAATAAATTGTACACACATGCAAGTCTCATCGCACAGATGCACAAACTGATTTTGCAAATGTACAAAATTTGTTTGTGACTTCACATTATTTGATGCAGGCGTTCAAGTAGGTTATGCACCATATTTACTGCATCAATTGTAGCAAAAAATGTGAACTTGTGAGTTTCTTAATCTGTGATTTGTAAAATGGGATTTGTGCAGCTGCACTGAAGGATTTGTGAATGTGTAACTGTTGTGTTGTATTTGAGGGAAAGAAAAAACATCTACAAGTTTGCATCTCGTCCTCTGCGACTTCAAGTTTACTGATACACATGTGTGGATAATCTCTACAAATACAAATTCCACTCTCACAGGTGTGCAGTTGTTTTGCACCAAATATACCTTCATACTATACTCTCAAACTGGCGTAATAATCAAGGACTTTGCTGCCGTAACATGGCTGCAGGAGGCGCAATGATATTGTGCACTGCCCGAAAATAGTCCCCTTGGTTACTTTTAATAGCAGGGGACTATTTTGTCGGCCTTAGTACACGATGTAACCACAAAAGAGTCAAGTTTTAAATAGGAAAAATATCAAAACTCTTTGGTTATTTTTTAGCGCAATGCTAATGGTCTAATCAGATTCAATGGATTATGCTAAGCTATGCTAAAAGTGCTAGCGCTAGATGCGGAGATCAGCTGAATGGATTCCAAAACAGTAAAAATCAAATGTTTAACTCTAAGGGAGCCGTAAAATGAGCATATTTTCAAAAAAAGTGGAGTGTCCCTTTAATATCATTATCTTATTTTTGACAGTTATGAGGCTTTTGCATCTGAACTCCTCAATTATTTATCTACTGTAATTGGGCGTACACACCAAATGCGAATTTAACGATTTGCGCAAGTAGATTACATACAAAGTCAATGCAAAGACGCAAATAGACGAGAACTCGCGCCGGGCGAATGCCGTGAATTGGGTGACGCAATTGCCACCAAAAACAAGTGCTATTCACCTCAAATGCGTCTTTGTGCAAAATAAAAATATTCAAATGAAAATTTTGCATGACACAAAGTTAAATCACACGAGTAATCTAGAATAAGACCACGTTGCTTCGCGTTTGGTGTGTACGCAGCATAAGATCGCTTCCATTAAACTAAAACATAAACAGCTTTAATTGTTTCCCAAAAAGACAATGGTGAAAAGAAGGACCCCGTTTAAAAGACCAGCATTGTTGGTCACCAGTATATGTTGTTTTTGAATCCAGTCCCCAACATGTGATGTTGTTGTGCTGATGTCATAGCTAGCTTAAATAGAGAACGGCTCCTTGACCAAAATGACCTAAACCAAAAACAGAAATCCATGCTGGTATACGCTTACATTTCAGCAGACGACGTGTACGTTGCTTTTTCGTTAAAGCGAACCTCCATTTTCTGGAACAAATTTACCAGTCGAGTTAAGTAGATCTCCGATATTCCATTGGTCAAAAGCAGCTGTAGTATTTTTGGACCCTGCATGGTTTGCCCAGACGAGTTTTCTGTTTTGAATCACCAATACCACAAAAAAACTTCACAAGACAAGACGCAAGACTTGGGTAAATCCTTAAAATATGTCCACCTTCACATTGCCGATCCTGTCAGGAGCAGGGTCAACTGAGCACCACGAAATGTGACCGACAGCTGTCCATCCCAAGTTTCCTACTGAGCTTTGGAGAGGGCTGTCACATATTCACACAGGGTACACAAACACACACAAGCGCACACGTCTCGCTCCACCAAGCGAGAGTGTTTAGGTTTAGGATCTTCACCTTCTTCAGCTCACAGGTTGCTCTCAGCGTTGCCCTGCGGAGCGCCGAGACACTGCGCTCTGTCCGCTACTGCCATATCATCTATTATTGAACTGCAAGTGGAGCTGTTTTGTGGCGGGGAGGTGAACCCCATGCATCCCTGACCACCGTTCTGACTGTTGGAGACCAACAACTGTTTCTCCTCAGGACTGCAGAGGCGAGAGGTGGTGGTGGTGATATCAGGCAGTTGGGACAGATTGGAGGGGTGGACCACGATGCTGCCGCTCTTCATCTGAAGGGTCTGGCTGTACGTGTGGCGGTACTCTTCTTCGATGTCTCTCCCGAGCTTCCAACGTCTCCACTTTTTTAAAATCTCAGACTGAACCTGGCCAGTAAGAAAGCAGCACGGTTAAGAAACAGATTTGGTGCTAAGATATTCTGAAGTTAGGCTTAAGTCAAGCTCACCTCTTTGTTAACGAAACAGTATAAGATGGCGACCAACAGCCCCTGTGAACATAAATAAGCAAATTTAGACTTTTAATGCGTGTAACATCCATGTGGTTTACCCTGACAATCAAACAGACAAGTTAGATTCAAGGTAAGGTTGTTTTAAGCCCTAAGCAGTTATTGCAAGAAGAAGCTATTGTAATAAATCCAGTGTTGGGGAGTAGTTCACTACAAGTTGCGTTGCTACAAAAGTCTTGCAATTATTTTTCGAGTTTTTTCGAAACAGTGAATCATTTTGGAAGCAATTGGTTCAATTGATTCAAAGCTTCGAAAAGCTTATTTTCTCCCATCACTACTTCTTACTAGATCACAAACTCAAATAGTTCATTACTGCTATCTGGGTGATTCTCACGAAACCATTGAAACACCACGGCACTAATGATTTTAGCTATAAAATGTGTAATATAGTAATATTAAAAAGCATCAGAATTAACACAATACTGTGTTCTACCTTGCACAATGTGTGATTTCAACATAAGAATTTATCATTTGTCAATTTTATCTCATTTTCTGCTGAAATTCTCATTACCGCAATGTGTCCGGCTGTGTTTGAACATGCGTTATGTTGTAATTTAATCAAATTAACACAAAAATATTTAGAAAAAAAATAAATGGATGTTTTGCTAGACTTTTTTTGCTACTTTAGATGACAGAATTTTTTTTTACTGAATATTCATGTATAATAATAATGAAGAAAAATTAGGAAAATGATGTGTCCATGCCTGATGTTCTCATCCTCCGCAACACTTTTTGAGAACTGTTTAAGCACACATACAGAATTTTAATAAAGTTTGATTTTGAGTGACCAAGCACATGGACCAGTTACTTCAAGATGGCTACCAGGTAAGATCATTTTTTTACAGTTAATTTGAAATATTGTCTTGTCAGAATGCTTACACAACATTTTGATTATCATTACCGCAACAGATGCTTATTAAATGTTAATTTAATTAATAGAAGCATAATACTTTGATTTTAAATGCATGTGCAGAATCTTCAAATTATGTTCTTTCAGGTTTGTCATGTCATTTTGAAAATATGTCAGTGTTGATGTTTTCTGACTGTTGCGGTAATGAGATTTTTTAGGACTAATTTTTCAAATTATGTTACAAAAAGTGTTAAATGATAAGTAAAAGTGTTTAAATTAATGTTCCCATTTACTCCAGACTTTGTTTTTTAATGTCTGGTGGGAAAAAAAGTAAATTTAAGCAATTTTTACATTTTCATGCTTGACATTTTTAAAACCAAGTTTTCGTGAGAATCACCCATCTATTGTTCTGTTACGCATGTTTGGGAAGATTGTGTGATTATGTAAAGAATGTGCTTGACACACCCATCATATTATAATGTCTGTGATGGAGCAGACGAAGAGATTTACAAATGTAAAAATGTGTCTGTCTGCGATGAAAAAACTTCAAGCACATACGAGTGAGTAATAGCCATGTTTAATTATTAATCCTGCTATATCAAATGTCTATTTCTATTTTAATCGCAATGATGAATTTCTGTTTCCCATTAATCACTTTGACTATGGCGGTCTGCCAAAATCCAATCTGTCCGGCCACAGTTCTCTTTTTTATTTTTGCAGCCTGTTTGAGATCATTTTGTGTAGTCATAAATGTATTCCATTACATTACAATACATTGTTTTAAACCCCAAATCCTTTTTTAAAAACATTCTTCATTAACAATTATTCATTATAACAATTATTACATCAATGTAAGAGAAGAAATGAAGTTTTTTGAGGAAAACATTACAGAATTTTTCTCCACATAGTGGACTTCAACAGTTTACAGTTTCAATGCAGCTTCAAAGGGCTCTAAACGAGAGTCTTATCTAGCATTTTCTGCAAAAAAATATGTACTTTAAAACCACAACTTCTTGTCTTGCACTATTACGTAATCACGTTGAGAGGGCATGGCATATGCAAATCTACCGCCCCAGTGTTTACAAGTGTGGAGAAAGCTAAGTGTTCAGATGTTGTTGTTTGTGGAATGATACTTATTAATGCCTTTGTGTCAGTTTATTGTTAAAAATGGTCCCCAAGTGTGCATTTTACATATGTAACGCGTGACCTTTTCACGTGATTATGCAATATGCAAGGTCGCCCTGGCGCATCACAAGGCTAGTGCAAGACGAGAAGTTGTATCTTAAAAGTATGGGTTTTTTTTGGCAAAAATAACCATCGTTTCGCTAGATAAGACCCTTATGCCTTGGTTGGGATCATTTAAAGCCCTTTGAAGTTGCATTAAAACTGCAAACTGTTGAGGTCCACTAAAGTCCACTACATGGAGAAAAATCCTGAAATGTTTTCTTCTTCAAAAAAAAAAAACTTAATTTCTTCTCGACTGAACAAAGAAAGACATAAACATCTTGAATAAAATGGGGTGGGTAAATTATCAGATTTTTATGAAAGTGGAATATTCCTTTAAGTCTTAATATTGTAAAATAAAAATAAAAAACAGACTCGCAAATTCAACAGTGTTTACAAACTTCACAAACTTTAATAAACACTTTAAAAAATTAAAACATTTAAAAAAACAGCTCATAATGGTAATAAGTTCTTACAGGATAAGAATATGTGAATAACTTGTGAAATGTTTGCTTAAGTATTGCAACTCTTTTGCTTTTATTCTCCAGCTGTGAATGAGAGAGATAGTGAATGAAAGACTTAAAGTCTGACCTGGAAGGAGTTAAAGAAGAGGTCAATGAAGAGTTTGGTGAGGCGCAGGGGTAAAGCACCACGTGAGGTAGACTCATCAGTAACAAATGAAAACAGGACCGAATGGATCCCCAGTAATGGAATCAGGGTGAGGGTTGACTTAGCAAGTCTGAAAATCACCAAAAGACAAAGTCTTACAAATCTGAACCAAAAACCCAAAGGTGTGTTACACTTCATAATACACTGAAAAAAATTGCTCCATTTTTTAAGGTAAGCAGTTGCACGTAATTAAATTATAGAAATTTAGATATATGTATTTAGTTGAACTTACTCATCTGTTTTAGTCACCTTAAACACAATAAAATTTAGTGGATCTGAGTTAAATTCAGCAATGCTACCATTAGTTTTACGTAAATGTAGAAATATAAAGTTATTATTCAAAAGGAAAAGCGCACATTAGCAAGCTAACCATAACTAACACTCAATTAAAACAGAAGCTGATTATGCAATACACATTTTCAATGAAAATGTTTTCAAATCAAGGCACTTACACTTACAATGCTTTCTAATCAAAACAACACTAAATAACTGATACATGTCAATAAGACGTCGTCTGCACAATGGTAACCTTTGAAAAACCTAACAACATAACGCTTAGGTTACTCACGTAACCCCGGTTCCCTGAAATAACGGGAACGAAGCATTGCGTCAGTTAGCTGACGCTATGGGGGAAACTCCTGTTTACTCCGTGACTGAAGCCTATTGGTTAACGTCTGTACAAAGTACAGACCAATGACGTTTGAACCCGCGCGCGGGAGGAACGCGTCCCTATATAAGCGCGGTTCAATCGTCAGGAGCTCATTATTATTCGACTGAAGCGCGCAGCCGAATAACACTCGCTGCGTAGACGTTTGTAGCACGGCAAGAGACGCAATGCTTCGTTCCCGTTATTTCAGGGAACCGGGGTTACGTGAGTAACCTAAGCGTTCCCTTTCAATACGGTTCACTTCGCATTGCGTCAGTTAGCTGACGCTATGGGGGAACGTAATCCCATCACGCCGTGCATACACAACGTACTGAAGTGCCTTACCGGAGAGACACTGCGTGTGGCCCTATACCCGGCATATTCACAGCTTTAAAACCAAATGTGTAAGCACCATATAAATTGTTGACGCGCACACGGTGGGGTTTTAAACGCACCGGGGGCACATAACATAGCACAAGACGGCGAGGTACGCGCCGCGGCTGTGCGAGATAAGTAAATTCAGAGTCACGTTGGTGAGCTCGCTGAGCGCACCGTGGTGTACACATAAAACGCATGAGCGTGCATGATTGAGCCGAGAGAACCTGCGCTCGTAGGGCAGGGACGTCTAAGCTGTACAATCTGACAACGTAGACGGCGAAGACCAGCCGGCCGCGTAGCAGATATTAAATATAGATATAGATACCCCTGTAGACCAAGTTCATGAAGAAGCCAAACTCGCACAGAGTGGGCTCTATATAGGACATAGCTCATAGAGGGGCGTGAGCCAGTGCGATGGTTTCAACGATCCATCTAAATAACCACTGTTAGCAACAGACATACGTAGTGAGTGATCTGCGAAGCTCACGAACGGCCGATCTGACTATAATATGCGGCAGAACGGTTCGTAGCGTGGGATTATACAGATACCACAATAGTGTGAACCCCGGTGCACCCTCGAGCGCATCGGGATGCATATAGGTAGTATTATAGTGCACAGATCGGTGAGCTTTCCAAGCGCGCCGTAAATGTGTATTGACTATAAATTGCACGGGCACAGGTGAACACTTGAATACATCGTGAATGCATATAGATGAATCAGAGTGTTATAATGCACAGGCCGGCAAGATTCTCGAGCGCGCCGTCATGTGTTCTGATAATAAATTGTGCGCACACGGGTGAACTCTTCAGTGCACCGTGAATGCGTATAGATAAATCAGTGCACACAACGCGCCGTGAATGTGTACAGATATGATTGATGAACGTAACGGTGGGCACCCAACGCACCGTGAACGTAGACAGATGAACAACAATGTATGTGTCACAAATCATAACACAGCTGTGTATACAGGTGAGCTTTCCCAAGCGCATCTTATTGTATACCAAAATGTTATAGCGTGTACATGTGAGCTTCTCTAAGCGCACGGTGGACGCATATAATTAAAACCCATATCGTGCATACAGGTGAGCTAATGGGCGCACCTTTAATGCAACAAACCTCAGTAGTGCGCGAAGCAGGGATGTCGAAGCTGTAAACTGACAACGTGGACGGCGGGGACCAGCCGGCCGTGTCACAATTGTCAAATGAGAAACCTCTAAGACCATGCCCATGCTCTAAGACAAGTGAGCATAATTGTCACGGGAGGTGATAACGTCAACGATCCATAAATAGCCTGTATTGACAGGTGCTCTAGTGAGTGATCTGTGACGCAGATAAACAGCTGATCGTCTGATGTACGTCAGACGTATGTGTCATACAGGACCTTGGACAGTTCCAGAGCGCTGTGCCTCGGGCACCGTCCGCATCTGAGAAATGACAGGCTTATGAATAAAGTGAATGGCCAGCCGTAAAAGCATGGTTCGCTGTTACCGCCGCCGTCCGCATCTGAGAGATGACAGGCTTGTGAATTAAATGAATGGTCGGTCGTAAAAGCGTGGTTCGCTGTTATCACGGCCACATAGATATAGGTAGGGGAGAGAGCCGCCGTGCCTCTGTAGTGAGGAGAAAAGTGTTCCACCGGCGATTCGCGGGGGGTTTTGACTTTCAAATGTCACTAGACAGAATGGATCAGACTTTGCATAAGGACGCCTCGTGAAAGGGGTCCTAGCAGCTTGTGTCAATGTGTCATAAGGCACGTAATGTAGGTCGTGTCCCACGGATGCCATCTCCGCACGCCCATCGTAATGGGTTAATATTGGTAGTTTAAGCATGAGATGCGTATCACTCTGATTGAACATAGCTTATAAAGCGATGCAATGAGTTTATAAAGGAGATGACTCGTCAGCTTGTTCAGGGGGCGAGATCTCAGTCTGGTTCGGTAAATAATGAAACCACCGTAGATTGCCCGACCGCATTATCACAATAACACGGTCGAGAGTGCTGCAGTGCTAAATCATCCTCTTAATGTACCGTATTCACAGTACAAGGTGATTTATATGAGACAAACGGCGTTCCACGCGCCGAAGGCTGATTGCCGTCGTAAAGCGTGTTCAACCCACAGCAAATGCTGGGCTAGCTCGTAATGACAGCACTTCATGCAGCCGTGTGTAACTTAAGCAAGCTTCCCGGCCGTCAGCTCGGGGCGGGACCTTTGCTTAGTCAAACTGAATGGACTTATGAACAGAATGTCACGATATTCAGCTTTCTGAGGCTCGTTAGAGGGGTACGTGTGCCCGTCTTAAACGAGATGCCGCGCGCGTCTGACTGTGCGCGCGCTTTAAGCTTTGAAACTTATTGTGGCGGGTAGCAAGCTCACTTGAGGTTGATATTACCCTTAATATCTCCGAGTATTGGAGCGGAGGTGTGAGCGTCTTCGGATCCGCTAATATAAATCAGCTATATGGCCGAAAAACGTCATAAACCGCTTGGCTGTAAGCCTTTGAGTGGCCGTCCGGAGAGGGCGCGATTCAAACGCTTGGAGCCATGCAAAAGTCTGAGGCTGTCCTTCCTCTAGGAAGAGAGAATAACAGCCGTAAGACCGTGCTCGTTTGCGCCATCAGCATCGTAGCGGAGAAACTGAGGTGGGCTGCGAGCGAATTTGGCAGAAAGGTGTTAGAGACACCGTACAGTCGTGGGGTGTCAATACACAGTATATGGCCAAACCGGGGTCTTTTCGGCTAGCGTCGATAGAATTATGGACAGCGGACCGTGTGTGCGTATTACTGATTGCTTGTCAGTAAGGCGATAAAGTGTTTAGAGACACCGTACAACCGTGGGTGTCAATACACAGTATAGTAAGCACGGAAATTACTCTTTTTAGAGGAATTAAATACCGTTCGCCACTATAGTGAGGTCGCATAGCCGACAGTATTACACAGTATGTTTGGATAAACAGCACACAGAAAACATTACAGGGCAGTCCAGCCGAGGCGCGACATAACCCCTTTTCTCCCAGACAGTTTCGTTCTCTGTTGATGCAGCTGTGCTGCGGAGACCAGAGCTCAGCCGTTCAGGTGCACAAGCCTCAGTAGTGACGGTGACCGAACGGCTCACGGAGCAGAGCAGTATGTCTAGGTGGTTTAATGTCAGACTGAACCCATCGCAGAGAGGAAGTCTGCCGTGAGGCCCGCGGTTTTGCCGTTTATTAAAAGGGCAGAAAAACCGGGTATATATATATAAGAATGTACCAATATTCAGCGCACTGATATAGGACGGGACTGAATAAAGGGAGG
The DNA here is from genome assembly GCF_030506205.2 of Paramisgurnus dabryanus. Taxonomy (NCBI): domain Eukaryota; kingdom Metazoa; phylum Chordata; class Actinopteri; order Cypriniformes; family Cobitidae; genus Paramisgurnus; species Paramisgurnus dabryanus. The sequence goes on from NC_133339.1 coordinate 43,054,681, forward strand.
TATTCGGGCCTCAGTATATTATGAACAAATTCGTTCTGCCTCTGATTCCGTCTAAACCAGAGAGAAATTACCAGGCAGACGAAAAATGAGCTATCTGAAGTGAGATCGGCTCAGGCCAGTAAAGCTCTATAATAAGTGTTTTAGCGCTCCAATAGAGGCGTGTCCGCCTTATCGAGCAGACGAATGAAATCTTGCCGCTCCAGGAGGGGAGGGGCATGAAGCTCTCTTATAATGAGTGTTCTTGGTGCTCCAATAGCGGCGAATCGGCCCTATCGAGCAGACGAATGAGATCGCGCCGCTCCAGAGGGGAGGGGCATGAAGCTCTGTAATCGTTGAACACTGGACAGCTGCATTTAGAGGCAGCGAGCCGTAATACCGCGTGCTAGCTAAGCCGTTAAGAGACCTCACCACTGTGGGGAAAGGAGCGAGGGACTCCGCGAGCGTGGAGCACGAGTGGCTGTGCTATGACAGAGACAGGGGCAGACCGCCCGTGTTTGCTTGTCGTATGCATCTATCCAGGTCTACGGTTCCCCGCTTGTTCATCTCAACAAGAGAGGAACGGCAGAGGGGAGCAGCAACACAGACAGAACAGCCATGCGTCGTGACGGTATCACCCGATGCACTCGGGGGATTAATATATGTGCCAGAGATCTCGCCACTGAATGTGAGAGGAGCGAAGGGACTCTGTAAGCATGAACGGTTGCGGTGTGACAGAACACAGGGGGGGTTAGTCCGTGTGTGCTTGTCTATGCATCCATCTAGTCTCATGGCTCGCCGTGTGTTCATCCCGGCGAGAGAGGAACAGCAGGGGGAGCACGAAACATGGATAAAACAACCAAAGCATAAGCGCGGTCCCGGCGTGGGAGGTGCCAGACAGGTAACGCGCTCGGAGGAAATTCATAGCAGAGAGGCTCACCGAGCCGCTGTGCTGGACGCTATTACAACAGCGCCTGCTCTTTTAGCTTATAGCTTTATATTAAAAATATTGATCTTACCGGGCGGCCGCAGGGGAGACCTCGTCAGGCGTGTGTCCGCTGCACAGGGCTCGTACCACGGCAAGCGAAGGCTATCTTCGGTTCTCGGCCGGAAAGCGGCAGGGGAAGACGCTAGACCTGGACTCTGCTATCTTCGGTTCTCAGCCGGAAAACGGCAGGGGAAGACGCTAGGCCTGGACTCCGCTGCAGGGCTTTTGTCAACGGCGAGGTAAGGCTTCTTCTTTTTCTTCGGAGCAGCGAGAGGTTCGCGCTGAAGGAGAAAATAATGAGCTACTGACGATTGAACCGCGCTTATATAGGGACGCGTTCCTCCCGCGCGCGGGTTCAAACGTCATTGGTCTGTACTTTGTACAGACGTTAACCAATAGGCTTCAGTCACGGAGTAAACAGGAGTTTCCCCCATAGCGTCAGCTAACTGACGCAATGCGAAGTGAACCGTATTGAAAGGGAACAGAAACTCTTTCAAATAATAATATAACAACTAGGGATGTACTGAAAAAAAAAATTTTTTATTTTATTTTACATTTTTCTAATTTTTTTGCCAATTTTCTCACCATTGCACAAGAAATATCCAGAATGTCATTTTTGACTATAATTATGTCACATTATTTTACAATGACATTTTTTAACATTTCTGCAGTCATTATAGGGCCTTAACCTGGTCACGTCTCTGATCAGATAGATATAGATAGAGTGGTTAAAACTTCCATTTACATTCGACCACATAAATGAGTCTTGGCTTAACGGATATTAATACCATCTTATTCCCACGCAAAATGCAAATAACCTATGCATTACTCGTTTATGAAAGGTGACATAGAATGATTGAACGGGGTATTTAACCTTGTTCTGTGATGTGACATGTAGACAAAGTTTTTGTTTGGGTCTGTAAAATGCCTTAGAAGCTTCCAAAAACCTCTCTCAGATAGCTCTATTAGGGTGAGGGATTTTAAACAAGTGGTTTTACTGGCTTAACTTGCAATCTCATTACTGATTGGCTGACTTTGCTGCCATTTAAAAAATGTAGCCAATTATTTTAAAGTGGAGGGGCAGTGAGATGCCTGTGATGTCACAAGCATCAGTTTTTCAGATTGGGCCGTTTTCTGGCTGACATTTCTTAAAGAGGAATTTCTATGAGACTGAGATGTTTAGCATGTTTAGCACTTTTTGTATGTTTGTGAATGCGGGTAGACTACCATTATTCAACAAAGACGAGGTAAAAAATTGTTTTCATTTTCTGTCCCCTTTAACGTTTATATAGCACTGTATATTGAGCAATGCAGATGGCGTGCCTGCATGCACGGTCAAAGACGATTAAAGGAGGAGAGAGAGAGAGAGAGCGGCAAGAGTGACAGGAGATGACAGAGCAAAAAGTGCTCAACAAAGTGGTCCAACAAAAAGCTTATTGTTAATAATTGTTTTATTTCTCGTTTATTATAAGCAGGTTTGTCATTGTAGGACTATTGGTTTTACGAAGTTTTATTACACACTGCAGTTGCTGTAGTAGAGAGCTAAAGTCTCTCGTTCTCTGTGCTTGTGGATTCAGGAGAATTGGCGCAGCCATGTCTTTATCATGCTGCATGGTATTCAGGACATTTTGATTTTAAATTATAAATAAAACTTGTAGTGCTGTATGTTTTCGCGTCTTTCTCTGACACTTTAAAATGCTTTTTTCACTCTGCGCTGGTTGCTATTTGATCGCATCATTAATGACCTCATTATTTGATAAAATTCATTCGGCCTTTTCACTTTTTCAGCCAAACACCAAAAATTAGTTTTTTGCTATTTTCAACTGAATAATTTCAGTTGCCGAAACTTAGGTGCATCCCTTATAACAAGGATTAGTCCATTTTCTTAAAAAAAATCCAGATAATTTACTCACCACCATGTCATCCAAAATGTTGATATCTTTCTTTGTTCAGTCGAGAAGAAATTATGTCTTTTGAGGAAAACACTCCAGGATTTTTCTAATTTTAATGGACTTTAATGGACCCCAACACTTAACAGTTTTAATGCAGTTTAAATTGCAGTTTCAAAGGACTCTAAATGAGGCATAAGGGTCTTATCTAGCGAAATGATTGTCATTTTTGGCAAGAAAAAAAAAGATGCACTTTTAAACCACAACTTCTCATCTTCCTCCGGTCCTGTGACGCGCCTGCGCGATCTCACGCAATACATCATCACGTCAAGAGGTCACGGATGACGTATCGAAACTACGCCCCAGTGTTTACAAGTGTGGAGAAAGAGAACCGATATGACGTTGTTGTTTGTGGAATGATACGAATTAATGTTTTTGTGTCAGTTTACTGTTTAAAATGGTCCGCAAATGTGTGTTTCATATATGTACTGTAACACGTGACCTTTCAACATGATTACTGTATGTAATTACATGGGGTCACGATGGTGCGTCACACTAACGGAGGAAGATGAGAAGTTGTGGTTTAAAAGTGCATCTTTTTTATTTTTCTTGTCAAAAATGACAATCATTTCCCTAGATAAGACCCTTATGCCTCGTTTAGAGTCCTTTGAAACTGCAATTTTAAACTGCATTAAAACTGTTAAGTGTTGGGGTCCGTTAAAGTCCATTAAAATGAGAAAAATCCTGGAATGTTTTCCTCAAAAAACATAATTTCTTCTTGAGTGAACAAAGAAAGACATCAACAGTTTGGATCACATGGTGGTGAGTAAATTATCTGGATTTTTTTTTAAAGAAAATTGACCAATCATTTGTCAGACTTGTTTGTCAGAAAGTGCATTCAAGATATCCATTTTATCAGTATGTGTGTTGTGCTACTAATGCAATGCACTACAGAAAAATTTCTTTCATTTAAAACAAAAGGAGATGTTAAGCTAAATATTCAGGCTGCTCTTGTCTATACTACAATATGAGAACAAATGCAGATTTAAGTCATATAACAGCTTTTCAAGAGGAACTGACTTAAATTAAAGCCTCCTATTAACTCCCATAGAAAACTACTGTTTTTATCACTGTATTGACAATCATCATCAAACATCTGCTTTTGTGTTCATACTGAACAACATACGGGCGACTAAATGATGACAGAATTGTCATTTCTAGATGAACAAACCCAGAAACCACATAGCTGTAGGACACATACCGAAACTTGTAGTCAGAGTATCTCATTTGGTGCGCCCTCAGTTTGGACACGAGGATCTTAATGATGTGTATGAAGATGAAGAAGTTAATCTGGACACAGAGGAAAAGAAGAGAAGACCCTGGTTAAGACCATTATGTCATATTAAAGTGACACAGCCTATTCTTCACAACACAACAAATGAATCCAGAGTGAAATAAGAGGCCGTGGCGGTGATGACCGCGGGGAAGGAAGTCAGCATCGGGAAACAGTCGAGCTGAACCGTCTCTAACCCTGTGATAATTCAAACATGGGAATTCCTGCCGAATACGCGGACACTTGACATCGCTGAACATTAGTTAATGCTTATCTGCACCTCACACACATTGTGCCCATTATGGAGACACCGCAATTTTGTACCTTCGGATGCAATCATGTGGAATCCAGAAACGGAGGACAGGAAGAGAGATGCTTTCAATCATGAACGTAGCAGTATAACTGCACGCGGTCCAGATTTTCTAAGAGTCAAAATTGGAGGTTCATACTTATGAAAATTACTTAATGACTCAGTTAATGCTCAGGCAAATGCATTTTAATGGGGTGTGACAATGGGAGCAGGAATTTAACCTCCTTGTTTATAATTGCGACATCATCATTATCATTACATTTTATCATTACGTCTTAGATATGCTACATACAGTTTAGGTGTGAGGGGCGGGAAAGGTTTTGAATAGGTTTGTGTCTATTTTAATTTGAGTTAAATCGATGTTCAATTGGATTTAGAATTTGAATGACATGAGGAATTTAATAAATGTTGCAATAAATATGACACACACTTTTAGTGTAAGTAAAATTCACCTTTTTTTTACTTAAAGGATTACTCCACTTTCATAAAAAATCGGATAATTTACTCACCCCCATTTCATCCAAGATGTTTATTTCTTTTCTTTGTTCTTTCGAGAAGAAATTAAGTTTTTAAGGAAAACATTCCAGGATTTTTCTCCATGTAGAGTAAATTATATGGATTTTATTATAAAAGTGGAGTAATCTTTTAAAGCTGTCTGACTATACAGTGAGGAAAATAAGTATTTGAACACCCTGCTATTTTGCAAGTTCTCCCACTTAGAAATCATGGAGGGGTCTGAGTCATTATCATTGAAGGTGCATGTCCACTGTGAGAGACATAAAAAAAATCCAGAAATCACAATGTATGATTTTTAACTATTTATTTGTATGATACAGCTGCAAATAAGTATTTGGCTGGAATGGGCTACGGGGAAATTGCCAAGCAGCTTGGTGAAAAAGGTCCACTGTTGGAGCAATCATTAGAAAATGGAAGAAGCTAAACATGGACTGGGGCTCCATGCAAGATCTCACCTCGTGGGGTCTCAATGATCCTAAGAAAGGTGAGAAATCAGCCCAGAACTACACATGAGCAGCTGGTCAATGACCTGAAAAGAGCTGGGACCACTTTTACCAAGGTTACTGTTGGTAATACACTAAGACGTCATGGTTGGAAATCATGCATGGCACGGAAGGTTCCCCTGCTTAAACCAGCACATGTCCAGGCCCGTCTTAAGTTTGCCAATGACCATTTGGATGATCCAGAGGAGTCATGGGAGAAATTCATGTGGTCAGATGAGACCAAAATAGAACTTTTTGGTCATAATTCCACTAAACGTGTTTGGAGGAAGAAGAATGATGAGTACCATCCCAAGAACACCATCCCTACTGTGAAGAATGGGGGTGGTAGCATCATGCTTTGGGGGTGTTTTTCTGCACATGGGACAGGGCGACTGCACTGTATTAAGGAGAGGATGAACGGGGCCATGTATTGTGAGGTTTTGGGGAACAACCTCCTTTCCTCAGTTAGAGCATTGAAGATGGGTCGAGGCTTCCAACATGACAATGACCCAAAGCACACAGCCAGGATAACCAAGGAGTGGCTCTGTAAGAAGCATATCAAGGTTCTGGCATGGCCTAGCCAGTCTCCAGACCTAAACCCAATAGAGAATATTTGGAGGGATCTCAAATTTCGTGTTTCTAAGCGACAGGCCATAAACCTGACTGATCTAGAAAAGATCTGTGTGGAGGAGTGGGCCAAAATCCCTCCTGCAGTGTATTCAAAAAACTACAGGAACCGTTTGACCTCTGTAATTGCAAACAAAGACTACTGTACCAAATATTTACATTGATTTTCTCAGGCGTTCAAATACTTATTTGCAGCTGTATCATACAAATAACTAGTTAAAAAATCATACATTGTGATTTCTGGATTTTTTTTAGATTATGTCTCTCACAGTGGACATGCACCTACGATGACAAAGACTCAGACCCCTCCATGATTTCTAAGTGGGAGAACTTGCAAAATAGCAGGGTGTTCAAATACTTATTTTCCTCACTGTATGTTTGATCAGCAAATTTTTTGCTAATGCGCAAAATTCAGGCTATTTAAGCTTATCGATTTACCACTGTGGCAGGCGTGTAAAATAAGGTCACCTCTAACACTGGTCACATAAAAGCCGTGTGTGTGCTAATGGAATTACATTGTTCTCTTTAAAAATTGATTTAAAAACACTGAGCTGGTCATGTCTGAAGTAAGTCAAGCATGCGGAGACATACCAAAGTGAGTCTGCATAAGAGCTTTAAGTGTTTAAGGGTGAAGGTAAAGTGATGTGCTACGGGAACACAGTAATCTGGGTGTGGGACAGCATAAATGAGAGAGACATCAAGTCTGTCACTCACCAGGACGGCCAACAGGATTGGAGAACGAATAATCCACCAGTACTCCATGTGTATGTTCTGTACCCAGCATCTGACCAACAGCGAGACACAAAAAAGCTACTTTAATATTTAAACACTCAATACTAAAATACAGTCAGAAACCTTAAAACAGCACGCAAGGGAAAAATGATTGATTGATTCTGATCAGATGAATAAATGCTGTAAAGGATTTACAAGATGATTAACTATTTCGCCGCCATTGACAAGTTATCTCGTCAATTAAGAGAAAACATTTCCCTGCCAATGATGCTACCCTGTGGAGTTTTTACGGTAATCTGTAATTCCGCCATTATCCACTAGATGGCCAATTTATAAAAAAACTGACGCAAAAACTCATTTAATTAATTTTAAAGTCCATGTATGTTTTAATAATCATTCTGAATCTGATCTCTAGCAAAATTCCTTTACAAAAATGCAATTATTTCCGCTTTTTGCTAAAAATTTTGTATTTTTGAAGAAACCTACCAATATTTAAGAGGTTATAAAAAGAGAACAAATAAAGATAGGACGCATTTTTTCGACATTTTGTTTGTTTGAAAGCAGAGGGTCTGTTTATCATTTGATATATCTGTATGTTTATATATTTATAGAAGAAAAAGGCATTTTGTAAAACTTTTGTGAAAATCACTAAAAATGCTAGCGGGCAACTTTTTAAAAAAGGCTGGTGGGGAATGAGTTAATTTGTCCTTAAGCACAGCTCAACATGACAAGTTAATGTGATGCCACATATTTTATTATTTTAATTTTTTTATTATTGTTTGACTGTCACTTTTAATTCGCCTGTCATGTTCCCTAAAGACTCCGTGTTTAGACTAGTTTTACTTCTTGCATTTGTAAGAACATTAAGACAGCTGTTTGAATAACATCTTAAACAGCAAAACACTGAAACGATGTTAGACTTGACATGTGTGATTAATTTCTGTTAATTCCTCAGCAGTTCTCATATGACTTTCTCTTTCTAATGTGTTTATCATTCCAGTCCTTGAATCTGATTGGACGAGAGACACTTTAGACACGCTTCTTCTCCTTGTTAATTTCTCACATATGTCCTTCTTCTTTGTTACTCCAATCAATTCTCTAAAACATCTGTCTGAAAAAAAAAATTTCTTTTATGCTTTCTGCATTGATAGGATGCATATTTTGAGCAAAGACAGATCCTTCATTTATTTCCTATGAAAGTAGCTTTTTGAAACACACCTCAGGTTTTCCTTACTTATTTACATCCTTTTTTTGTTACAGTGATATATAAACTGCTTAAAAAAATTCTTATTGCACTTTAAATTTAATCAACTTGAACTAATGAAAGTTATTTTATCTTTATTTTTATAATTTATGTCAACTTTTTACTAGTCAATAAAGTTGAAATAATTTTAAAGTGATTAAACTTAAAAACGTAAGTGCAATAAGGTTTTTTTAACAGTGTCACATCTGTGCTTTACCAACCTTTCTGGGTCATTTCACTGCATAAATTTACGTAAACATACAAAAATATCTAAATATTAGGGATGCTCCGATCAGGATGCCCGATACTGATTCTTTAAGCTGATATGTAAGCTCTTTAATGACTGTATCTGTATCTCTTTTTCTAGATAAAGTAATACCACATATGTTGCCTTTGTTATATTATTTAATCAGGTATATTTAAAAAACGTTTATAATCATGTTAAAAGTACTGAAAATTAACACTGCACAGTCTTCAGTGTAGGAATTAAATATACACTGATTCTTATAAAGTAAAACAGTTTTTCAGTCACGAGCAGAGAGTGATTTTCTCTCTAGTGTTATTGACAAATAAATTAGGTTACTGTAGCTTTAAGATGTGACAGAGATCTTTGCTCTGTACTCGTGCTGAATGGCAAGCAGGCTGTGTCTGTACGTGTGCATCGGGTGTACGCGCCACAGACAAGAGCAGCTGCAAGTATAATAAAAGTTTAAACTGTCAAAACTTTAAAACGCATGCAAAAAATAAACTTTCTTCATGAAGATGTAATGTCACACCCGCGATAGATATATATAAAAGAGTTTGGTTCCGAAACGCAATAAATCAATTTTGACTAATTTGGGTAAAAAATTCTATAAGAAAGTAACAAGATGAAAACCACTACTTTCTGATTACAAACTTTCACATAGCATCTTTAGGTTATAATAACATTAAAAATTCAAATCCATAATTCGATTTCCAAAGATTTTTTTGGCAAAATGCAATAAATCCATGATAGTTTTTTTTTTCAAAATGCTATTTTTTAGATGCTGTCGTGTGAGAACATGCAACAGATGGCATTTTTCCTTCCCCGATTGCCTTAATTTTTATTACTGACCTGATACAATAGGCTTCTAATTGTGGCGCTAACTAATTTTTTTTTTAAATGCCGTTTATTGCCTTTTGGAACCAAACTCTTCATTTGTTGTATACGCTGTTTGATGGAGATGTGAAGACGCGTTGCGCTGCATGTTAGGATTCGAGAGTCCTCATAGAAAATACACATATCAAAGAGATAAATCCAAATTTGCCTCACACATGAGCAACAGTTGTAAAAATTCTTTCACTGCATAAAAATGGTCTCAAATTGCACCCACATTCAGGAGCCCTATGATGACAAAATAAATAAAAAGATCGGTTCATGAGATCGGCAAATTTAGTGAGTACCGATCGAGTCATTTAATGCGATGAACTAACGATACCAATCTGCGGCAGATCGATTAAAGCATCCCTACTAAATATGTATGAAATATTACCAATGACCACAAAAATCATATTTATACCTTAGCTATTTTGACATGATCTAGTAAAAAGTAGACAGAAAGTAATGTTTTAGTTAGGGATTGACCGATATATCGGCCAATAATATATTTTGGCATTAAATACACACTTCTTCAGTTCTTCAGTCATGAGCAGAGTGATTTTCTCTTTAATGTTATTCACCAATGAATTGGGTTACTGTAGACGTTGACAGTGACAGCTTTTGTGGCTTTTCTCTGAAAGTGTCTCTTCGATGTGTGTCCTGAATACTTCAACACACATTTGTAATGTTTTTTTTTTGCTGTAGTGAGGTTTTGCAACTAAAAAATGTATTATGTCCCCCAGCACAGGATTAAATAAAGGTTACTCAATCTCTCATAAAAGAACATCACACATAATAAATAAAGAAACTAAATCTTATTTCATGGGATTTAGTAAGAGGCCTCTGCAAACAATAGTGCAATACATAGCAGTGTAATTTATAGCACTTATGTATGCAGCCAGGTACTAAATTGTGGCTAAAATAGATACTTATATAATACGTAATCCCAGCAGTCCAAAGTTTAGTCATAAAAAATACGCCTCGAAAGTCCTTCCAATAATAACAAAGGCTGAATGTATAATTTATAATGAGATTTTATAATGCAAAAAAAGCAAAGCAAAGCATGGACTGCAGTATACAAAGGCAACCCAAAAAACTGAAGCAACGTACTCCAATACCACAGCCATATGTGAATGAACATCTGGGTAGCATTTTATACATTTGTGGGCTTGTGTTCACATATTCTGTATTTGATTTGTTATTAAATAAACGAAACAGTGACAAAGTGCCTCACATTTGCCAAAGCAAAAACACACACGACACCTGGCTTTCATCAGTGCTACCGAAACACAAAGTCAAGTTACTGTATTTCTGCGAGTTAAACTTACTCTTCATTCTCATAGATGTACTTCACAATCACCCACGGCAACACGAATATCAAAGGTGCACCTGTGAAAGAGAAAGAGAGAGCCTGTGATGCGGAGAGCAGGCCATCTGTCACGCTCTGTTTGGACACATTATGAGGAAGCTCTTAAACCTTGTTAATGAGTTCAAGACATTAAAGCTGTTGAAGGTCTCACCCCAGCCGATGCACAGGTAGATGCCAAAGTAATTCCTCTCTGTTAACACCGTGACCACCAGAAGGCTGTGCAGATAGATTCCCTCCACCAGCAGCCAATAGTTGTTAGCTAGGATGCTGTATTGCATCATCACCACGGCAACTCTGCAGCCAACGGCCGTCTGAAACATCAAGTGAAGTTCGGTTGGATTTCTGAACGCATCAGGGTAAATTTTAACCTGCCATCTTTATTCGAAGTATGAAGAGTTAATGTTTAGCGGTGTTTTTAACGTAACGTCTATCGGTAGCATGGTGTCGATTAGCATTGGAAATGATCGACTCATCCATCTGTTTGGGAAAATGAATGGAAAAATTTTCGTAATGTTTCTTCATAGCAGCTAAGTGGTAGAGCATTATTGCATTAACTGTGCAAAAGGTCATGGGTTTGAACCCAGAGTCACGCAAGTCACTTTGGATAAAAGTGTTTACCAAACAGTGTTGTCAAGACTAGAGATCAAGTGTAGAGTCAAGACCGAGTTTACATCCAACTTTATGTTGACTCGAACTCTACACTCTATCTCTGGTCTTGACTCAGACTTTAGTTGGACTCGACTACATCACTTTTGCCAAATGTGTAAATGCATAAATGAAATACAATGGAATGAATCTCGGTATCATTTCAAGCATTGATGATATTCGATATGCAACAAAAAATTTTTGTTTTTGCTTTAGAGTAAGTCAAAATTATTTTCTTAATTTTTCTCCATAAAAAAATTGGATATAATTTGCAAAATGTTTAGTGCAAAAACTAAATTTAAATAAAGCACATAGCCTATTACTATTTACTAAATGAACATATACATACTGCTTCAGGTGATGAAAGATATTTTGATGTTAATTAGTTACGTTTGCACTCCCCCAGTTAACAGAAAAAAGTTTTAAGAACGTTCCCTGAAAGTTCCCAAGGTTCTCAAAATGTTCTGCAAACAGAAAAAGTGTTCAGTTTTCTTGACGTTCTAAGAATTTTTTTGTGTTGTCTCAACGTTAGAGGAATGTTACATTTATCCATTTTTAAACGTTATGACAATGTCATGTTTTAATGTTCACACAATGTTTAAAACAACAACTGTTTATTATGCTGACTTGTTTGACTATTATGTAAATGATAGAGAAACATTGCATTTTATTATTTTATAAAACATTATTTCTAAATGTTCAGTAAATATATTGCTGTAGAAAACACAATTCACTTATTAGGTTCAGATGTTGATGTTTTGTTTAATTTTAAGTCACCATTATTGGGATTAGTGTTTGTTTTAGTTGGACTCTTGACTCTTGACTTTTTTTCTTGCTAGTTTTTTCCCTGGTTGTGTTAACTTTGTGTTAATGCACCACATTTATTATGAACTTGTAAAGTTAATAGTGTAATTCTGTGGTAGTTGGTACATAATGGTAAAGATCATCACCTAATTAATTTACTAATCAAAAGTTTCTTTTCTGTCAATAATGTAAATGAGATCCAGCACTTTCACAGCAGTTTGTCATTAAGGAGTTTTATAAACTTTGTACAAAAAATATTCCCTGTGTAATTGGGATGCACAAACATCAAGAATCAGAGTATGAATCTCAACCATGGTGACAAATAAATGAAAAACTTAATGCTGCAATGCATGCTGGGTATCAACAAATTACAAATCTCATTCAGAACTCCCAGCATGCACTGCAGCATGGATAAATAATGTTTTTTTACAATTTTATTTGTCACCATGGTTGAGATTCATACTCTGATTCTTGAGGTTTGTCCGTCTCAATTATACAGCAGATATTTTTTGTGTTAAGTTTCTAAAACTCCTTAATCAAGACACAATCTCATTTGAATGGAAGCTTGGCGACTTCCGGCGACACGAGCAAAAGTGACAGTTCGTGATCGTATGGGCATGTTCAGCGATGCAAGAAAGTTAAGAAAAGTTTATGCAAATGCAGATGCAGTTTATGCAGATCTGGGTTATTGTGAGTCACTCACTAAAGTGATCCGGGTTGTGTGATTCACTTGAGTCATTTGAGTCAGTATTGCTAAATTGCCAAGGATCCACAGGTCTCTCGAGTTTGCAATGTTTCCGGCTCTGAGTGAGAATCTCGGGTCAGTTCTCGCGCAGATCAGCCGGTAACGAGTAGATCTGTAGTGCGAGCGAAGTCTCATCAATAATGTTGAAAGAGGTTTGTGTGTGTGGTGGCGCTGTTTATGGTTTTACATTGAATTGTAGTAGGACTCAACTGATCCGGGTTAATGACACTAGATACTCGCGACTCATGAGTTAATTTAAAGATCCGAGGTAAAGATCCAAGTGAGTCACGACTCGAACAGGTCTAATGGGAGCGAAGCAGTGGAGTTCACGTCATCCTTCTCTCGTCAGTTACTGAAGTGGACGGTACTCATTTGTTTATGACAACCAGATTTAAAAACGCCTCATTGAAAGAGACTGGCGACACACAGGGCTGGCTGTCTGAATGAGGCTTTAAAGCGCACGCTTTGGATGTCAATCTCCCCGGCCTCATTTTGTAATCAACATAGCGGCAGACTAAAAAAGGCAGTAGAGAAGCACTTTACTTCAACCTCTGTAATGTCAGGAGATGCAGGAGTAACATCATTGGGCAGAGGGCCACTGTTAGAGTGCCAGGTCAAAGAAACGCCAAAACCACCATGTCTGCTGCCATCTCCAATGATGGTGTCCTATGCCACATACCAACTACTGGCACATACAGTACAGAATGCCTCCTCACTTTTCTTTATGCACTGTATGTCAACAATGTTGCCTTTCACCACTCTCGTGAATAAATGGTTTGCAGCATTTCCTCATATGATGGTACAAATCCTCCCTGCATACTCCCCTTTTCTGAAACCAATCGATGAGTTCTTCTTTGCTTGGAGATCCCCGGCCATATGAGCAAATGTTCCTTCTAGAGGCAATGAATGCTGTCTGCCTGGCAATAGGTGCAGAGGACTGCCAGAAATGGATATGCCATACAAGGAGGTATTTCCCTCAGTGCATTGCAATGCAACATTGAGAACCTCATCAGGTACAAATGGACTGAAAGTTCTGTGCATTTCTCTCTTTTCCTCCTGTATATTTCATAAATTTCATTTTAAATTGAAAGCTGTTTTTGTGTTTTGTTGTCCATTGTGTAATGATTGATCAAAAGCATATAGACCGTTTCAGCAGAAACAACATAAACAAGCGGCTGTCGCGGTCCGCACGTAACTTCCGGTAAACTCCGTTAAGAATAAATAACAACAAAGTTCTTTAAACGTAGTTTATTTATATAACAAGCAAAAAAACAACACATAGACTACATAGGAAACCAAAACATTTGTTATTTTCGACGAGGCATTCGTTCAAGAGATCAGTTTAGTAACTAGTCAGACCATTAAAAAAACGAAACCGGAAGTAAGGTTCGGATCCAGACGTGTATCACGTGCATCCAATGAAACCGTCTATACATTTGACCAGAACTTATGGTGTTTGATGGAAATATTTGCATTTGTTGAATGTTTTTAACTCTTTCCCCGCAATCGACGAGTAATCTCGCCAATTAAGAGAAAACATTTGCATAAAAGTGTTTCTAAAGAATTTTTATGTTAATCTGCAATACCGCGATTATCCACTAGATCCACTTACCCAATGTATGAAAAAAATGAAGCCAAAACTTTATTAACTAACTTTAAACTTTAAAATGCTTTGATAATCCTTCTAAATCTGACCTCTAAAATTCCTTCACAAAAATGCAATTATTTCAGCTTTTTGCTCAAAATTTTTATTTTTAAAGAAAAATACCCATATTTAAGAGTATATAAACAGATATTTTTTATATATTTGTATGTTTTATATTTATAAAAATTTTCTGGAAGGCATTTTGTGAAAATCACAAAAAATGCTGGCAGGCAACTTTTTAAAAAATGGCTGCCCGGGAATGCGTTAATGTTTTGTGAGCATTTGCGTATTTTGCAAACAAAATTAGTTGTGCATTTTACAAATTTAGTTCTATCGAGCTTTAGGTTTAGCCTAATGTGTTAACTGTTTTGAAAATGTGGTGTCTGGATGTGTTTAAGCAATCAAGAAAAACTGTAAATATTCATGGTTTTATAATAGCCTATATGATAAAGTTAGACAGCAGGTTATTAGACCTCGTTTTTAACCAGCCACTCCACCTCCAGCTCAGTGGTGATGTCCTGACCAACATGGAAGGAGTCGGGTCTTTCCAGCATGGCATCTTTGATGAGAATAGAAGAGGCTCGCAGGATGAAGGAGGCGAAGAGGTTCATGTGAATGTTGTTTCTCATGCAGTGCAGTTTCCTGTGAGAATCAAAGTGCAATAATTGAGAAAAAGCATTATACAGTTCACACACGTTTCCATAATCTAAGCAAGAGGAATTGATTCCTAAGTTAAATGTTACCTAAAGGCCACCAGGATACCCAACGCCAGCACCAGGGCCCCGAGAGACAGAGAATATCCGACCGTGTACATCGTCCGAAATTGACTGAGAATTCTTCCATAGTGTGGCTACAAATATAAAACATAGATGACAGTGATTCCTCATGCAACTGATAACCCGTTCTTTCAAAAATCAGGTGTCCCTCAATAGTAAATGAAATGAATGAAAAGTGCTATATAAATAATATTGAATTGAATTATTTTAAAATATTTAAACAAATGTGACCCACAAGGGTCTATTCTTTGAAATTTCCACATTATGAATAAATAAGTTTTCCATTAATGTATGATACATAATTAATATATTTAAAATTGGAAATGAACTAAATATCTTAATGGAACATGATCTTGTCTTGTTTACTTTGATCGAGAGCATTTGTTGAATCCGATATCTTAAAGACACTACAGATATCGATTACATATATAATAAACATATTTATCACAAGTTGTTGCTAAAATAAACCAATTAATTTTGGTAACTGTAAACACTATAATTTACACTTTCTAACAACTTTATTTTACATGTATTTTCTGCAAAGCAGCTTTAAAACAATATGCATTGTGAAAAGCACTATTCAAATTAAACTAGATTGAGTTTATGGTGGGTCGCTTGGTTAAATAAAATGGTTAAATGAAAGAACTAAACAGAAGTACAACAGAACATATTAAGATACAGTGTTTTAAAGGTACAGCCACTACCACGTTTTGGGTGGGGTCATGTGACACACATTCACTGGCGTTCCTCTGTTTACTCCACTGTCCGTCTGCATCACACTCCAGATACACCAGCCCATGTTGAACTAACACAAACACACAATAAGTGATCACATAGTTTACATAAATGTACATATAGAGACACCACCAAACATTAACATCATTTATACCATTGAGGCGTGTAATCATTTAATCTTTTTTTTTTTGTAACTCCTCGCAATAAGGTTTTATTTATTAACATTACTAAATGCATTTTATATTTATTTTATTTATTTTTTTGCTATATTTTGTGTATATCTTCATATTAAAGGTGACATAGAATGATTGAACGGGGTATTTATCCTTGTTCTGTGATGTGACATGTAGACAAAAAATGTTTTTGTTTGGGTCTGCGATGCCTTAGAAGCTTCCTAAAAACCTCTCTCAGATAGCTCTATTAGGGTGGGGGATTTTAAACAAGTGGTTTTGCCCCTATTTGGCTCCCCCTACTGGCTTAACTTGCAATCTCATTACTGATTGGCTGACTTTGCTGCCACTCTAAAAATGTAGCCAATTATTTTAAAGTGGAGGGGCAGTGAGATGCCTGTGATGTCATAAGCATCAGTTTTTCAGATTGGGCCGTTTTCTGGCTGACATTTCTAAAAGAGGAATTTCTATGAGACTCAGATGTTTGGCATGTCTAGCACTTTTTGTATGTTTGAGAATGCGGGTAGACTTCCATTATTCAACAAAGACAAGAAAAAATGGTTTTTCATTCTCTGTCCCCTTTAACTCATTCCCTACCAGCATTTTTTTTTTAAAGTTGCCTGCCAGCATTTTTTTGTGATTTTCACAAAAGTTTCACAAAATGCGTTCTAGGAAAATGTTCATCTAAAAATATATAAACATACAAATATATCAAATGAAAGAACAGACCCTCTGCTTTCAAACAAACAATAAACAAACAAACAAAAAAACATTTATTTCTTAACATTATATTTTTTCCTATGCTTATAAACTCTTAAATATGGTTTTATTTCTTTACAAATATAACTTTTTTTAGCAAAAAGCTGAAATAATTGCATTTTTGTTAAGGAATTTTATTAGAGATTAGAGTTTACAAAGAGTTTAAAATTAGTAAATCATTTTTTGCTTCAGTTTTTTAATAAATTGGGTTTGCCATCTAATAAAGTTTGCCATCTAACGAATAATCCCGGTATTGCAGATTAACATAAAAAACTCATCAGGAACATGTTTTTTAATGCAAATGTTTTCTCTTATTTGATGAGATAACTCATCAATGGCAAAGAAAAGAGTTAATAATAATTTTCCTTTTAAATCACAGTAATGCATTACTGTTAAGTAAGGGATAATGTAGAGGCAGCCAGTAGTTATTGGGAAATAAGCCCCGACAGTGTGATCAGGACCCGACGCGAAGCGGAGGGTCTTGTATCACACTGAAGGGGCTTATTTCCCAATAACTACCGGCTGCCTCTACATTATCCCGCTTATTACACGGCTACTTGCCACATAAGAAAAAAAACTGGACATGAATATGAATTTGAAACATTTTATTGGCATATTTGTTTTAAATTAACATTTTTATCCTTCCGCGAAACTTTGCACAGATGCATAAAATGATCGTAATACCTTATTAAGATCCTCTTCTTCATACTTGTCTGTCTCCATTTTTTTCTCTTTCAGCCAGTCTTTGAGAAGTTTTAATGCCCATTCTGTATTTTTTTGTGTGTTGGCTTCGTAGCTGTCATGCTCTATTTTGTCAAGTTCAGTCTCAGTAAGCTGTCTGTGTCTTGTCGTGGTTGTCCAGTGTTTGTCACAAGATGGCGCCAAACAGACAGTAATCTTTATTGATCTTTATTGGCGCGGAGCGATTTTACTCATGCAAGTAGTCCGGCTATGCGTTATTATTTTGGAGCGGTTATTATTTGAAAAGAACGAACCTGCAAATGTCTCAACTGACCAATCAGAATCAAGCATTCCAGAGAGCCGTGTAATAAGTTCCTAATAAAAAATACTGCATACAAAAAAATCTGACTGGTCCTGAAGTAGGCTTCATTTTCCATCAGCAAAATTGAGTGAAAAATGACCGGGACTATTGAAGGTTTTTTCAGCCAATTTAAAATGTATTAATTAAATGATAAAATAAAAAATAAAATGGCAAAAAAAATTCAACATTTGAAAATTAAATGCTAACATAAACATTAAATTAAATGATTTCATTTTCAAGGTGATAATGCATCGTTCCTCCCAAATTGAAAAATAAAATGCAATTGCTGATTTAACATTTCATTTTCACTACAATATCATGGCAAGATTGCCATTATTAAAATTAAAAGCAAACTTGAAAGGAATCTGTAAATAACTTTTAAAAGGCTTTTTATTCATGCCCATGCAATAATAGTGACAAAGTTTTAATTTAATGTTCTCTTATTTATTGGTTTTCAATTTCAACTTGTATGCAAATTCAATGTTAATCAGTGGGTGGGGGTTACTTGCTCAATAAATGGGGATTGGCCGAATCAGTGTTGCCAACTTAGCGATTTTATAATGACTCATTTAGACAAACCTAGCAACTGTTTGGATGAATCTTAGCTTTAAATCTTATTTTATACAAATAAAATGTATTTAAAGCTTCCTTCTCAAGTTTGCCTTTTAATTTTAATAATGGCAGTTTTGCCTCGAGATTGAAGTGAAAATGAAATGTCAAATCATTAATTGCATTTTATTTTTCAATTTGGCAGGGAAAATGCATCATCACTTTGAAAATTAAATAATTTAATTTAATATTTTTATTTTATTTTATCATAAAATTTTCAAATTTGGGACATTTTTGCCATTTTATTTTTTATGTTATCATTTAATTAATTAATTTTAAATTGAATGAAAAACCTTCCATCCTGGACACAGTTATGTTAGATTTACTGTAATCTGTTTAGATATACATATGTTAGTAAATCTCACCTTCTTCATGCCAGGGCAGGAACCAGGGGCAGGCCACACCCACTGTGGTATTTGGCAGCCCATCCGGCCAGCAGGCAAACTTATCAAACGTTCTGTTGCACACAACACCTGAAAAAGTAATCATTAAAGTTCAGATATATGAAGTCTCCTAGTCTCCAGTATATGACATGACCCCAATCTAATATTTCAGTACTGTTTGAAGTCACTGTACTCTTTCATCTATCTACTGAAAACATCAATGAAAGACCCACAATAAAGCTGTCTCTGACCATCACTGTAAGTCATTGTAAATAACGCACCTGCCAGTGGTGGCTCTCTGCTAATATTTCGAAAGCATTCATCTCGGTACAGCAACCATCTTTCCATCAAGGTTTTGAGGGACACAGCAGATGACACCTGTAAGATATGATTTAAAATACAATAAAGTGCAACAGAAAGGTTTTGAATGGTTTCAAGTTATATAAGGCATGGCTCCCAAATCTGATGCTTTAATCTAATAAGGGGGGAAATCAAGACATCGTAGTGAATGTGTGATGAGGTGGCTGAGTGGTTAAGGTGTTGGATTAAAGGAATAGTTCAACCAAAAATGAAATGATTGTATTCAAACACATTGAGTGTTGACTCTATCAACATAGAAACAGATACAGAACCCTTACAGAATAGATTACTGACATTATACTGTGAAAAGTGTCTTGTTTGCTGACATGAACTGTAGATGAGGTGTTTAAATACAGTTATAAAATACAGCAACAGCAGGCCTATTGCAGGCCATCACTGAACCTGTCTAATGAATTAATTGTTTATTTGCATGCTGAACCCATACTAATCTAATCCTCAGTGAGAACACTGCATTTCCTTTAGCTGGCTAGATTATGTTAAAGAGGTCATGACATTAGGAATTAAATTTGCCTTGATCTTTTTACCAGTGGTGTCAAAAGTATTCATATTCATTACTCAAGTAGAAGTATAGATACTAGGGTTAAAAAAGACTTTTGTAGAAGTTGAAGTATCAACTCAAGCTTTTTACTCAAGTAAAAGTGAAAAAGTACTGGTTTCAAAACTACTTAAAGTATAAAAGTAAAAGTAATGTAAGGAAAAAATTTCATTACGGAAAAAAGCGTAGGCCGCACCACAGGGGCCTTTTGTGCACTACCCTATCTCCTCTAAAACATGTTTCTAAAGGCCATAATAACTATAGTGTTATATTAAAAATGTTAATGTTAAACAATTTGGGATGCACTAGGGCCAGGGGTAGGCAACATCAGTCCTGTAGTGCCGATGTCCTGCACATTTTAGCTCCAACCCTTATAAAACCTTGGCTACCTGTAGTTTCAGGTGACTTTATAGACCTTTATTAGTTTGTTCAGGTCTGCTTGTTTAGATCTGGAGCTAAACACTGCAGGACATCGGCACTCCATGTTGCCTACCCCTGCACTAGACTATCTGTTTCAACCACATACGGTACATGCCCATTAAAAATGAACGCATTTCAATACAATGCGAACAAATACATTAAAGCAGTGGTTCTCAAACTGGGGGCCGCGAGATGGTGCCAGGGGCCCCAGTTTTATAATATTTTATGAAATACATTACTTTATTATAAATTCTGTGTAATTAAACCTCAAAAAATAAGGCTACTAAACAAAAGCAATACATTGTATAATTTAATATGTTTTGTTTAATTCAAATTGTAAGTTTTAGAATGTTTATGTCATTCATTTCTTTGGGGGGTCGTGAAGGAATCCACTGTACACAAGGGAGGCGAAAAAGGTTTGATAACCACTGCATTAAAGAACCATAAATGTGTACTACTGAGCATTAACATGTGTTCCATAGAGAGGAAGATATGATGACTAGTTGCCTATAAATATTGTAATGGTGCAAAAAGTCAAACTTTAGAGCAGGGCCGCTGCTGGCCAAACTTTTACAGTGGTGCCCTCTTTAGTTAAAAAACAACAAAATCTCACACAACTATAGTATGTGTGAGAATAGAAATATGCTATTATTGTTTTCATTTAAAATTTTATTTTGACAGCAACACAAACTACAATTATACAAATATGCAGTTATATATTATAGCCTATATTTCTGCATCTGTACTTGTAGCTAATGGACTTTAGTATACTTTACTTTAGTCAGTATAAATCCAAGCAATTAAGGAGAATTACTAAATGTCTTTCTTGTAAGTAAATTCAAAAAGTCAGGTTTAAGGAAACAGCTGATGTCTATTAACAAAAGCAAAAGTTGGTATGTATGGTTATGTGTTTGATTGATTTAACACTCAAGCATTCAGCTAAGTAGGTTTTGTTAATGCAAATAAAATTTAGGGTAGTTATAAGCATATACAAAACAACAGATGTCTTTAGCATAGATATCTTTGCCATGCTTCAAAACGCAACGCAGCACAATGTCATTTAAGTTGAACAACTGAAGTTATATGATATAAATTGGTATTGTTACACTATTTAAATCACACAGATGAGTTGGTGTCAGCAGCCAGCTATATATTTACACAGGCTTGTGAATGTGAACTGACCTGAAAGTGATGCGCAAGTTTTATTTCGTACTTTTCCATTTGAAGACAGAATGCCGCGTTCTGTTACTGTACAAACGGATGGCGGATGATATCAAAGCATCGTGAGAGCAAACTGCTCCGCATGCTTTCTAATCGCTCTCGCGGTTCTTTTATGTTTCTCTGTGCAGCAGCATCGAACAAACTTTTGATCATCTGCAGTCAGCTGGGGGGCGGGGATTGCGTACAAACCAATAGGGTGTCAGAATGGTGTATGTTTATACTTCTCATCCAACCACAATCGCATTTATCTGGATGATGCAATTTATCAAGATAGGTTTTTTTAACGATGACAAGCCGGAATGAAAAAAAGCAAACAAGCCGAAATAATAGAAGTAACGAGGCGATTTTTAAAATGTAAGGAGTAGAAAGTACAGATAATTGCGTGAAAATGTAAGGAGTAGAAGTAAAAAGTCGTCTGAAAAATAATTACTCCAGTAAAGTATAGATACCCAAAATAGCTACTTAAGTAAGGTAACGAAGTATTTGTACTTCGTTACTTGACACCTCTGCTTTTTACATGTAAGACGTTTTGCGTCACTAGGCGGCCATCTTTGCAACACCTCCAGGCATTTTTTTCAGTCATGCAATAAATCCAATTTGCTTAAAGCAACACTATGTAGTTTTTTTACCTTTAAATAATGTCCCTAAAATTATTTCAGTGATAGAACAACTTTTAACTGGACAAATTGTATTGTTGCTGCAACCTGAGCAACCTCCTAGCTGCTACAAGCACACTCTGAAAGTGGCGGTGGATGATAGGAAACACAGCCCCCCCTCCCCCTGCCTGCAGAAGAGTGTCTGATACCAGGCACTGTTGCGCTTTTCAACCACATGGGGGAGCTGTAAGTCATTTTTACATAGAAACTACATAGTGTTGCTTTAAATTGGGAAAGATAGATATCTCTAAAATCAAAATGTAACAACATATTTCTGACCAACAAATAAACCTTACATCAGCTGTAACATAACTTTTGTTTCTGAAGCTCAAATTGCACTATAAGGGGCGGTTTACATATCATGTCTTTTGCGCACTCAAGTTTGTTATTTAAAATGAAGGCGTGCGGCATGCGCGCTCATAACGGAAGCGACACGTTCGCGATGCGCACGCGGTGCAACGCCATCATTTTTTCCAGGCGCGTCCGCAACAACGCATTGAGTTAAAAACATTACAATTTTCAGAATGCCGCAAGCATCCCGCAGGTCATGTGACAAGAACCAACCATGGTCATGTTTTCCGCGCAGTTTAGGTCGTATCAAGTAATGCACATGCGCACTGGTTGACAAGCACCTCAAGCGACTCTTTAAGAGAACGTCACAGCACATTATTGTATCATTGGCTCCACCCACCGGTGTTCAGACAGAGGAGTGACTCAAATGGATCTGAAGGAGTAGTTGCTTACAATCATGATAAGATTGTGATGCAAGACAAATATTGTGCAGTTGCTGGCAGTGAAGGATCTCAACGTCAGAGAGAAATGAATTGTTTGTTTTTTACGGATGTAATGGCATATTAGATGCTACAAACTTTGTGTTGGTACACACTAATTGTGTTCGCTAATGATTTATTTATATGCTTCCTTTAGGGTTAACATTTTTTTTTGTGGTTGTGATTGTTTGGGTGCAGGGCATGAAATTAACACCCGACCACGCGCCAAATGCGGGTGGATTTTGCAATTGGCGGGTAACACTGTCAATCTACCAGCCACATTGGCGGGTAGCCAATGCGAATCAGTGATGCGCGGGTCATTGTATGAACAACACACTCCCGACCGACATTTTCAACTAACCCACAAGTGATGGGCAGTCCGTCTCTTTCCATAGATTCGGCTCTTTCGGCTCCAGCTCCGGCTCTACATTTTAGTGATGGCAGTCCGGCTCTTTTCATAGATTCGGCTCTTCTGGCCTCTTACGGTCCCACCCAAGCCTGCGTCTGAAGATTCGGCTCTGCTGGTTCGCTACAAAGAATCAGCTCTTAGAGCCGCCTGGTTCGCGAACGACCCGTCACTATAACCCGCCCGCAATTGTTCAAAATAGTTTTTAAACTCGACCGACTGACCGCGGCCTGAATATCATTAAAATATTTTTGGATGACTCGTAACCGGCACCCGCTCATTTCTTATCAACCTGCGCATATCACCGATGCAAATTGAGTGATTCATTGAGAGGATGCGACTGCTGTTTCGCAACGTTCATGCGATTGGAAAGAAGATGAGGCACTTCTCTGACTACGTTTGGATGTGCGAGTAAGTATTAAACTGTTGGTGAGATGGGAAGAGAATGCAATGCTGACATAGGCTACAGTACAATCACAGTTGCACAGATGTGTAGTGCTGCTGTGACGGATCAGAACTCTTGATGTGTAAACTTTAGAGAGAGTTGCGCTACTATGCCTTATACTGTAGTACATTAACATACATTTTGCGAATATAGTAATGAAAAACAACGTATTCTGCTCTTGACGGGGCACATATAAACAAAATGATCTCAACAGTATTAATTTTCTAATAAAACATTTATTTATGTCTTAAGTGTATAGAGAGTCAAAAACCATTCTGTGCTGGTCTTAAAGAGACAGTAACCTCAATTAACCTACTTAAGTCTGTGTCATTAATGTTAATCAAACAACCTAAGACAAAGAGAAATTCACTTTTGTAGCTCTGAAAAAAAATCATATTTAATTCATACAATAAAGACAGCGTTATAATTCACTCTTCAGGCAAAAAAAAAACTGGCTGGTAAAAAGTCTCTGTGGCAGGTGGATTTCTAAATCCACCTGCCACAGTGGCTGGTGGTCAAAAAAGTTAACTTCAGGCCCTGTTTGGGTGTCTATGACATAAATAAACACACAATGTGCTTAAAAAGAACATGTGAGAAGCTGTTTCTGTAAACTGCAGGTGTAGCAGCAGCATGTAGGCTGTCAATCATAGATGTGGGCAGGACACTGAATGTTCTTAAAGGGGAAACACACAAATCAGACTCAATCAGAAGATAAAAACGGTGGAAATGAAGAAAAATTACTTACATTTGTATGTTTTTTTTGTTAAAAAACTTTAGTAATATTATAAGTACTCCACAGGAAATATAATAAAAGAATAAAAAATACATGTCATGACCCCTTTAACTCTGAGAAAATTACGCTGATTAACAATTAGACAAAAAAGTAAAACATCAAATGGACTTTTTTATATTCATCTCACTCTTTTTAATGGTACCAAATGAGATCAATTAAAGCTAAATGAATGAGTCACTTAATCAAGATGCTGCTACTGACATAGCAACAAACTGGATTAGTTTAATCTCATGAGTGAGTAAATAAAATGTTTGGAGAACATTGTATTTATTGTTTCATTTATTTAATTTTTGGCTGAAAGTGCTAGAGTCCACATATAAAATAAAAAAGCAGAAATGATAAATATTTCATTTTGTTTATACAAGTTTTTCTATTCATTTATTTCTATAAGAATTTTACTTGTTTAGAAGTAAAATAAAGTGTTTAAAAATTGAAAGAATATATGTCCTCATCCTATTGAGTCATGCTTTGCTAATACTCTGCTGCGAGTAAACAACTGAGACCTCATTCAGTCACTCAAACAGACATAGAATAGCAATAGAATAGAATAGACATTAACATAGAATAGAAATAGAAATAGAATAGAATAGAATAAAATAGAATAGACATATGCTGCGTCCGAAACCGCCTACTTCATACTATATAGTACGCCAAATGCAGTAGGCGAGGCGAGTAGTATGTCCGCATACATAGTATTCGAAAAACAGTATGCGAAAAGTACCCGGATGACCTACTACTTCCGGTTAGATTTTGCAGTGTGCATACGATGGACGCTTCACAATCCCATGATGCCCTGGCAGAGGAGTTATCCAACGAAGAAGAAGATCATGCGGCTGTTTTTGCACTGGAATGACATGACGTGATGACGACGTATGTCACGTGATGTAGCAACATGGCGGATGTAGTACGTCCGAATCTCATTCATATTACAAGGATTCATACTATACAGTCATCTTATTCAGTACCTACTATACAGTATGCGGTTTCGGACGCAGCCATAGAATACAAATACAATAGAATAGACATAGATTAGAAATAAAAAAGATCAGAAATAGAATAGATATAGAATAGAAATACAATAGAATAGACATCGATTAGAAATAAAATAAAATAAAATAAAATAAAATAAAATAGAAATAGAATAGACATAGAATAGAAATACAATAGAATAGACATAAAACAGACATAGATTAAAAATAAAATAAAATAGAATAGATATAGAATAGAAATACAATAGAATAGACATCGAATAGAAATAAAATAAAATAAAATAGAAATAGAATAGACATAGAATAGAAATACAATAGAATAGACATAGCACAGACATAGATTAAAAATAAAATAAAATAGAATATACATAGATTAGAAATACAATAGAATAGACATAGATTAGAAATAAAATAAAATAGAATAGACATAGAATAGACTAGTTAGAATAGAATAGAGCATACCCACAACCTTTGCAATGTTAACACTTTTGCTCTACCAAGTGATCTACATGGCCTTCAAAAAAGTGTTGCCAACCACTGCCTACAGTATTCACTGCCTAAATGGAAAAGTGTAAAAAAGAGAAGTTGGAGGAAGGAACATCTGACCTGGATGCAAGATGAGCAACTGAGCAGACTCAGAAGAAGGAATACTTGTGACATCCCTTATTCCTGCTGCTGGTGCCACCGGAAGAAGCCGAGGGGCCGAAAAGATGTCAAAGGGACTTCATAGGAATACTTCAGCTGGCCCAGACTGCCTAAACCATAGAGAGAGACAGAGAGAGAAATGATAATGATATATAGCTTGACAATCTGCCACAACAAGACTTTGAACCCGAAGCCCCTTATGTGACACTGTTGATGATGTTGCTGCGTCTTGTTAATCAAAGATAACAAACATCATTGCTCCCCAAACTCGTTGCATTATCGGCTGAATGCGTGCCATCACTATAACACACAAGGACATAGGATGTCTGCTGTTTATACGACACAATTAAGACATGGATGAGTGATCTAAATACAACAACAGGCTCATTATTTCAGTTTGGAAAGATCTACAGCACAGCGGCCTCTGGCCAGATGAAGGTCACAGACTGTTGACCATGCCGGCAAGAGGACGCGTTAGACTTTTTCATTCTCCGTCATTGTGATGAACAGGGTCGTAATAATCAATTATCATGTGTCATTTCATATTTTAATGATAATAACTAATAGCTTTTGTTTTCAACATTGAACCTGCAAGATGAGTTAAAATATAAAATATGTTTAATTATTTGTGAAGAGAGCAGATGAACAGAGCCTGTGCGTCACTTTACATGTTCAACATCACATGATACGGATAAAGGAAAGCTTGTTTTTCACGCAGTGACAGTGGCGGCGGTAAAACATGAGACCTTCGTGTCTAAACAGACAAATATGAACTTCACATAAATACCCCTGTGCAGTGCTGTATGAAGTCAAATACACACTTGCCTTTAACTGGACAGGGCTGAGAATTACATTCACAAGTTACAATAAATGATGGGGTAATTTTTCTGTCACTGTTACAAAAAATTCTGTTAACCCGACCTCTGATGCCTCTTTGACTGCTGGTGTGACACTCATGCATAACACGCCCAGTCCAATTACTTAAGTGGTTTAGGTCAGGGGTTCCCAAACTTTTCCATAACAAGGCCCCCCAAATTCCACTAGGTTCTGGCCAAGGCCCCCCTTTTGCATGATGTGTTATTGAACTCATCGACAATACTACGGCAAATTTAAAAATAAATGAATAAAACATCTAGGTGAACATCCACTGAACTTTATTAGTGTTGTAATAATAACCTTTGTATGTCAGAGCTTCATATATAGAAATTTCAATACATTCAAATCTGGTACAGTAATTTCAACATTAAAATTCAACATTGTACCTGTGTGTGTCAGTTAATGGAAAAAGAAAGATCTGTGTGTGTGTGTGTGTGTGTGTGTGTGTGTGTGTGTGTGTGTGTGTGTGTGTGAGAGAGAGAGAGAGAGAGAGAGAGAGAGAGAGAGCATATTAATGGGATGGGTGGGCCTGGTGGCTCCTACACAGTTTGTCAAGCCTGAGCTTCATGTCTGTCAGTGCAATACGCATGTCACTCTCCACATTTAGACGTGCTCTGTGTTTTGTTTTAAGTACTTTTAGTGGTTGCAAAAGGAAGAAGGCATTTCAGAGCACTCTCAGCTAGGATGGGAAAGTCTTTTTTTACATACATCCAGTAGTTAGAGAGGGAAAGAGTCTCAAATTTCATTTTTAAATCCCATGAAGAAATCATCTCAATCAGCTCCTCCTGTGATTTTAAGTCCAGACAAGATCCTACATCAGGGGCAAATGGGTTTCTTACCCAGTTTAGATGGGTGCTGTCAAGGTCAGGGAAATAGTCTCTGAAATATCCCTGGAGGTGCTCCAGGTGGGATTGTATCAGTGGAGAAATGGTGTCCATCTCACCACCAGATGACAGCAGCTCTTGGTGTAATAGTGGGAACATTTCTGTAATTCCCTCCTTGAGCTTGTTTGACCACAGCGTAATCTTCAGGCAAAAAGCACGCACTTTGTCTTGCATATGCACTATGTATGTGTCACGCCCTTGCATGCTTTGGTTAAGCACATTCAGATGAGAAAAAATGTCAGCCATATATGCAAGTTTGAGAATCCAGGCTTCATTTTTAAAACGGTCAGCCAGCTGATGTTTTTCAGACAAGAGAAATTCTGCGACCTCACTCCGCAATTCATACACACGGCTCAAAACTGCCCCCCGTGAAAGCCAGCGTACGTTTGAGTGAAGCAGCAGTCCATCAAAACGGGCTCCCATTTCTTTACACAGAAGAGCAAATAGCCTGTGTTTCAAGGGGCGTGCTTTAATGAAGTTTACTACTTGTATTATGTCCTGTAGTACCTGATTAAGCTCATCATCCAACCGTTTAGCCACCAGTGCTTCTCGATGGAGCATACAGTGCGTGAACGCGGCATTCGGGGCCTTCTGTTTGATGAGAGCCGTCACCCCACTGTTCTTCCCAGTCATAGCCGCGGCCCCATCAGAACACACACCCACGCAACGAGACCAGTCAAGTCCATTTGAATTAATATATTCGTCCAGCACTTGAAAAATGTCTTTCCCGGTGGTTCTACTTTCAAGTGCTTTGCAAAACAGTAATTCCTCGACGAACATTTCTTGGAAAATGAATCTTATGTACACAAGCAACTCGGCAGCGTTAGCGACATCAGTACTTTCATCTAGCTGCAGTGCAAAAAATTCGCTAGCTCTCACCTGGTCCAACAGTTGAGCAGACATATCCTCAGCCATGTCGCCAATACGTCTGCTCACCGTGTTATCAGAGAGCGGTACGGCGTCAATTTGCTTGGCAGCATCCTCACCCAGAAGCTCTTTAACAATGTCTTTGGTAGCTGGTAGTATCAAATCCTCCCCAATTGTGTGCGGTTTCTTAGCTCGCGCAATGTGAAAGGAAACCCAAAACGATGCCCTCAGTGCTCTCTCAGGGACAGTAGCTTGCCGCACAAATGTCGCTGACTGCCTGGTCAAATGTTCTTCCTTTCTTTTAAAAAAGTCAATTGGTTTTTCGGCCTCTGCTGGATGCTTCTGGTTCAGGTGACGTTGAAGTTTTGATGGTTTTAAGCATTCGTTGGAGAGGATTTCGCAGCAAAGAACGCATTTGGGGCACTCGTGTCCGTTCTTCTGCGTGACGGTAAATCCATACTTTATGTATGCTGCCTCATACCTACGAGTCTTACTCGGCCAGGAGTTTGTTTTCTGATTTTTTGTACCTGACGTTTCGATAGCTGGCTCGTCAGTTTTTCTTTTTAAAAATCTATCCATTTTGATAAAGTTTTGACATTTTTTACTAACGTTAAATTAATAAATAGCTGAATAGCTGAGTTTTGGCGGTTGTTACCAAGGCTACATTGACAGGTTACGTGATGGTTTACCCAGCCAATCAGAATGATTAGCATTAAAAGTTTAATGTTCAGATATCGACAAATTATTATAATGCTATTTCATAAAAATACGCATAATAATATAAATTTTTTTTATTTTAAAAATACTTACTGGTATATAATTTTTTTTGCTCTTTTCTTCCAATTTGCTGCGGCCCCCCTTGCGCCACCTGGCGGCCCCCCAGGGGGCCGCGGCCCCCACTTTGAAAACCCCTGGTTTAGGTAGATGAACAATTGAACAGATCACAAAAGTGTATGTGTGTCAGAGGGAGAAATAATGAAGATGATAAAAGATAGGAAGTAATGAAAGCGTTTAGATTTCATGTGCGAATTATGTGAATTTCAAGCGCGAATGACGCAAATTTCACGCATGAATGAAATGAGTTAACAAAAAATTTTCAAGCATCCAACTACGCGCAATTTATTCTCTTCATTCGCATCTAGTGTGAACACTCATTAAGGCAGTCCCATAATGCACTGCAACGACCTAGGTGATATAAAAATCCATCAAAGGTAACAGAAAGGATTATAATTATATGCAGAAAAAAATCAATACTTAAAATATGAAATAGTTTAATTCAATATCACCATACTAATACTGTGTTTGATCCCCTTTCGCCTTCAGAACTGCCTTAATTCTATGTGTCATTGGTTCAACAAGGTGCTGAAAGCATTCTTTAGAAATGTTGGCCCATATAGGATTGCATCTTGCAGTTGATGGAGATTTGTGGGATGCACATCCAGGGCACGAAGCTCCCGTTTCTCCACATCCCAAAGATGCTCTATTGGGTTGAGATCTGGTGACTGTGGGGGCCATTTTAGTACAGTGAACTCATTGTCATGTTCAAGAAACCAATTTGAAATTATTCGAGCTTTGTGACATGGTGCATTATCCTGCTGGAAGTAGCCATCAGAGGATGAATACATGGTGGTCATAAAGGGATGGACATGGTCAGAAACAATGCTCAGGTAGGCCGTGGCATTTAAATTATGCCTAATTGGCACTAAGAAAACATCCCCCACACCATTACACCACCACCAGCAGCCTGCACAGTGGTAACAAGGCATGATGGATCCATGTTCTCATTCTGTTTACGCCAAATTCTGACTCTACTGAATGTCTCAACAGAAATCGAGACTCATCAGACCAGGCAACATTGTTCCAGTCTTCAACTGTCCAATTTTGGTGAGCTCGTGCAAATTGTAGCCTCTTTTTCCTGTTTGTAGTGGAGATGAGTGGTACCCGGTGGGGTCTTCTGCTGTTGTAGCCCATCCGCCTCAAGGTTGTGCGTGTTGTGGCTTCACAAATGCTTTGCTGCATACCTCGGTTGTAACGAGTGGTTATTTCAGTCAAAGTTGCTCTTCTATCAGCTTGAATCAGTCGACTCATTCTCCTCTGACCTCTATCATCAACAAGGCATTTTTGCCCACAGGACTGCCGCATACTGGATGTTTTTCCCTTTTCACACCATTCTTTTTAAACCCTAGAAATGGTTGTGCGTAAAAATCCCAGTAACTGAGCAGATTGTGAAATACTCAGACCGGCCCGTCTGGCACCAAAAACCATGCCATGCTCAAAATTGCTTGCTTACCTTTCTTTCCCATTCTGACATTCAGTTTTGAGTTCAGGAGATTGTCTAGGCCAGGACCACACCCTTAAATGCATTGAAGCAACTGCCATGTGATTGGTTGATTAGATAATTGCATTAATGAGAAATTGCATAGGTGTTCCTAATAATCCTTTAGTATCTATTACATTGTACGCTTAGCCAAGTAATGGAATCACTGGAGAGTGCCATTTATATTACATAAGGAGCATTTTAGATCTGTCATTCATGAGGTAGTTGGTTTGCAGTTTTAAAGAGCAGGTGTCGAGGTAGGGCGGTAGACATTAAGGCAGCTCATTGGTTTTCGGGACAGAGCTATAATGTGCCTGCGTGTGTTGGCATGTTAAGCATAGTAACAGTCACTCACCTGCATATGGATGCATATCCCACTTCAGCCGTAGTCGGAGAACAGAACGAAATCTGAAACGTTTCTGCAAAAAACACCTTTACCATGGAAACATTTTTGGCTAAAACGTTTCAAATTCCATTCTGTTCCAGTCTGCAGGCAGGTTGGAGAAGCATGATAAATGAGTTAAATTATCTTTAAAATTCATTAACTTCATATTAGTGATAACAAAACAAAACAAACGAAAAAGCTCAAACCAGGCCTGTTATGTACAATTCCAACGCTACTTTAATGGAAATTCGTACGTATTTTATGAGGTGGCTAATTCATATTAATTTGTCCATGGTCCATGTTATTTCATAAAATTGATTTTGGTACAGTTAGGTTTGTTGTTGGTCAGAAATATGTTGTTTAGCCCACAACCTTAGCGATATCCGTCTTTCCACATTTAAGTAGATAGGACTTTAGTCTTGCATGACTGAAATAACTGCCAAGAGGTGTTGCAGACATGGCCGCCTAGAGGCGCGAAATCCCTTAAGGTACTTTGGCATTACTTTTTATGAGCTAATAAAACGTAAATATAAACACCAGAGAGTCATTTGCAGCACTCTAAAAACAAAACTTTTCCAATGAATGGAAGTCAACCATTAAACCCAGACAGAGACAGAGAGTCATTGTATTTATGGACTGTTGGTCAGACATGGAAGAACTGTGTATTTATTAACTAAATTAATTGACCAAGGACGGCAAGGTTATGCATTATGATGTAAACTAAAACTATGCAGCACAGTCGGTCAGCAAGTGTCAGACTTTGACTTATGCCGTAATGTCTGGTCCACATTTTATCTTATTTTTAGAAAAGCACTGGATACATAGACAGAAATGGTAATCTCAGAAATGTAAGCACATTTTTTTAATAATCAGAAATAGCTGATATCACAATAATAAATCGGCATGGATAAACTTTGAAATAAATTCAGTGTCAGTCTGCAATTGCAAGTGGAATTTATTAGTTTATTAAAGAGCACCTATTGTCCGATTAACCTTTTTACATCCTTTGGTGTATTAGTACATGTTAACAATATGCAAAAGGTACAAATCCCAAAGTAAATGATGATGTGAGTTATCATCTCCAACGTTAATCTCTTTTCTTGGACTACAACAAACACACAGATTGTAGGCAACAG
This sequence comes from Paramisgurnus dabryanus, assembly GCF_030506205.2. Classification (NCBI taxonomy): domain Eukaryota; kingdom Metazoa; phylum Chordata; class Actinopteri; order Cypriniformes; family Cobitidae; genus Paramisgurnus; species Paramisgurnus dabryanus. The sequence goes on from NC_133339.1 coordinate 43,087,305, forward strand.
TTTACTTTAAAAAAAATATCATAATTCCTCCCGCTTTGACTCACAGCCTGTAAGTTAACTCCTATTAGCACTGCATTGTGTGGAAATCTTTCAAACATGGTAAGGAGCATCACATTTTCAAAAAGAGAGGGAAATCTGGAGCTACAAAAATGTACGGTATGTGGAAAATAATGTGTTTTTAACCATAAACCATGCGTACACATTGTATTATACCAAATACACAAAATAACGTTTTTAGCAATTAAATAGGGGCACTTTAATAAATATCAAGTTTACTTGCTACTTATGCTGCATTTACACCAACCGCGGTAGAGGCGTGAAGCGCAAGTGATTTCAATGGTAAGTCAATGTGAAGACGCGTTGACGGGCGTCAGGAGGTCCCGCGGCGCGGAAGAGGCGTTGTGCGCGGTACGCGCGGTAAGCGGGAATGGTGCTTTTTGTGCATCTTGATCACGCGAATTTGCGGCTGACGCCCGAGTTGAAAATTTTGAACTTTGGCGGAATCAGGATCAGGAGCCTGCTTGCTGCTGTGGTGGCAGCCCCGCCCGGAGTCACTCATTCAACCAAGGACATTGGGCAACCTGGTAATTGTAATACACACTTCACTTTTGAGGGACGTGACGTTTATCGACCCGCGCTGTTTATTTTCCCCATAGTAAGGTTACCAAATACAAACTGGTAACTCTCTCGATAAATGCACAATCGACATCAGTCATTTTGCAAACAGACAACCGCATAGCACTTGCCCCTCCCACAAGAAGCGGAGTTTGCCTCTGACGCGCTTCAAATGCTTGCTTTTTCCGCGCGTCTACTCCGCTCTACACGAGCGAATGCATCCAAATTGTTCAAGCGGCAAACCACGCGCGGTAGACGCGATTTTGACGCCCAAAACGCGTTTGGTGTAAACTCAGCATAACTCTTTCCCCGCCATTGACCAGTTATCTCTTCAATTAAGAGAAAACGCTTTCCTGTCAATAAAGCTTCCCTGGCTAGTTAAACTTTAATTCTGCTATTATCCACTAGTTGGCGATCTTACCAAACCTACTTTTTCGTGTTACTTGTTATCTGCTGTGTTTTTGTGATTTACTGACTTTGGTGTGCTTGTGAAATATCTGTGTAGTATCTGCCCGCCTGTTTGTCATTATTACAGTTGAATCATATCTCACTATCGCCATACTGTCCCCCGGTTACTGTACTTTGCCCTCGTGTTGTTTGTAATCCCTGTTATCCGGGGAAACGCGGACAGGTAAGCTAATCGCACGATATACACTTTGCACACATAGTTTTGGTTTCACTGTTTAGACACATTAGGTTAGGAGTGGTTGCTACCACGTGTATGTTTTATTTTGGCTAGTTAGTGTAGGTTAGGTAGGGCGTGAAAACGCTGAAGACTTTTTCTTTCTATTCTCTTTTGGTTTGTTAGCTAGCTTAGAGGGTTTTCAAACAGTTAGTTTTGTTTTGTTTTGCTGATTTCTTTGATTTAGCACCACTCTCGTCCCTTTTCCCTGGATTTTGTGTTGTTCCCCTGTTGTACTGTAAATACTGTAAATAGCCACCTTTACTTTTTTCTGCTTTATTACTTATCACCAAATACTTTAAAATATTTCACTAAATTTATTTGTCTTTATATCTTACATTTGTATAATAAATATTCACGTTAAGAGTTTTGTGCGGTTGTCATTACTACCCACACACACACCTACTGGAGTTATCTTTCTTTTACACTAAATGTTACATCCCTGCCCTTAACAACAGTTGGGGTCGTAACAATAACACAGAAGCATCCACTGATCCAAAAGCAGTAAAAACTCTGTGTATGTTTTGATCATCTTTCTGAATTTGATCTCTTACGCAGGTCACTTACAAAAAATTGATTTATTTCAGCTTTTTGCTCAAAATTTTGTATATTTGAAAAAACAATTAAGGTGATAAAAAGAGAACAAATGAAGATAGGATTCAACTTTTTTTGGTTTGTTTGTTTGAAAGCTGAAGGTCTGTTCTCGCATTTGATATATTGTATGTTTATATATTTATAGAAAGCATTAAACTTTTGTGAAAATCCCCAGAAAATGTTTGCGCTAGCTGGAAACTTTTTAAGTACCTCAAATAATCTCTAAATATCTTTAAATGATTTAGCACGATGGCAAGCTGTCTCCATTGTCTTATTAATTCACTGAAACATTAAAGTATTATCAGTACAGCTATTACCCGAAAACTTCCCATCACAGTATACCACGGTAGAAATAATGAATATAAAAATTTCTTCCTCTTCCAAAAATGCTAATTAAATTTAAAACAAGTGAGCCAGGATACTGTTTTTGGAATACCAGGGGTAATTTTGCCTCATTCCCCAACAGTCGTGTGACAGTTTTGACACCTGAGCCCTCGCCTCAACGCACAAGCTGTAATGCGGTTATTAAAACAATCGGAGGAGGCATCACTGCAGATTGGGGAATGTTGCCCAGGAATTATTCTTCAGACTTTTCAGACTCGAGGCGAAAACTGAGGAAGACATCTTACCCTGACAACTTGCAACGTTTTGAGTGTAACATTGTGCACAGTGGTGATTTGACCCAATTAGACAAACCCATGGGCCACATGCAGTTTAAGAGTGAAGAGAGTGAAATAATGATGGGTGGGCTCAGTTGCCTGAGGTAATAAGATATTGTTCAAAGACAAAAACACAACTAACAGCATGCGAGCATTATGCAAGGATGGCATTTATTCCACTAGCTCCTCATTCTTACAATGACTGTCAGCATGTAAATCTCTGTTGTCAGATGAGATGACTGAAGGCTTCATGTAGCTATTAAGTTTCATGTAAAGATGCTTTATAAATGGGTTTTAAAACAAAACTCTTAGGATGAGTTAAAAACAACACAATCAGTGTTCGTTTTGGGACAACACATTAAAACCCCATTCAGACAGCACTTTGGTCCCAGAAAATTTCTGTAAAATTGACAAAGAGGATTTTGTGAACACAAACGCATCTTGTAAATGTTATGAGACTGCTCCCGTAAAGAAGACTTGTACCGTAAGTCTTCACATGAGGTGAATGCGTTTTAACGTTTCTCATTTACTTTTAATGGGTGATGTCATGCAGTGCCGAACTGAATTGTGGATCCGTCAACGTCACGTAACTGCCGTTTCTTGCGGCAGAAGTTAAAAATTTCTCAACTTTTCAAGCGCCAAAGCGCGCGTCTCCCAATCAGATCGCCTTATGCAAATAAACTAGTGCGAGCCAGCAAATTAAGTTTATGCAAGAACAGGGGATGTGTTGCGGCCACTGTGATTGGCTGTTGGCCACGCTTCAGATTTTTTTTGCTTGTTTTATGCACAAAATCACTTACATTTGATATTTTTGGTCTAAAAACTAGACTTATTTTCTTGGCTCGTTTTGCTCATCAAGAAAAAGCATCTTAATTTAAGAACTTTTAGATATTTTGTACTAAAAAAACAAGACAAAATACTAAGAATTTCTTTCTTGAAAATCATTTACCATTTTTATTCAACTAGCAGATTTTTTTGCTTGTTTGTAAATTCAAATTTGCTGAAATTGTATATTTTTTGTCTAAAAACTAGACTTATTTTCCTAGGTCATTTTGCTCATTAAGAAAATACATCTTAATTTAAGGATTTTTAGACACAAAAACAATACAAAAATACTAAGAATCTTTTGCAGAGAAGCTGAGATCATTCACCAACATGACAGAACAGCGCATCACACACTCCTTATGATCTTGTCATCAACAAAATGCACGCGTGTGGTTTCTCGAAAGACAAATCACAGAAAATTAGCAAACTTCAGACACTATCAAGTGCAGTAAATATGTCACGTGTCTTTACGTATCTTTATGGTATGTGTGTTAGTGCGCTCACAGTCTGGAAAATCATGGGCAGTGTGAATGAACCAAAATGTAAATGATCCTGAACAAATCCTGATTGCATTTTCAGTGCATTTTCCGTAATATATGAGTGAATGCGTTAATGCGTTGTCCCAGAATACACACATCTCTGTCTTAGTATTGGAACTTTTAACACAACTTGCGTTTCATTTTTACACAAAATGACACGTAATGTGTTAAAATAGCCGAACGCAATAAATGTGTAAAAAAAATATTAACACATCCTTTCTTAAGGGGGTCGCACACTGGATGAGAAGCGCCGCGTCACGCCATGTATCTAAAAACAGATCACATTATTTTCTATGAATGTACGCACACCGGAGGCACCTGTCGGCAGCTGTCCGCTGTGACACTGGATACTGCTCAAATCCCTGTCGCGCCACAGAGCACCACTCACATAGTTTAACATTAAATAACATTATATTTGTGCCAAATTGTTAGCGAATAACATCGTCTACTAACGTATATTCTGCATTTTGAAGTAGACGCTATCTGACTGAGCTTATGCAATGTGCACTTCCGGTGTACGATACCTCAGAGATGTCTTAGACGCAGCGATGTGCTTCTCGTCCGGTGTTTGAGCCCTTTAGAGTAAAGCTACCACTCAGTGGCGGCTGGTCAATAGAGGGCAACCATCCAAATTATTTAGAGAAGAAGACATAAGTAAATTATATATTGCAAAATAATTTTGAAATTAAAAGATTTATTTACACTACTCGCATAGTAGTCATGTTAGCATAAAAATATGTATGTAAATGTAAAACGTGACCATACTTTTCCTCATTTTTGACAATAACTTATCTGAGTGCAGTTGAGTGGTAAATGCCCTCTCATTCACTGCTTCAACGGTCAGTCCATATTTCAAAATTCAGCATATTTCATTCACACAATCTGTGCTAAATAGTGTACAAAAGATAATTACAGAGGAGACGATGGACATCTCTTGAACAAACAAAACAGTTTCGCATTGAGCGTTCACACATCACTAACAAGTGCCACACAACAGCCATTGACAGTTTGTATTTAAGGACCTGATTTTGTGCAAAACAGGAGCACTGACTGAAATGAGAGTGAAAGAGAAAACAAACCACTTAAAATAATTCACACAATGCACGTCAGCTTCATTTCTCTTCTGAAGAGCGCAGAAAGAGGAAAGAGCGTGGACATACTATATGCTCCTGTATAGTATGCAATTACAGCAATGGCCCTTTTATCTGACCTGGACATACCTGACCACAGCTGCTCTTTATTTAGAGAGAAACAGCCAAAGTTGCATATGTTTCACTGAAATTGTACTGAAATGCTCTACTTTGTGCTCTCACAAGCTGGCTTGATGTAAAAAAAAATCATGCAAATGATAAAATAAAACAACCGAACTAGCTGTGTACTGTGAAAAAGAAACCATCCTCACTGCATGTCGCCGTATCAGGTGTTTAAATTAGAGAAAGCAAGATGTGTTGTTTTGAAACTGTGAAACTTAGGGGACTTTTGAGGACTTTATCCCAGCCTACAGAACAACCCTGATGTTATTTGCTTATGGTGCAAGACCAATGTTCATGGAGCAAATTTTCCCAGCTCAGAGGCATTTCTTCTCAGTAATGTAATGTGAGAAACTTTTGGAGATCGATAACCAGAGGGAAAGTAACATGTTGTTTGTGCTACTACAGCCACAGTCTAGATCTTTTTTTAGGCCACAAAACAATGTGATGATGAATACAGGAGACTGTCCCCCCAAAAAACAACCCCATAGGTTGTTTGTGCAGGCAGCTTATTATGACCTGTAACTATGGTTTAAGGATAAGCGCGCGGTAGTTGCCAGCAGCTTATTATGTTTCAAGGTTGGTCACCTTATGCGTCAGATCAAAACATATTTAATTCTCAACCTGTCCTCCAACCCGTACGATTGTATTGGTCATATGTCCATTCCCCCAAATATGACCTAGCACCTCTGACTGTAGTGACTGTACTTTTACATGTTGTGCTTTATATGGTTAAAAAAAGGGTGGGGTTAGATGCTCCAAAATATATTTTAAACGATAGAGTAAAGCAGCAGAGTTTTGCGTGTGTGTTTGTCTGACACAGGATTTCATTGAAAAGTCCCAACCAGGTCATGAGTTGCAGACAGTGTAACGGTGCATTCACACCAGCCGCAGTAGAGGCGTATTTACGCGCTATTTACGCGTAGTTGGATGCTTGAACATTTGAGCTTACTCGCTTCATTCGCGAGTGAAAGCCGCGTGTGAAATTCGAATCATTCGAGACATTCACGCGGAAATTCGCATCAAGGGAGGGGCTTCTGCGACTCTGGTGAGACCCGTCATTACTACAGCAAGGTCCTGATTGGTTAACAGAAATCCGCCAAAGTTCAGATCTTTCAACTCACACGTTTCCCACAGGAACTCTCCATTACTACCGCGGCAGGATGCCTAATCCCGTCTTTGCATTCACTTCACATGTAAATCACTCGCGCTTGCTGCCTCTACAGTGTAACTTGTTGGAAATAGGCGCTTAAGTGCATATAATGTAAATGACACAAACATGTAGTTAATCTTAAGTTTCCAGTGTTGTTTGCTCCTCCCGCAGCTCGTGACTCCTCCTCCCGAATGTTTCCGTGCTTTTACAGAAACAGCTAGAGCTGATCTGTCTTTAATAAATCTGATAAAACTAAAGACTCTTCAGAGATATGTAGGATGTAATAATACTCTATAGTTATTAAAAATTAACATCAGATATGTAGAAACAGCATGCGTTATGGGAGCTTTAACATCATTCCAGCATCTGTGGCTATATTTATGACAAGAACTAGTTAATCTACACTAGGGATGTGCATTTATGTCATTTTTTCATTTCGATTAATCCATAGGTCTGAAGAACGAGTACTTGATTAACTGGGGGTGGGGCAATCAAAGGGGCGTACACGTCATGGTGAAATATTTTTATTAAAAACACTCAAATAAAACTTAATTTCGAAGAAACTATGACAGAACAATGAACACATAGTAGATTCCTAATTAATTAAATGTTTTTAACAGAAACCTCTAACAGGAAAAGCTCCGTGATGAAGTGAAACTAAAGGGTTAATAAACACAAACCGAAGCGCTTTCTATATGACACACTCTGCATAATATTAAGCCTTTATACAATATCCAAATGCCGCCATATCCACAATAAATAAATAAATAAACCCACATGATCATCGTTTTTGTGATGGATCATCGATGCCACGTTCCAGTACTCGAGCAATCGAGTACTCGTGCCCATCCCTAATCTACACCGTTCTTCTAAACCAGGGGTCCAGGGTCCATGTTAAAAAAACTTCCAAGGGCGCCTCAAGATAACTTAACATGACAAAACAAGCAACTAAATGTCAAAATATTTAAGTTAATCCACATACAGGATGGGGTAAGGACAATTTGGCATCTTTAATTCATCTAACACCACAAGCCACTGTATCACCCCGGTGCTATTTTAGTAAAAGGTACTATGGGTCATACAGTATTTTGGTAATGGAGAAACTACTTAAACTGTCATATGGGTTGGAGGATAGATTGGCACAAATACCCATACGCCTTTTAGCCCATTGTCATTTAAACCGCAGGATAAGATAACAAGCACAGTTCTTCTGTCACGCTGGGCTTCATATCTGATGTTGAGCTCACGAAGAGTTCAGAGATGAACCAGCATGTGGGCTCGCCAGCATTTTATTGAGGATCGTGGTAGGAAATGTCAGAGAGTGCCAGCTCTGTCACATCACATGACACTCTGCACATCTAGACTCAAGATTTATGTAAGTGAATCTGTGCCATCGTCAGCAGCATTGCTTACTGACTGCTGCAGGTTTTATCTGTGACTCGCTGTGTAAAACGCATGACACTGATTCATCAAATAAGTTCATTCAAAGATAAAGTTATGGTAAATTATACGGCAGCAAGATACTATTGAAATATTGCAAATTTGCATCTTGCAATAACTGAAAGATTTTAATACTAAACAAGCAGGCCATGTGATGAAAGACAATAAGAGAGACAAAGAAGTAACCCTAGTTCCGGTTAAGATTATGTTTACAAGAATGTTCTTGATGTTTTCGGGACAATATAACTATACCATACGTAAGCAGAGTATGGGTGGTATTATTGTGTTCAATGGTGTTTAGACTGATCAGGGTGTGTAAGGTGTTTAGGATGTTTTTATAGACACAAACACTATAAACAAGTATATATTTGTGATTCATCCTGAAACACATAAAAGTCCTGCAATGGAAAATCTAAAGTTGGCCAGAAAGTACAAAAGGTTGGGAATCAGACAATACAGACACATGTATGATAAATGGTTTGATCTAAATGTAGGATTTTCAGATGTGAAGCACTCTGTCATCTCTGTCTGCAGGAATCCATTAACAGCCCACTTGCAGACATTTTCTGGGCTTTCTGTAGCCTGCAGACTCGTGACCACAGTGTATTAAAGTTCTCACCGTCCCCAGAAGCCAAACATCTGGGCAGAGTGTTACACAATATGCTGAGATTTTAGAAATTGTCTCCCATTGGTCTTGAAGTCATCATCGATGCACTTTATCCTATTACATACTGCCATGAATAATGTCTAGTGTTGTAACCAAATTTACTGTAATTCCAGAACCGTCATTAGAGCTGCAGCTTTTTGTGTCAGTTTTTGTGTCTGTGGCACGACTTTCATTATCGTGTCATTTTATATTTTGTTTTCTCATTGTTTTTTCCTATTTTTTTTTTACCATTGTCCTTAGGGTTGGGGATAGAACTCTAATGCTGAGCTTACACCAAACGCGTTTTGGGCGTCAAAATCGCGTGTACCGCGCGTGGTTTGCCGCTTGAACAATTTGGATGCATTCGCGCGTGTAGAGCGGAGTAGACGCGCGGAAAAAGCAAGCATTTAACGCGCGTCAGAGGCAAACTCCGCTTCTTGTGGGAGGGGCAACTGCTGTGCGAGTGTCTGTTTGCAAAATGACTGATGTTGATTGTGCATTTATTGAGAGAGTTACCAGTTTGTATTTGGTAACCTTACTATAGGGGGAAAATAAACGGCGCGGGTCGATAAACGTCACGTGACTCAAAAGTGAAGTGTGTATTACAACTTACCAGGTTGCCTAAAGTCCTTACTGACACTCTTTCAAGCGAGGTCCTTTTTATTCCTGTCTCCTCTATAGAAATAACAACTTGTGTCATGTAGCTTCGAGTGACTGCTTGAGTGAGTAACTCCGGGCGGGGCTGCCACCACAGCAGCAGGCAGGCTCCTGATTGGTTAATGCGGCGCGAAATTCCGCCAAAGTTCAAATTTTTCAACTCGGGGCGTCAGACGCAAATTCGCGTGAACCGCAAAATGCACAAAAGCACCATTCGCGCGTATCGCGCAGAACGCTCAATTCGCGCGAGCTTCACGCGCGAATGAGGCGGAAACGCGTCTTCCGCTCCGCGCCGAACGCATCTTCCGCGCCGCGGGACCTCCTGATGCGCGTCAACGCGTCTTCACATTGACTTAACATTGAAATCACTAGCGCTTCACGCCCTTACCGCGGTTGGTGTAAATGCAGCATAACCCCAACTCAAAGTGAGAATAGTTTTAAAAGCAGAAGAAAACCCAATGCATAAAATTACATCCTAACACAAACACCGAATCTAACCCTAACGCCAAGCGACAATGCTTTAAAAACAGGAAAAAACAATGAGAATAAATATAAAATGACACGATAAAGAAAGTCGTGCCACAGATACGAAAAACTATTTATAGAAATTCATGCTAAGTGACACGAAAAAGACATTCACGTTCCAGTGGCACGAAAAACAGCGGAAAATCATGTCAATAACACAAATAAATTAATTAAATATTTTGTTACTATAACACTTCCTGCCGTGAGATAGGGTAGCTACAGTAGCCCTAAATGAACAAACTGCTCTACGAGGCGCGTTTCGTCACTACGTTGTCTTAGACATCAATAGTCCTGCCGCGAAAGTCAACGTATTAATAAACATTTGACTTTTTTAATTTAGTCGTTTAGATTAGTAGACTAATCAAAAAATTAGTCGAAAGATTAGTAGTTCGAAAATTTGTCGTTCGTGGCAGCACTAGACGACAACATGTTTGTCCTGTGGCCCCTACCGTAGCTTTTTTGATGTGTTTCAAAAGGAAGAGGTGATTGGTGGACTGAGCCGTTGGTTGCAATATCACAATATCACCACTAGATGCACTATAATCTACACACTGCACCTTTAAAGAAGGAAAATCCAACATAAATACTGCCTTACACAGCACAAAGTATACCTGAAAGGCTATTTTCAAGTTAATCTCTATGCCTATCTCTTGCATACTGAGATAATATAGTCAGTCAACCCTCAGTGTGTACAAACAAACAAATTGATTATTCAATATATTAAATCTAGTTTCCAACAATGTAACTGCATTACCTGCAGGCACACACATAAGGTTTGCTTTAGTTTTGCTCAAGCTATTAATATTTAACAGCTACTATTAGCCTCATTAAACAGCAATTTCAATCTGACATGATTTATGTGTACAATGAAGTAGCATAGTGTAGTATTGAAGCATCGATGAGTGAAACGTCAATAAACAGAGCAAGAACAAAGTACAGATTTAGTACAGATAGAGTATCATGATTATAGATCAACAATTTAACATGAACTGTACCATAACTTTTGTTCCTTAAGCTCAAATAGCACTAACAAAAATACCTTTCAGCTAATGCGCATACAGGCACCTCACGTGACTCTGTACAGGGCCCCTCCCCCAGAGAATCGTCAGTCTTTATCAATTGATGATTGGTTCTTTAAACTGAAAAGCGGGACTTTTGACAGAGCGGCCATATTGAGCTTTGATAATGTGTAAAAAAGCTCTCGAAGGCACTTGCATCGTATTTTACACCTCAAAGGTTCCTCAACAGAGAAAGTAGCAGATCTATTGCTTTAGTCAGCAGTAGTTATTAGTTCATGGAGTCATGATCTAGTACTCATGGTTTTAGCTCCTTGTTAACAATAACTCTCATTAAGCCAAGCAGAGCAGAGCTCAGTTAGACTCAACGTTCAGAGAAAACAGGGCTGGATTCACTCAAAGGTTACACAGCGCCTGTCAAATGCTAAAAAAGGTCTTTCCACAGCCAATAGTAGAAAGGTCAGTAAATTGATTAATTATTACTGAGGTATTAGACTGCAAGACAACAGAAGGAACTTCAGAAGAACTTTTGGCTGCGCTCACATTGCATTCAGTTATGATTTGTTTTTCCAGACAAAAACTTTAAAATCTTTACATGAACGTTTTCCAAATCTTTCACTTGCAAACTGTCCTTTCAGAGTCAAATGCATTTCCGACTCCAAATTTGAATTGAAATCAACATGCAAATGTAGTTTGTTCCCAAAAGTCTCAAAATGTCTTGGAAGGTTTTCTGCAGAAAAAATCTAGCTGAACAGATAGTCTGACAGTGTGTTGCAGCATGTACTAGCAGCCTGTTTTACATTAGTACCACTACCACTTATGATAAGAACTAGTTTAGGCGTACAGTATTTGAGTAGGGCTGCAACTATTCACAGTTAGACTTAACTGTAATTTCTACAGTTATTTACCACAAAATGGCCAGTAAAATATCATCATTTTCTTTTCCAATTTATTACTGTAATATGCATTGCATTATGGGTATTAAAATTGAATCAACAGTGATTTACTGTATGTTTTGAATTTGCGGTAGACTGCTGTAAAACAACTGTAGTTGAATAAAATAGTGTTATAAAAGCATATAAAATGGAAAAATAAAATATACCTATGAAATGAAATACATTTTATTTGTTATGCTTTTAGCAGTGAAGCAAATTTCAAAATGTGAATGGTTTTTCAGCAGTGTAAATAATTTATTGAGAATTGTAGATAGAAACAAGAAAGGGATTATGGATAAATGCTTGACCGTCAGATTTGAATTTGACCTCAAGACTTCAAAACAATAGTGACGCCAAGATTTCGCTCCTCGGAGTGATGTGAGAGTGATAGAAGAGGCTACTTGGGGAGTGTAGCGAATAACTTTCATCAAGTGACTCTGTAGCACTGTGGTAGTGTTATGGACCTACGACACGGGTGACCCGGGTTCGATTTCCCTTCAAGGCAATATTTTTTTAAACTAGGTTACAGTAAGGGTATAATACTGTAAAATGGAACTGCGGTAAAGGCATCATACTGTAAAAACATGTACAGTTATGGTACTGTTATGGGACAGTTACAGTAACTACCGCATATATACAATAAAAAGTCTAACAGTGTTACTTTCATAATCGGACGATTATTTTTTGAATTATATTTTGATAGACTAACTGGATAAAAACCTAAACATCTATTCAATTAGATTTTCACTTATTATAGTTAAATAAAACCCTATATCCAGAGGTATTCACTTGTAGAAATGTCCTCTGGGGTCGACCATGGCGTGCATGCCGCAAACTCTTTAATTTTCAATCACTGCGCAAAGAGACTTAGATTAGATCTGCTGATTTTGGACATATGATTTATACATCATTTAAAGTGCACAATGTTTGAAAAACGCTTTGGAAAAGGGAGTCGTGACGACAACCAAAACACATTTGTAGCCAATCAGCAGTAAGGGGGTGTCTACTAACCGACATCCTTGCCTGGGTTGCTTATGTGTGAGGCAGATCTATCAAAAGAAGGTCCAAATTCTATTTGGGTATGGGCGTGTTTGTTTAGGTGATTTCAAATGTCAACATTGGCTTTCAAAATTGTGCACTCTGCCTTTAAAACATTAAAGTCAGGGTTTCCCGCAGCACTATCCAGTTCGGGCGGCCCGCCTAAGCTAGGAAACCCTACCGCCTTAACTAGGTCATCCCCCCCCCCAAAAAAATGCTGCAGAAAAGTCCGTCAAGTGCATCTCGGAGAATAGCACAGACACGCTTCACACAGCGAGCGGGCACGCGCGCCACATGGCCGAAATGAGAAAGACGTGGTCCGGACAGGCACTGTCTGGAGGATAACTAGCCAGTTGATAAAACATGTCAGAGAATAGCGGGGACGCGCTTCAAATGAGATAAATGAGGTCTCTCCATTCAATGCTGTGTTGAGTTGTTTTATCCAAGTGTAGCAAACATGACATCTAAATCCCTATTTACTCACGCCTGTCTCCTCACTGAAAGTTCACTCCATATGCGAGTGATTTCTTTGTTCTTCCGTCAGACAGTATGACACAAAGCCAAATGCACACACAAACACAAGAGGCATCATATTTGACGTGCTTTGTGGTATCTTAAACTGTAAATAACGCGAAACTGGACATCTAAATCCTTATTTACTCGCGCCTATCTCTGCACAGCAAGTTCATTACACACACGAGTCCACTATCATCTCCACTGTTTGAGCCTGTTCAGCTCCAGGTTGTTAAGACTGAAACCAAACAGCCAGCTGACCAAACTCGAATCTCCATCCCGGATGAGGCCGATGACTTCAGGAACTTTGACAGAGGGATTGTTAGAGATGCAGTCATTTGTGTAGAGAGAGAAGAGCAGTGGGGAGAGAGCACAGCCCTGAGGAGCTCCAGTGCTGATGGTGAGGATCCTGGATGAGAGTTTTCCCAGCCTCACTATCTGCTGCCTGTCTCTCAGGAAGCTGGTAATCCACTGACAGATGGAGGTGGGTACAGAGAGCTGGACTAGTTTATTCAGGAGGGTGTCTGGGATTATAGTGTTGAAAGCCAAACATAAGTCCACAAACAGGATCATTGCATACATCCCTGGTTTGTCCAGATGTTGTAGGATATAATGCAGTCCCATATTGACTGCATCATCCACAGACCTGTTTGCTCGATAAGCAAACTGCAGGGGGTCCAGCAGGGGTCCAGACATATAGGTGCAGACAGGCCAGCACCAGTCTCTCAAATGACTTCATAACCACAAATGTCTGTAGTCATTAAGGTCCTGTGAGTTTTGGTTTCTTGGGTATAGGGATGATGGTGGAGCGTTTGAAACAGGACGAACTTTACACAGCTGCAGTGGTCTGTTGAAGATCAGTGTGAAGATGGATGACAGCTGGACAGCACAGGATTTGAGACAGGCTGATGAAACACCGTCTGGGCCTTTGGCTTTCCTTATCTTCTGTTTCCTGAAGACTCTGTATTTGAAGTGCAGTCTGAGGAGCAGGAGGGAGGGTGTTGGTGGCTGTGGGTTGAGATGGTCCAGTATGGTCCATATATAGTCTATCAACTTCTATTTGTGGTCTCTAGGATGTAGCGTGTTTAATTCAGTGCTCTGAATCTAATGAAAACATGTGAAACAAGAGCCACAGCTTAGACAATACTCGTGACCTTTTGAGGTTAGCTTAGACTCCCAGGTGCCGTTTTTCACCTTTTGTCGCTTAACAGAAGGTGGACTTTTGCATACTGGTGATTACCCATCACAAGTCCTCAAATTACTGTGGGGAACTCATGCTGGTTCTAAGGATGTTGTATAAACACAAGTGACAGCCTCATCATTGAGGTTATTACACTCAATGTTGCTTCACAATTTGATTTCATTATAAGCTAATTTTTTCGTGTGTCTATCCATCCATCCATCCATCCATCCATACCGTCGTAAATGCTTAACTAATACAAAGGATGCGTGTCCATCCACTTGAGCGCAGTGGCGGCCGGTGACTTCTCTTCCGAGGGGCGCAAATTCAAGTTTCAAGCACTTATTATGCATGAACTTATGCATTTATGCAGACTTTAGAGATGCAAAACATTAAGTCCTACTGTATTTGTCCAAAACATATCTTGCATTAAAGCAGTAAACTTGCTTTCTTTTCGGTGCAGACTGCTATGCAAATCTCTTCACAATCTGTGTAAATGATTTTTAGGTGGATGATTTTAATTGGATTCTCTTTTCTTTTTTGTGAAATAAGGCCTTTTTTATCTCCCAAGAAGCATTTGGAAAAATCTAAATACTCTTCTTTTCCTATCTGAGCATTGCAGTAAAATATACAGTGATATCTGCTGTGTCCTGAGGCTGTCAACGCTTCTGCTGTCTGTAACAAATATTCAGTCGTATTGTGACTAAAGCTGCACTGAAGACCTCCAGAGCGTCCCACAGACTGTGTTTGGGTCAGATGACACATCATTCATTACCAGTGCTTGCTTTAAACAGAATACCTTACTAATCCCCTGTATCATCCATACTGGAGTTCATCAAACTCACTTGCCTGAATTGTAAGTGTCCCTTTAAGGCAAATGTTCTCACTCACAGTATGTGTTCAACTTCTTTAATATTTGCTCAAGACTTATAAAGTATATAATAATGTATACATACAAAGATAAGATATAAACATTAACTTGTCTTGCATCATGCCCTGCCTCTGCACCAACTCAATCGAAGTATAGAGCAAGAAACAGCTTTTACTATCCTATTACACATATTATTTATGACATATAAGACAAATATCAAGCACAAAATACATCAAGTTGACAGCAGCAGGTTAAAACATGTGCAGGGATGATAATGCTGGCAGGTTGGAACCCGACCACCCTCAGTTGTGTGGTAATAAATATAAGTCGATGAGGGTTTCACATCATTACAGTTCGAGAAACAATAGAAACAGGGCCATTAAATTACACATTGAAAAGCTAAATAGTTACATTTCCCCTCTATCCCATCTCTGTATAAATGTATCTGAGCATATACAGTAATCATGCATAAGATGGCAAAATAGTCAGGTTTATTTAAGCCTGGTTAATTGAAGTTAACCCGAGTTAAAATACATTTGCAAGTCATAAGCATATTACAACAATTTACTATTAACTAAAATAATAGTCAACTTTATAATTGTTAATATTTTAAAATAAGACAGTCTTGATGATGTATGCAGCCTACAAATGCGACCTCGGGAGGCTGCAGCCCTTGGATTGAGAAACGGTCTTACTATGGGTACATCCCACATCAGGGGCTGCGTCCTTCGAAGGCCGTATTTGAAGGCCAATGATGTCACTGGGCCATGACGAAGGCTGTCCCAATTCGAAAGCTCCTTTACATGCAGCCTCCTAATGCACCCATTGTTTACCCTGAAAAACCATAGATGCATACTTCACAGCCTTGGCTATCGCAAGATTCAATGAGTGCCTGTGACGTCTAGGTATTTCAAAATAAACATTCGTGGAATCGTAGTAAAATAAAAGTGCGTAATCACGTCACCGGACGTGAGTCAGAAGAAACTGGCAATACGGTGGGTAATCTGCATCAACAATAAGATAAAAATCTGGCTCCATATTTTTTTTACGTCTGAAACATCTCTGTTGTGGTGTCCCGATGACAGACGCAAAGAGGGGGAACAGCAAGTAACGCAATTCTTTCCGTAGGCTTAAGGGCTTGTTATAGTTGTGCGTAGGTCCAGCGTTGTAGCCGCGACGGCGTAGGTTCCACGTCGGTTTTCATTTATACTTTGCGTCGTCGTCCGCGTCGACGTGCAAACACACGGGCAGACCTCTGGTAGGCAGTATCCACGTGTGTAACCACAGTAGCAGGGCGACCGTCAAAGAAGAAGAAGCCTGGCAAGTTAACCCACAAACGAAGAAAGAGCAACTTGTTGTGTATGATTTGAGAAGACCAGCAATGATGGAAGTAAATAAACAGTGACTTTTGTTGCAGTTTGAGTTAAATCACTCCACAACTTGGCCATTCTTTGTTTTCACCGTGGTAAACGGAAATACCTGTGACGCAGTTTTTTTTACCTGACAGGAGGAGTTCTGGTGGACCAATCACAGTGCTTGCGGTCCCCGTAGAACTGACGCGCTATTAACATTTTTGCGAGGTGCACGTCAGGCTACGCAGAGCTACGCACAGGCTACGGATAGCCTAAGACGCAGAACTTACGCACGACTATAAATCGGGCTTTAGACCGTCTCATTTCAGTTCACTTCTTCGACTTCAGAGGCTGCAGCCTTAAAAGACTGACTCTCCCCTTTAAAGTCCAAATCCTTAGAAGGACCCATATGGCGTTTAATCAGACCCAAAAGTCGCGCGCACAAAAACCACGCGCGAGATACGAGCGCGCAGAACACTATTGGAACAATAGTGCGCGTGGTTTTTGTGCGCGCGACTTTTGGGTCTGATTAAACGCCATAGACCCAGCCCTTAAATTGCGATTCAAAGGGGATGATGCAACTCTCAATATGGCCGCTCTGGTGATGAAAGTTAAAAGAACCAATCATCAATCGATAAAGAGAATGTTTCTCTAGGGGAGGTGCTCTGTACAGAGTCACGTGAGACGTTTGCCAACCTGTGCACATGTGCAGTAGCTGAAGGTGTTTTAACACAATTTGAGCTTAAGAAACAAGTTATAGTTTGTCAGAAATATGTTGTTTAATTTTGATTTTAGCATGTGATTTTAAGAGAAATCTGTCTTACTTCATTTATGTATAGGAATAGATAGGACTGTGTGCATACAATGACAATAAAGATTCATTTATAAAACAATTTCAAGGAAGTTAACATTTATGCAATTTGGCAGACGTTTTTATCCAATGCAATGCATTTACATTTTATATTCAGTAACCGATGTGTGTTAACTACTAATGTTTGCATCACCAAATCAATGCTCTCTTGCTCTTTAAATGTTTGCAAAAAAAATCATTTTGATTTGATAAACAGATCTGGATTGCCAAAAAGGTGCTGAAGCAGAACCAGTGAAACCCAATACTCCTGCTGTGAGTTAATTTAGCTGCCGTGTTTTCTGTCTCATTATCTACATCGTTTTAAGTGGTTGTTTTGTTTTCTCTGCTTTTAACTCTTGTTCAGTCTCTCTCTTTCTCTCTCTCTCTCTCTCCCTGTCACACACACACACACACACACACACACACACACACACACACACACACACACACACACACACACACACACACACACACACACACACACACACACACACACACACACACACACACACACACACACACACACACACACACACTTATGTAGACCACATCAAGTTGCCTGCAGGCTCTTGAACATCCATTCTTGTTTCGGGGCGGGCTGTGTGGAAGTCTCATTTGTACTCATCGCTGTCCCTACGACAAAGTTTTCTGTAGCTGGCACGCAAACCCCAGAGTACATAAATAATGATTTTTTTTCAAGTTAGCCGTCCAGTCGTGCGGCTGTATATGCCAAGCACTGTTATCTTCTCGGCTATAATTTATCCCCTCTGTGCACAAACATGTGCTAAGAACAATTCTTAACAAATACAGTGAAGTACTAAGGCACATTTAACCTCACAGTTGGGTCATGACCCAAAAACGATACACAAATTTGCTCTGATGAGGTCATAGACAACAAGGAACATTTTTATAAAATGTGCATTTAGCATAGTAAACTAATCAACTTTTAAAAAGGAGATAAGTCATCCCATATATTTTGATGCTGATGTTAAAGTAAACAAGTAAACCGCATGTAACGATCAACTTCACGTCCATATTGTGACGTATTTCCGAATGAAACAGAATAACACACAAGGAAAATAGCAGGCGTGGTTTGTGTTTTCCACTAGGGCTCCACTAGGAAAACTAGAACTAAAACCTATGTTCTGGCATTTTTATAATGTTTTGCTATATTTGATTGTAGTTTAACCCTTTCCCCGCCAGCATTTTTTAAAAAAGTTGCCAGCCAGCGCCTGCAGCAATTTTCATGATTTTCACAAAAGTTCTTCTTGATGTTCTTCTTAAAATTATAAACATACAATAAATTTAATTAAAGAACAGACCCTCTACTTTCAAAAAAAAAAAAAAAACGTTTTATCCTACATTCATTAGTTCTCTTTTTATCATTTTCTTTTTTTCAAAACTACTTTTGATAGAGATCAAATGCAAAGCGATCCTCAAACCTTACACTGACATACAAATGTTTGCCATAGGGCGTTACTTCAGGGTTTTATACGTTGCTGGTGGATAATAGCGATAATCTTAGCGCTAATGCGGAAAGCCGTAAATAATTGTCATTGGCAGGGAAGCGTTTTCTTGCGGGAAAAGAGTTAAGTACACAGCCATAATCTCACATCACATGTTAAATGAAACAATTCAACTATTATTTATCTTTTAACTATTCATAACATTCTCCTATGATTTGTTTAAACTTCCATTAAAAATCTATATTTACCAAATTAAATAAATTAAAATTACATTAAATATAAATAAATCGAAAAAAGTCTATAAAATCCCTATTTTCTACCGTGAATCGATTGGATATAGAAAAGCTGATGTTTCATTCAGAAATTGAACTCCGACAGACAGTTGGAGGGGGCGGAGTTAACAGATGCTCTTCCCAACCCCGTCAAGCTGACATCATCAAAGAATGAAGTACACTTCAGATTTTGATTAAAATAAAAAAATATGACCCACACAGATCAATTGTTTATAATGAACACTGCAATATTCCATTAAAAAGTAAGAATTGTGTTTGTTTTGATTTCAAGGGGACTTTAAGGCCCATGTGTACAATCCAACTATGTGGCATTTTGACACAAATGTATCTGTCACATCTAAGCATTCTTACATTTTTCTTTGTCTTTATTAACGAAAACTCAATAACATGGGGTCATCACTGTCACTGTCACTTCATGTCAAATGTAAAATAGGTCCTGTAGCAAAACCAGCTGAGTAGCGCTGCTGTTTGGCCAGCTTCACATTTCACTTTTAGACCATGTGAGATGCATGTGGCACATACAGTACTGTTTTCATTAAGCCTTTACAAATTAAAAGGTCATAGCATTCATATTGGACGCATGACTTTTTCTGTTCAGTTAGTTTGCACTGTTTATTGTTTATCTAAATTCACACTGAATCAGGGGTTTGTACTGTAAATACAATTTGGCATTTAGGTTCCATTCAATGTAGATACATTTGGAAGTGTCCAGCTGTGAGGAAATACCAATGTGAACTTTCTGTTCATCTATTTTTCATTCACTGCACACAAATCCTGAACCTTGAAGCCTCACTTCACCCTTGAAGGACTTGAAGGGTATGGTTAGTGATACATTTACAAAATATAAAAGGTGATAAGATCTCCAATTACAGGTGATACAGAGAGAGGTCAGATCTCCTTTGTTTGATTTACAGTAAACATTTGTCCTTTTCATCCATAAACAATGCAAGACTAAAAAGGCTTAAATGATATTGTGTAAACAAACATCAACATCAATTTATTATTTCTCAACTATAAAAAATGTATATTATTAGTCTAATGTGTATCATTATTAAATGTACTGTAAGTTGCTTTAGATAAGAGCGTGTGCCAAATGCATTATAGCTGTCTGTAGTGATTTAAATCATGCCTATAAACAAACATTTCTTTAATCCACTTGGCACAGCTTTGCCTGTGAGGACAGCTTCACTTTCTCAACTATGACTTCCTTTCAATCAAACGAAGAAAGGTTGCTGTTGGCAAAACTCATGCTACGCTGAGCTGTCTATCCTTCATCTAGATGGATGAGCACGGTAACACAGGAGCGACTAAGAGCGACAACCCAAAGATGGCCCCGTCTGACGAGAGGGGCGTGAAGCATAGTGAGCGAAAGTGAAAGCCGTTCATGTTCATTCATGCTAATGAGACAAGATATATTCTTGAGCAATGTGTGGAGAGAGAGAGGAAGACAGGTAGGGAGGACAGGTGCATGAAATGGGCCATAGCAAAGTGCTCAATGTTCTTTAATTTCATGGCTGAATCTTAGACTTCAAGCATGAAGTGTTGAAAACAAACAGAGTATGAGGAAATGTGGCCCTTATTTAAAGCAAGTTGTTTCCTCAGAATTTCATAATGGGCATGTAACAGGCAACAAAGCTAGAAATACAATACCAAGGAAAACAGCCTCCAAGAATTCACACTCTTCTAAGGGCCAATCACACCAAGCGTGTTTTAAACGCTTGGAAAAGCAAGGCACGCTGCATTGCTTTTTATATTGCTAGGCATCAACAGACGCAGCTCTCCTGTCAATCAAATATTGAGGTATGAGCGTACTTTTGCCATTAAGTAGGCATGCTCTGATCAGTATCGGAGGATAATAGCATTAAATGACTTGATCGGTACCCGCTAAATTTGCAGATCTCACGAAACAATCCTTTTACTTTTGTCATCATACAGTAGGACTCATACAATTAGAGACATTTTTTACATAGTGCAAGCATTTTTATAACATGTTGCTCATATGTGACATGTATATTTGGATTTCTATCTTTGCCTTTATAGAGATATGTGTTTTTTCTATGAGGACGCGTCTTCACATCCCCATCAAACAGCTTATGCAACACATATCTATCACCGACAATTGTATCCTCATGCCACAAGTTTATTATTTGCATACGTTTCAAAGTTTTGACCGTTTAAATGTTTTTCCCTTACAGCTGCTCTTGTCTGCGTACACTTGAGGCACGCACACACAGCAGCCTGTCATCAGTGCACGTGAACAGAGCGATCTCTCTCAGGTCTTAAAGCTACAGTAACCTAGTTCATTTCTCAATAAAATCACTATCTGCTCTTGACTAAATAACTGTTGTACTTCATACGAATGCGTGTATATTTAAATCATACAGTAAAGACTGTGAAGTATTTAATTTAAGAGACATAAACCTTTTTAAAGAGATATTAAATATCTCTTTGCAGAAGACATATTTGTTGTGCTTATTTATTTGATTATCTATTAACACAATAATTAATTTATACTTATTTAATGCAAGTAATATAAAAAAGGCAACATCTGTGGTATTACTTTATCTAAAAAAAAATGTTAACAGTTACAGTCATCAAAGTACAGAGCACCTAAGGTGACATTGTAGTAAAAAAATCTAAAGTTTAGTTTCATGTGATCACGTGAAGCTTTCGTGTGCGCACGTGAAACTTTCGCTATCAATTGCGCATGCGATAGTTTCACAATGCGCGCGATAGTTTCAGGTGCGCATGCAAAACTAATCGCCATAGTTTCAGATGCGCACGCGATAGTTTCAGGTGCGCACCAAAAACTCAACTTTATTTAATTTTTGCTCCATGTCCCCTTAGGGGCTCCGTACCAAAGAGCTTGGATATCAGCTTAAAAAAATCGGTATTCAAATCGGCCAAAATCCTGATCGGGGCATCCCTACCATGTGTCATATTAGCAGAAACCTTAAAAAGCGGATGCTTGGAAGGCCAACCTCTCCCCTCTTCGATTGGACAATGGAAAAACGTGCATGTGTGATTGGTTGTTTGATTTAATCAGTGACACACATAATCTTCTGTTCCTCAATTCGTATCCAGTCAATCTAGGTAGAGAAGACACGTTTTAATATGACCATTATGTCGGAGCAGGTAATTTAATTTAAAACATTAGTGTTCTGCGCGCTCGCGTTGATGCTTTCCCACGCACAAATACTGCTCGTATCTCTCGCTCCTTTATGTTTTTTGTGCATATGGATTGCATTCATTTTAGAGAAAATTATAAACAAGTTATTAACATTATTTTCAAATTGCACTGGGCCTGTTCATTGTCGCACATTGAAAAAGACATGCAAGTTATAGATTATAAAAACGGGCATTTCTGGTCCTTCATTCCATTGAAACGCGTTATAAGCTGATTAAATATCACTGTGCCACCGTTGCTACGTACTGATTTATGAGAATAAACACCACAGTATTTAATGATATTTTTAATTTCAATGATAGCACAATTCATGGTGATATCCAGATAAATATCAATAAAAATCCAGGTCTTTAACTCTTTACCTGCCATTGATGATTTATCTACAAAATGCCTGTGACAGGTAACTTAACAGTGGGATTATTCTGACTCAGCACTGCTGTATGGAAACTTGGTTTTGTGTCTTTTCCACTGAAAGTGTCAATCACATGATTATTTTTTTAATCTGATATGCAGAAGCCACAAATCCATACCACATACGTACTGCAATACACACCGCAAAAGCACTTAGGTGTTTTTGCAGGTATATGCTCATACATTTGAAGTGAGTACAGTCGAGTAGTAACACATAATGGTCTTATTGCTCTCAGGTCAGTGCACACGTGAAACTGTGGGTAATTAATCATTGTTTCACTGAAGCATAACGTCAATGAGCTACTGAGGCTGTCTACTGTAAGAGAAAAACACAGAAAAAAAACTGAAGTCCATTGTCACAATTCTTCACTGTAAAAACCTTAAATTATAATGTACATGCAAAAGTTTTGAGAATAAAACATATTAATTTTTACAAAGTCTGCTGCTTCAGTGTTTAAGATGGAAATTTGCATATACTCCAGACTGTTATAAAAAGAAATCAGATGAATTGCTATTAATTGCATAGTCCCTCTTTGCCATTAAAATGAACTTAATCCCCCCCAACAAAACCCTTAACCACCCCCCCATAACCCCCTCAGCATTGCCACGAAATGACCAGCAGACATGATTAACACGGGTGAGAGCTGGGGCTGTTTACACTTGGTATTAAGATAAGTTTTCATCAATCGGATCACAAGTGGACGAAAGAGACACATCACGTGTACACCTGGTATTTAAATCCGTCTGTTTTGTCCACTTTTGACCGCTTCTGTCCTGATTACTTTGACGGGGTGGTCTGTTGAGACTGTGGACCCTCTGCTGTCATTTAAAAGCAAGAGCAATGATTCGAACTAATATTATGTCGGAATCCGCTGCTTTTGTTGTAAGTAAACATGCTGCACAGTGTTTTTTACATATATATCGTCGCTGTCCGATGAAAACCACGTATGTCCATTTTGCCGATTTTGAGATTTTTTTGACGGATTAAATGTCCGGGTTCATTTCCGTATACAGTATGCTTCACATATCTAAATGGCCAATGAAAATTTGTGAAATCATGTAATCTGATTTTCACGGATATCCATTTGGTGTCAAAGCTGTCAATCACACAGCGTATCTCCCGCCCTGTGGAAGCATCTTGCCGGTCTCATGAAGTTTCATCGAAGCTCAGCACTGGATAGCTGAAAACACATAGCCTGGTAAGACAATGACTTTCCTTCATCTAGGTAAACGTTTCCCCCGTGACGCCAGACGTACCTCTAGGAGTGACAAAATTACGATAGGACTGTGCAAACAAAGTATCTGTCTAGCATTACCATGTCAGTGTATTGATTCATTGTCCCTTCATAGTTTGCAAGAGACATTTAATAAATTTATAATTAATAGTAAATTAACTAAGCGTAATAGACGTAAGCTATTTAATAAACTGAGCGTATTCATCCGTCAATATGAAACGCCATTCGAAATTAATGATCGGAAGAACTCGTATCGACCACCGTTACTGTAAAATATGCACGTATGTCCATTTAAACTCAATTTTGGTCAAATGTGGATTATATCATTACACTGGCAAGAATATGGTTACATGTAAAGATGCCGTACCAAGTATGACTACATTCAACTGCTTTTGAAATACAGTTTTTTTTTCACTTCCTGAAAAGTAACTGTTTTGGACATACGTGAGTTTCATCGGGCAGGGACGATATGTTAGAGCTTTCTCCGAATTATCAGCACAAATTATGAAATAAGATTGCGCAACTTTCACACGCTTACAAAAAATGAAACTGCGGAGATTTAGCTTTATCAACGAATGCTAAAAATAGCGCTGTTCACCGTGTGTTCGCGCCAGAAGTCAGAAAAGACGTAAAACATTGTGCTCAGTACCTCAGATTAGATAAATGAGCGGAGAGTAGGGGGTCCGTGTGGCTGTTCGAACACATTCAACCACATGTGCGTTTACACTACAAAAGCAACTCGATCGAAAGGGTTTTCGACTACCTCTGAATGTGGATGAAAGTGGGCGAGCTCAAAATGTTTTGAACACCGTTTACGCCTGTGTTTAGGGTCATCCACTTGTGATCCGATCAACGTAAATGCATGCTAATGCCAAGCGTAAACAGCCTCAGAGATGACGAGGTTAAGGTTGGAGATTACTATGTCATGTTGTTAATCAGTTAGTCAGTTAGTTAGCTGCTAGTAAGACTGCACCTACATCAACCATTCATCTGATCATCAAGAACTTCAAAAAGAGAGGTTCAATTGTTGTAACGACGGCTTCAGGGTACCCAATAATATCAAGTAAGCGCCAGGACCGTCTCCTACACTTGATTGAGCTGCAGGAAGGATGAATGCACTTTTTTGGGGGTTTAAAGTCAGAAGCGTTGCTTGATCCCTGTTTTCGATCGTTATAAAGATATGAAAAGCAAGGACTTTTACTAAAAAACTCCAAACAAATGTACAAGATGATGGACATATTTATCTCAGATGCTTGAGGGTGAGTAATCATGGAGTAATTCTAAAATTTGTCTGGCGTATCCCTTTAATCCCATTGAGAACAATCCTCAAGAGGCGGGCGGACAAACAAAACCCCACAAATTCAGACAAACTCCAAACATTGATTATGCAAGAATGGGCTGCCATCAGTCAGGATGTGGGCCAGAAGATGATTGACAGCATGCCAGGGTGAAAAAGAAGGGTCAAAGCTGCAAGTATTCTCTCTTTGAATAAACTTAAAATTGTCAATAATTTCATTAATTGCATCATATGGTTTGAACACTTGAATGCATTAAAGGCACAGAGTGGCTATTTTTCAAAATGTGGTACAAGTGCAGAAAACTTTTGTTTGCTTAACTCTTTCCCTGCCATTGACAAGTTATTTCCTCAATACGCAATACAGCTATTATCCACCAGGTTGCACTTCCGCAACTTATAAAACCCGGAAGTGTCTCCCTAGGGCAAACAGCTATATGTCCGTCTAAGTTTTGAGGATTGCTCTGCATCTGATTTCCATCAAAAGTCCTTTACAAAAATAGAATTATCTCAGCTTTTTGCTCAAAATTTTGTGTTTTTGTAGTAACCTACCCATATTTGATAGGTGGCTGGTTTCTGGGAGGCATTAAACTTTTGTGAAAATCATGAAAAATGCTGGCGGGGAAAGAGTTAATAATTGACGGCTGCTCATGCTGATCATCTACAAATCAACACCATAGTGGTCTGGTAGAGGATACCTGCATCCAGGGTTTGAAATTAACTTATTTGCTCACCAGTCAACTTGGTTGCCATTCAGAATTCTACTAGCAAAAAAAACAAACAAAAAAAAACAGATGAACTATAACATGTTTATTTATAAACATTAATTATATGTTTTACTATTATTTATTATAAAATCTGAATATTATATTATTTAAAAAACTTGTCATCCTTCCAACTCCCCTCTTCCTCTTTTATCCTTGTCGCTAATCACCAAAAATATATTTTACACTCTAAAAATGGCTGGGTTATTTTTGACCCATAATGGGTAAATATTGGACA
This sequence comes from Paramisgurnus dabryanus, assembly GCF_030506205.2. Lineage (NCBI taxonomy): Eukaryota > Metazoa > Chordata > Actinopteri > Cypriniformes > Cobitidae > Paramisgurnus > Paramisgurnus dabryanus. The sequence goes on from NC_133339.1 coordinate 43,113,533, forward strand.
GAACACATCGCTGGGTTAAATTGACCCAATGCTGGATTGGTTTAACCCAACTGCTGAGTTATTATATCCAATGGTTGCATAACAATAACCCAACATTGGGTCATTTTTAACCCAACATGGGGTCATTTTTAACCCAGCATGTGTTCTGTCCAATATTTACCCCTTATGGGTCAAAAATAACTCAGCCATTTTTAGAGTGTAGGTAAGCAAATCAACCCAGTACAATGAACACCAAACAAAGCATCGAAACAAACTTTTTCAATGAATATGTCTGCACAATATATTATCTGAAACGTAGCGACAATGTGTTTGAAGTAAGCCAGAGATGCGCAGATGCTGCCAAATAATTCTGTACTTAGTATACCATGATGACTCACAATTTGAGTATTTGCGCTAAAACTGTCACTGCATGAAAAGTGGAATTTTCGCCAGAATGTGGCACTGTAGATTGTTGTGAAACTCCAAGTATACGACTGCGCTTGACAATTTGCAGCCAACACCGAAAACTGCCATAAGTTGTCAGAAGTTGACGTGGGTCTTGCTCTGAAGTTGTCCCCCCTTCCCCTAATTCTAGGGGAGGCTTTAACATGTAAATGAACATGCTGTGAGCTATACAAATGCAAATCAGGGTAGCAGCTGGGGGAGTTTTACTCAGGTGACATTCTGAGAGGTTTTAAACTTTGATTTTAATAAAATCTCTGGTATCAGTATAGCCAAATTACAAACTCTTAAATTGTAGCTTGAATTGATTTATTTTCAAAGTATGCTACACTGTTAACCCAGATATTGTCTTAATGATATAAACATTACTTAATATTTTGAGTTTTGGACATATACTTAAAAATATATTATACCCATAATCCTTTGTCCCTGAATATTATGATTATTTAAGCTTTTTTACAGAATTAAGAACTAATAAGAACTTTTACTTAAATATTTGTTAAAATGTCATAGAGGTTTTTTGCTCTAATAATATTCATGTTGTTTAGTTTTAAATGATAAATTACCATTTTTGTTAATGAAAGTCACCGTTCAGGTGATCAGTGTTTATTGACATAAACAGCACATTGTACTGTATTTTTCGCAGTTTTGTGTGTGTTTCAGTGGAGAATCAAGTTTATTCAATGACTGACTTATTCATGAGTTTTGTGATATAATACCATTTATAACACTAAGAGAATTATAATTATAAATGAATTAAAAATAGAAAATCTTTCAACTCAGTTAACTAAGCGGAGATGTTGGACAGAGTAATTCAAAATCATCTTTAAGTTAAATGACAATCATTTATCAAAATATTTTCTTCATCATTTATCACAATACTATCAAAATATTTTTCCCTAATTTTTTTTAAACTATCCCTTTAAGTAGATTCAGTTTGTCCAGGCCAACAGTATATATGAATATCTCTGTATGTCATTAGCAATAACCAATGTTAGGTAAAAAAAAAGATACACAAAACAATTTATTTCAACAATTTTAATTGTTTTAACAGAGTTTTAATCAGGCTCAATTTGTGCATTCTATGCAAACAACATGTCAAACAACAAAATGTCTGTCTGGAAGGGAATGAAGCAAGGAAACTTGTGCAATTACATCACAGCTCAAATACTGTGCATAGTGGCATGACTACAGTTATTGAATTCACATACTGGTAATCCTGCCATACTTGTCCATCATATACATCTCCTAACACACCCTTTGGCATTTCCCGCTTTCGCCTTTCATCTAATTTCTCTTCAAATCCAAGTCTTTTAACAAGTCCTCCCAGAGACTGCACAACACTCTTGTATTAGTAAGAACGTATTGGATGGACATACTCTTCACTGCTCAAATATGTAGTCTTGCTTAGCAAGGCAGAGCCACATTTCTTCCTTAATGCAGACCTCTGCTGTGGGTGATTATAGAATGGGATGTGACCACAAGTCCTGCAAACCTTTGTACCATCCCGTCTGAGCTCATAGGTTTCAGTAAGCATGTACACTGTCATACATTTTGGACAACCCACATACTGTAAGAAGTCGTCACGGAGGATACCAGTCAATTTCATCATGCCCAAAAGTTTCATTAACAAGTGTTCTGGTTTTTCACTTCTGGCCTGATCACTTCCATGCTCCTCCCCATCTTGTAAGTGAGGATAGGATTCACTCTGCTCCTCAGCAAGGATTTCCCCCTCTTCATCCACATAGTCATCCTATGAAATTTTAAAGGACATATTTAAAACACATGCAATGCACATACTCAGCACCACCATTAGACCATTAGAGATGGAAAAGCCCATCGTTAATATGGCCATTTGAGATTGAAAAGTCCATCATGAATGTGGCCATTTGAGATTGAAAAGTCCATCATAAATGTGGCCATTTGAGATTGAAAAGCCCATTGTTAATATGGTCATTTGAGATTTAAAAAGAACATAATTAATATGTTCATTTCTCATCAATAGGGCCATTTGAGTATGAAAAGATTTGAAAACTGTAGTTGAAAAAGATCATGTGCATCTCAAACAGCTAGCTTTAGTGCAATGAACCAGTTAAGTACTTTGTGGGAACTTCATCCACTTCAACTTCATTTTAGGATTTTTTAATACTTTATAAAGTGTGTTTATACTTTAGTTGCTTTCATTAGTTAACTAACAGAAATTTAAGAGTGGAAAACAATCATGTGGGTGAAAATTGTTAGGTTTTCCCATTTCAGCTCTGGATTAGCATGTATTGAACTTTATACTAGTATATCCAAATGTAATTTCATGCTTACCACACAACAGGAGATGTCCAGGAAAAGACGAATGCTTTGGTCATCTGCTGTTTCGTCTGAAAAACAACAAACAGAAGATAACGTTATGCATTATAACGCGATATTCCTATTCAATTATAATTTACTATTAAAATAACAACAACAGTGATAATCAACCACATTTAACTCCAACGTTTTTGTTTAACTTGTTGATTTTATTTTACTTTACTTGCTGATATGTTTTAGTATTGTTTAAAATGATAACATACGTAAAGCAAGCCAAGCTTATATAAAAAATATGTATTTATGCTCACCGTTGTCTGAACTGAAATTCGCTGGGTGCGTTTCTTCAAATTCTTCAATCACTTCTTTTTCTGGGTCCTCGGAGTGCATTTCACTTTCACCAATCTCTCTAACTCCAGTAAAGTTATCTTCCGGGTCTTTACACATGACGGGACATCACTCACAGCGGATTCATGACTGGGTAGCAGCAGGCTCTGTACGTTATCTGACGTAGCCCTTTTGGATTTTTTTCTCCCAAACTCCATTTTTTAAATAGCGCTTTCTGTGGTCAAAATACTGTGTATGACACACTTCAGTGTTGCAATGTTTACAGAAGCGCCGAGGTCGTTTCTTCAGTCTTGGGACTTACATCTTTCAACTGACAGCACACTGTGTTGATTTCACACAGAGCTTCCGGCACATCGCGTTTGTTGTTTATATCATACGCATGCGCACACGTCTCACAAGATTTTCCTTATATCAATAACCTCGCATGTGATTGGAGGAGCCCGACAGGCTTCTCGCCTTCGTCCAATCATGTGCGAGGTCATGGTCACGGCTCACACAGCAGTGTCGACAAGCGTAACAGACGTTTGGTTTGGTGTTTGTAACTCTCCAAGAAGAGCAGACGGGTGCACAATCCCAAGATTGCGGTAAGAATAATTTTATGTATAAGCATATTTTTTGAAGTAGCCCAAGCTGTGTGTTTTATAACTAAGAGGTGTTTTTTGTCTTGTAATTTACAGGAGGCAGTACGGCGTCTCTGAGGCACACTGCAGGCGCTATGAACCAGAGCAAAGGTAACGTTACGATTTAAAGAATATGTTTTTATTCTTGTATAAGGAAATAGATACGTTAATAGATCCGAGCTTAAACCCACACATTTTGTTTTCACAGACTAACGTCGCCTCATAACAAAGCCGTGACCTCCGATTTGCTTGGGGCTATTTCAGCAAGTCCAGATTTACTGCTGAGAATGACGACATTGTTTGTAAGTATAACTTCTAATGTTTTTCCTCATTTCTTGTTTAATTGTACCGTGACTCTTTTTATTAATACCAGTCTCATTTAATTGTTTTCCAGCTGCCCGTAAGACGTGTTATGAGTCGGTACGCCGGAGTTTCAGATACAAACAACCTGAAATCGCATCGCAGGCGGAAAATGCGAAAAGTTTAGCTCGGAGTCGATCCAGAAGAAAAATGGTAAGATTTATTATATTAGATCAGTTTTTTGTCAATGTATTTTTCAGGTCACTTATTGTCCTTATTGATTGTATTACAGTTGCTGGAAGCGAGACGAAGTGTGTTGGCTGAGGATGAGATGGACATTTGGAAGTGCGCTACCATAGATCTCATATCTGATGAGGAATACGGCATTGTTGGCGGGGTGTCTGGATGGATTGTGCGGCCACCGCCCTCTCGCAGCCTGGAACTCTCCGAGCTCTGTGCCACGCTGCAATCCAGATTAGAGGCGATACCAAAGTACCGGGCAACTCACCATATACGCGTGAAAAAGTGACTTTTTTACAACGTTTTTGAGGTTTTTTTTCAACACTTTGAAAAAGATTTTTAGGGATCTTTCCCGAACATCTTAGGCACTTTTTGACGTGTTTGGAGTACAATATAAGAGACATTATGCTGCTTTGTACATAGTTGTGTGTTTATAAATAAAGCTCTTTCTTTGAATAAACAGCTGTGTGTTTATAAATAAACCTCTTTGTTTTCTCTTATATTCCTTGATGTTGTGAATAATGTAGTACATAGCACAATGACATTAATATATAAAAAATGATAACATAAATTATTTATTATTATTATTATTATTATTATTATTTATTGGGGTTTACATTTATAATGAGCCAGGGTGCCCAATAACCCCCCTCTTTAGAGTAACGGCCCGACTTGAATTTACTCACTCGGTATTGGCTGAAGCCACTACTTTTAAACAAGAAAAATCCCTTGTGATTGGCTTGAAGTCATCTGCCAACCATTCACGGGGGATTTTACTTGTTTAAAAGTTGTGGCTTCAGCCAATACTGAGTGATTACATTCAAGTGGGCCGTTACTCTAGTTTTGCTGCTATTCACATGCTAATTAGGCCAGAGACGCTCTAACTGGCCGGCAGAGATTTCGCTGCTATTCATATGCTAATTAGAGGCATCGCACCCGCGCGGGGCTCTCCACCTACGTCATGGTTCGTTTATGACGATTTGTGACACAGACAAACGCGAAGCTCGCTGCTGGTAAATTGAGGAAAGCTGCCGAAAATTCGGGAGATTTTCGGGAGCCTACAGGCGCTTACGGGGACGAAAATCCCACTTTTCATGCAGTGTGTGCAGATTTGGTTTACATGAGCTTTCCAAGAAATTAACGGCTGAACAAAATTTATAAAAAGTAACTAGTGATTTGACCAAGTTACCCACTGTGGCAGATCTTTACCCGCATTTGGCGGATTGGCGTGTGTTAATTTCAAACCCTGCCTGCATCATTATTGTCCCTTTATGCATTTATTTGTTAAATGTTCAACATGTAAATTTGTGTCCATCAGCACTGATTTCCACTTCAGCACTTGTTTTGTTTTTACCACACTGCAAGAAGCAGCTGTTCAGTCTGTTTGAAGGTCTTAACGTGATGCTGCAGGGCGTATCTTTCCCTAAAGAGTGTGTTTGTGTTCCAGGGTTCAGCTGCCAGCATGCAGGGTACAGACCGAGGTTCAACTCCTGTTTGTTTACACAATAACACAGGCCTGAGCTCAGAGCGCATGGACCGCACTAAACATGCTGAGATCAGGAGCCCACTCTTGTGACGCAAATCACAGGGATGTTTTTCAGGCTCTTACCGAGTGCCACTCATGGAAATCCAATTCAACTAAATAAATACTGCGCTCGGTGGCAGAAACACTTCATTGTGTGTAAGAGGTAACTTGCACTGACAGGCTGTTACACAATGAAACACAAGAGTAATTCAATTGGGACAAATATGGGATGACTATTATTCAAAGCTTTTCATGAAAAATTGGTTCAGTAATTTGGAAAGAGGAAACACAATGACATACAATTTATGAAGTAGTTTGACATTTTGAATGAAGTGGCATAGCACAATGTGTCAAAACACTGGAACGTTTTTAAACATTAAATAACAAATTAAATCATTTTATTTTAATTCAATAAAATAAATGTGAATGTGATGAAGTTATAACATTGAACATCACAGATATTTTGAAAAGCTTTGTTAAAATGTACTTAAAAATTAATTATATATTTATATTTATATATATATATATATATTTTAGAAGATTAATAAAAAACTTAATTAAGGCTTTCTTAAAGGTGCATTGTGTACATTTTAGAAGGATACATACACCACGGGTCTCCTTACATGGAAGACGCCGGCATGTTGCTATAGTAGCCCTAAACGGACAAACAATTTTACAGAGAGCGTTTCATGCCTACGTTGGTTGGTTGGTTGCAATTCCAATCGTTAGATGCCGCTAAAAACCCACATTACACTTTTAAAGTAGTCCATGTTTCAAGACTTAAGTGCGCTTTATAGTCGTCCGTAAGCTATACGCTGACGTGCACTAGTGCTGTGTTCAAAATATCGATACGACGATACATTGTCATGGACGCCTGACGATGCGCATCGATACAGCACCTTCCGTATCGATTCGGAAGTACTTTTGAAAGTAACGTGACAAATTGCTGTTGATCCGTGATCCATATGGAAAGGACGCATGTGTCCCGCGGAGTATGTAGAGTTAAAGGTGGCGGGGTATTCTTTCACTTTGCGTGTCTGTCTCTCTGGCGCACGTGTCTGCATAGTGAGCCGCGTACTCGCGCTCTCTCTCTCGCGCGCACATTAAAGTCAATGAGTTCAGTATAAAAGCGCAGATATCTTAGCCTATACTACTGCAAAGGGCTTTATTAGCCATGCTCTTATAAAACAGTACTGACGCATTTGAGAAGAAACACGACAAAGATTTCCATGTGAAAAGTGTATGTCTAGAGAAGAGATACAGAGCTACTTCAAACTATAACTGTCACATAAATAATCTGATTTCTTTTAAATAGTATTAAGTCTGACTGCATGTTTATAGATATTCATAGATGTAGAATAATGAGAGACAAGAGAAAGGCACCATCTTTGTAAAACTGCTTTAAAAAAACATAAGTTAAGGACTAACTCTGGGATTTTAAATATTTCTAATAGCTAATAAATGAATGGCAAAAACACAACTGTTACAACACTGCTTATTCAATGTACAATAAACAAATAATAATAAAAATAATAATAATAATGTTACTAAATTCTGAACAAAAATGTAATTCAAAATAGTCTTGTATCGTGATGCGCATCGTATCAGGACCCTTGTATCGGGATACGTATCGTATCGGGAATTGTTGGCGATACACAGCCCTAACGTGCACCTCTGCAAAATTGTTAGGGATGTCCTGATCCGATATTTTGGATCGTATCGGGGCCAATCCGGGCTTTTGGCTGGATCGGATCAAGGACCGACAACATGACCGATCCAATTCTGATACTGTGCGTTAGCCATGGTTGTTAATGACAAGCTATTAACTCTTTCCCCGCCATTGACGAGATATCTCGTCAATTAAGAGAAAACGCTTCCCCGCCAATGACGAGATTTTCCGTCTTTCCGCAATACCACTATTATATATATATATATATATATGGCGCCCTTCCGCAACTTTTTAAACCCGGAAGTATTGCCCTATGGCAAGCTGCTGCATGTCCGTGTCTGTTTTAAAGATCGCTCTGAATGGGATCTCTATGAAAAGTCCGTCATAAAAAAGCTTTTTGCTCAAAATATGGTGTTTTTGCAAAAACCTACCCATATTCAAAAGCTGATTGCAAAAGAACCACTAAAGGTAGGATGAAACGGTTTTTTTTTGTTTGAAAGCAGAGGGTCTGTTCTTTCATTTGGTATATTGTATGTTTATATATTTAAAGAAGAACATTTGAACTCTGGAAGGCATTAAACTTTGGTGAAAATCATGAAAAACGCTGGCGCTGGCTGGCAACTTTTTTTAAAAACGCTAGCGGTGAAAGAGTTAAAAGGACAAAGTATTATAAAAACACCAAAAATGTTTTATGCACTATAATCAAAGTCGTCTTAATACAACTCGATAGCTTAATGTGAAGGAACAAACACACATTTGAAGATATTTAAGTTCACAGAAACACTCTTACTTACTCGCAAACTGGGTTAATCCATTGGTGAAGCGGATGGATGAAACGTGTCATTCACAGACGCACACACAAGATAACTTAGGCTTTATTAAAGATCTGATTTTATAAAGTCTCAGTAAGCCGTTGGATGGATGCAATTCACTATGTGCTGAGCACACAATGCATCTATTCTCTTTGTGTTTTAACAGTTATGAACTTTCCATTGCGGAGCGAGGATTCCCATGAGAGGATGCTTCAAGGACATCAATTCTGCATCCAGGAAGGCCATAAACGTAGTGTACAGGATGATTTAGGCGCATCAATTCTGCACCCAGAATGTGCATAAAAAGTCCGGTCAAGCACTTAATTCCCAAAATAACCATTTGCACACTAAAGCCTTTTTACTATGACAGTTTTACGCAATTAAGAAAAAAATATTTAGCATACTTAATTGATCAAAACTATTATATGTTCTCCTAAACACTGCCATGATTAATAATTACTAATGTTTCCTGTAAATTGTAAATCATTTTAAATTATTGATTTTTATATTTAAAATTATACTAGATGTGGCAGAAGGCACTATACACATTTAATTACAGTAGTATCGGGCAGGTATTGGTATCGGCTGATATTCGGAATTCTGGTATCGGACTGGAAATGAAAAAGTGGGATCGGGAGATCCCTAAAAATTGTAACAACGCAATTGTTCGGTCTACACGGACCGCAAGCGATGTGACTGGTCAGCTAGAACCCCTCCCGTCAGGTCCTTATACGGATTTCAGCTATTGACGGTAAAAACAAAGATGGGGATAAACTCAAGCTGCAATAATAGTCGCTGTCCATTTACCTCCATCACAGCTAATCTTCTCAAATTATACACATCAAACTGCTGTTTCCTCTTCTTTGGAGCGTTTACTGGCCAACCACCTCCTTCTTGTGTCTTAAAATGTGTCTTATATTTTCGCTTTTGGGGCGCTCCTGTTTCTAGATAATCTGGTTCAGGAGAAGAGAAAAAAGCCTGCCCACACTGACAATTGATTGGCTGATTTACCTAAACAGGCCAATCAGGATGCTCTCTGTCTGTCACACACAGACACAAGGTCTCCCTCTCTGCCATGCGCACGCTAAATTACATATTCACATAGCTTTTCGAAAACCGGGACCTTCAGTGTTATTAAAAAGAAGGACAATCCCGGTAAAACCGGGACGGGTGGCAACCCTACGCCTAGCCTATGGCGTCGAAGCTATGCTGTAGAACTTACGCAGAAATATAATGAGCCCTTTAGGCCCTGTTAACACCTGGTATTAAGATGCATTTTGGTCGATCGGACCAGCAGTGAAGGAGAGGGACACATTCCTGTTCAAACCTGGTGTTTTAACCATAGACTGTAAAAAATATGGATGTAGTGTCCGCACGTCACCCATTGGTTTGTGAAGATCGTTTTTGAAGCTTAAAGTACGTGCCGTTGCCATCTTGGCCGCGCGTCACCGCGAATCACTCGCGGAAAACCGAAAATGGGTAAAGAGGCGGGACATGGGCGAAGCTAAGGTGAAACCACAGCCGCCTAGCGCGAGTCTAGTGACAGCAGTGGCTGTTCAACTGTCATTCAAGCGGCCACGCCCTTAACTATGCAGAAGTTTAAGGCTTAAGATAATTTAAACGGATGAGTTACAAAACAATTCAGCCCCTCACAGTTGTCATGAAGGGCAAAATTAGCTATATAGGTCAAAAACACTTTTTGTACCAGGCTGTAAACATATTATTTTCTACTGTAAAGTTGGCCATTTTTAACATGGGAGTCTATAGGAATTGACTACCTTTTGGAGCCAGCCTCAAGCGGCCAGTCGATGAATTGGAGTTTAAGTCACTTCCGTATTGGCTTCATCAGAGAGATTGGAAGGTTGTCCCTCGGTTTTAACCTGTTTCTTTTGTCCACTTTCTGTCCTGATTACTTCGAGGGGATGGTCTATGGGCGAGTCTCTCTGCTTTCATAGAAACACGAGCAGGATAAATGACAGGTTTAAGTTGAAGCGCACTGATATTATCCACACAAGTTTTGTACATGTATATGTGGCTTTCTCAGATAATTTCAGAGAAATTGACGAAATAACTTTCACATGCTCGCATAATGAAACAAAAATGAAAGAGGCAGAGAGCAGCCGCCTTAGTTTTATCAATAACAGTCTCAAGAACGTGTCGAACATTGTGGGTTCGCGATAAAAAAACATTGTCCTCGGTACATCACACATTAGGTCAAGGAGGAAAATAGGCAGTCTTTACTGACTGTTCGAACACATTTGACCACATGAGCCTCAACACCACACACAGGGTGGTCAACTGCGTTTTCGACTACCTCTGAATGTGGACGAGTTTAGAACCGATTAGATCCAGTTTCCACCTGTATTTAGCGCCATTTACATACAATCCGATCATCCAAATTGCATCTTCATACCAGGTGTAAACATGGCGCAAGAGTGTCATATAAATCATATTTTTGTCTTGCGTGGTACAACAGCATACAGGTTAGGAATGATACAAGGGTGAGTAAATAATGATTAGACTTTTCACAGCTGAACTATTTCTTGACATGTAAACACTACGTTTCATAGCCTGTCTCTCCCAAACACACAAAAGGTCAAATCACACTAGTTGTATCATCCGGTCAGTCACTTCCTCAGGGCATGATATGATCCTAATAAAACATCACTTGCCCTTTTGCAGAGCAGAAGCAAGATGTTTATATGCACAACACAGCCAAGATGTCTGTCTTATTAAAAAACTGAGTTTTCTATTGGTCCTGTATTATAAAGATCTCTACACACATATGCACATAGTTTATTAAACTGTGAATAAACCACAGGCAGCGTGGCTGACCTGCTACCTGTACACAATTCATAAGTGAGAGATGAGTTTATTATATATTTCTTTCTGTGTTTACTCTTACTTGCAGTTTTAATTCAATAAATTTTATGTGTGTACATGAATTGCTGGCCACATGAAACCAGTGGCTATGCGGCAAATATAAGGTTTAAATAATAAAATGATCTCGTAATTTACTCTCTTGCCATCCCAGATGTATATGACTTCCGTCTTCGGGTGAACACAGTGAGTAATTTTTTATATTAAAATGGCATGTTATCTTTTTATATGGGAGTGAACATTGCGAAGCTCCAAAAAGTGTAAATAACATACATAAATGAAGTATGAAAGATGATTGTTGGTTCTCACGAGTCTCGCCACAACAACCTTTGCCATAATGAGGCACATCAAAACCAATGATCGCTTTAAATACCAACATGAAGAAGGCATGTTGCCGATTTAGGTCTATATCTGTTTCTAATCCATTGCAACGTATTGGTCACCTACGATACTTTTCATATTCTAAAAAGTATCAAAAGATCCAAAAGAAGCGTATCGTTTCACTTCAGTAGTCATATATGAACCCACCAGAGTCGTATTGATGCCTTCATCTGATGATGGATGGGCTTCAAACACGTGGCCACTATTCAATGTCATTACAAAGCTAGGAAGAGCCATGATATTATATAAAGGTGCTAAAGAAAGCATTGATGCAATGTTAAATTGTTCTCTGCTATCTACATAGAAGTTATGTGACATATATTTAGTGCAAAAATGATCCAGAGACGGTTTACATGTCTATTTACAGCACTAAGATTTTTCCATAGAATAAAATGAGTTGTATTACCTTATTGGAAGTGTCATGAATAATAATGTTCTAGGATGGTATTAAGGTGAGTAAATGTATTTTTTTTTTGTTATCTAAAGTCAAATGATCTGTGAGAGAAAGCAAATAATATTTGAATCTTTTTCAATCAATATGTTTTCACTTCCATAAAACATGCAGACCAGCGCTGTAAATTCAAATATGGTGGCAAGTTGATAAATGTCTTGTGATATGGCTGTCATATGCATGTTTCATCATGCAGACCCCCCTTCAAAAAAAAGTATAAAATCATGACCATTCAGATTGGCAATTATTCCTTAATAATGGGGAGAACATTTATTGTATGATTATTTTAGAAACCCCTTTTGTTGTGACATAAGGCGTGTGTTTATTTATGCAACAGCAAATCCCTTGACAAATAAAATGTATTGGGATGACAGATGTTACTGAAGCTGTCCTAGAGGAAGACATATACTGAATTAGTGCTCTTCAGCACACCAGTCATGTGATGCTGCAGTTCTGGGTCATTTTCTCTGTGAGCTACCTGTACACGTGCATTGTTTGTTAATACCAGGGATTTGTTCTGTCATGCCAATTTGTGTTTATCTCAATTTGATGCCGAAACTAATTTAGCTCGGTTAGGGAATAAATTATTTTTTTCTTAGTTGCACATTACATTACTGTATGATTTTGACTCGCCAACAGGTTTTGAAAAATTGCAAAAATGCTGGAAATCACAGGTAAATCGATGCTCGTGCACCCGAGTGACAAGAATCACACAATGTGAATTATCATGTGATATGAGAGAATCGCCGATCAGTCGCAGACACCCTTAAGATATCTGTCATGCTAGATCAAAATCATGCAGTGTTGAAATGTGTTTTGCCTGAAAATAACATCGGCGATCACCTACAGCCAATGAAAGAGCAACATACAGAGCAGCTTGAAGTTTGGGGAGGAGTCTCCCCAACCATTTCCTCCTTCATAATCTTTATTTCTTTTTCTTCTTTCTGCTGCAAATGAGCGCACATGCGGGCAACCATGTTTAATGATCTGACTAGTGTGACCCGACTAGTTTGAAAAGAATGCTGTCTGAACTCTCCATTACTAACAGCTGGACTATATTGGGTCTATACAGATAACCTAGACTAGAGCCCGACCGATTTATCGTTTTGCCGATTTTATCGGCCGATATGAGCCTGTCGCAGATATATCTGTATCGGCGTATAAGCCGCAGATATGAAGCCGATATGAACGTTCGTTACAGAAGACATTAAATGCTTTTGAAAGATGTAAGTACTTGTTTGTCCAGCAGAGTGCGCCCTACTGGTTGCTAATGGTGACCCAGGTCACTCACTGTAGTGACACCAGCCAACCCCCCTTCACTTCTGTCAGTCCCTCAGTTCAGGTGGTGGCAGTCACGCGGTTTCTTCACAACATTTTACACTTGGTATTAAGACGCGCTTTGGTCGATTGGATTATAAGTGGGCGAGAAAGACACATTCCGGTTTACATTTGGTGTTTTTAATCCGTCTCTTTTGTCCACTTGCGAGTTATTTAAAACGCAAGCGGAAGAAATGACGCGAGGCGGAGAAAGGACGCGCTTTAACTGCCGCGCAGTCTGTGGGAGTACAGCTGCTTGTGCTGTTACTGAACATGCTCATTTCAAAGCAATTGATTAAATAAGCTCGCGCAACTTTACACCCTTGCTAAATTAAAGCGGCGGAGATAAGACGCTTTAGTTTTATAAAAGTTTAAAGTCCCGGCAGAACACTGTGGGTTCGTGTTATAAAAACGTTGTGCAGTACATTAAACATAAGCCTACATCATTATGTTGTCAGCAAGTCAAGCATTGTCGTCTTAACGGTAAGTTTCTAATTAATTTGTGAAGCACATAACTTATTGTAAAGCTAATAAAAAATGACTTTATAAGTTTCCATTTTCAAAATAAGCCCAATATAACATTATTCTCGTCAAAACTGACAATCATTTAAGTTATATGTATTTTGTTTTGTTTGTGTTTAAAAGTTATTTATAATTAGTCAAGTTTACTGTTTTGTGCACTTATGTCAGAATCATTTTGGATAATAAAGTTTATTGTTAACTTGTAAAACCTGCCTATAATACATTGTCACGTCATTTTAAGTGTTTGATCACCACATTTGTGAGTGATCATTGCAAAAAAAGTATTTATATATAGTATATTCTGTTAATGTATATAGTGTATTATATGTACAGTAGCCTGCTGTAGTATAATATACTGTAGTATGTGTGTACTGTACTATAATATACACAAAGAATATCGGCCGATATATCGTTATCGGTGTTTTTTTACTCCCTAATATCTGTATCGGCATCGGCCCAAAGAAATGCGTATCGGTCGGGCTCTAACCTAGACCAGGGGCCTCATTTATAAAATGCTGCGTAAAAACCATCCTAAATTTGATCTTACGATCATTTAACAAAAATGCGTACGTGTGATTCATAAACCGAACGTACGCGCAGAAAGCGCGCATACCCCTTTCAAATCTATAAATCAGAAATGAACTTGAACTTGTGAGCGCTGCCGAGCAGTTTCAGATCTCCGCCTTTAAACGATGCGTAATTAATGTCAGACATATAAAAAGCGCTTGTCAATGTTTAAACCCAATTTCAATCAGCAAGAATGGCTTATATTTCCAAAAACCTGCAGCAATCAGACAAGCAAAAGTGCGTACGTCTGCTCAGACCCTGACGTGGCACTAAGCACTTTTCCGCGTCAAAGACGGTTTTTATAAATATGGACTTTGCCGTGGATTTTCGCCTACGCACACTTTACGATCAAATCAAATCTGTGCGTACGCAGGCTTTATAAATGAGGCCCCTGGGGTGTCAAACTCATTTCAGCCCGCCCCTTCATTTTAATGTGTGTGGGTCGCCATAGCTTACAAATAATTTTATTGGTATATTTTGCAGGGTTTTACAGCATTAAAAAAATTGCACCGACAAAGTCTTTTTTTTATAAGTAAGGGATAATCCACGGCCAGCCATGCATTAAAGGGTTTTAATGCACGACGTAGAGGCGAAGAACCACCCGACGCGTAGCGGAGGGTGGTTGCCTCTGCGAAGTGCATTAAAACCCTTTAATGCATGGCTAGCCGTGGATTATCCCGCTTATACCTTGGTTATTTGCCAAGTTAAAGCTGTAATTAATGTTTACAGTGTAATTTTAACCGACAGGTAAAAAATGACGGTCATCTTCTTAAGTTAAGGCTCGCACTCCGTCCGCTTTAAATAAAGTAGTGCCATTGTATTGCATTTATTTAAATGAATTATCATATTTATTTAAACTCATTAAATAATTTATGAATGACAGCCAACACTGACAGTGACAAGGCAATCTTTATTTGAACTAATCATTTATTTAAATGAATTATGTAAAGTGTGAAATAAAACCGACGTCTCTAACCACGATTACTATATAAGGACACATTAAATTTATTGAAATGGATTAAATTAAATGAAAACAAAAATGAAACAGTTGGAAATCTCTCTCTCGCTCTCTCTGCAAGTGTAACTGTGTTACTATGGTTACCAATGTTTATAGTAGTGGATTAATTTCTAACTTTAATCAAACTGACTGGAACTACCTGTGCGTTAAACGGTTTTAATGCACACCTTCCAGCCAATCAGAATCGAGTATTTAAACAGACCATGGTATAATTTAATGTAATTAATGAGTAACAATATTTGTTAAATTTAGAGTTGTTCCGATTTCCGATACCAGTATAGGAAATGCGGCCGATACCACAAAAAATTCTGTCATCGGAATTGGCGAGTACTTGAAACCATGTACCGATCTGATACCATTTTCTTAAATAACCTAGTTGTGCCCGCTATAGCTAACGCTTAAGCTAACGCTGCAAAGCGGAGCTCATCTCTTCTTCGCTGCTCTGAACGCAAACACCAGGAAGTTGCCACAAGCAACCACGGTTTAGAGCGACGAAGAAGAAATGAAAATGCGCAGACAAATGTCTGCTGTTTGTATTTCAGACTAATAAAACGTTGACGTGCCGCAATTTCAATGGAGAAGTAATAATAACTTCCAGCTATTCAGTCTGGAAAATGCATCCCTCTTGGTTACATTAGGTCATCAAACATCTGAGTCACATGACAATGAAAACAAGGTGGATGTAGTATGATGTCCAGAATGAATGAATACACATACATACTATACAGAACATACTGTTTGAACAATTCAAGAAGTAGGTAGGTAGTTCATGGGGTGCAGGGCTTGTCCAGCTCAGTTTCTGTGGTATTATGCTAAGTTGCCACAGCCATATTGAAATGTGATTGGTCCAAAATCGTATTCCATATATTCCTGATATTACTGTATATCATCATCGCTAAACATTTTTTGCTTTCTTCACTCATCATTGGTAACATGTCAAGATGTGTTGTCGCTACAGACTGGCAAAAGCAGCTTGTGTTAATGGCATGAGGGTCTGTTCTTCCACAGGACAAATGACACAGCGCTAATGTGATTTCACAGGCAGATAAAGAGCATGTGTGTTTGAGAACGTTTCATTAAATGATCCCTGACCAGCATCCAGCCTCATGTGCAGTGTTTCATGTACTTGGACAGATTGAATAAACTCAGATTTGATCCGTTTAACACACAACGGGATGGAAAGCGGACATGATTGGCAATAAAAATCTGAGCCGGTTAAAAACAGAGAAGTCGATGCTAATTCAGTAAGCGAAGGGTTATTGTTTCCTACAGCTCTCAGGAACTGTTTGTACCTGTTGAACGCATGTGAGTGCACATACAGCGCACATGAGCGATAAAATACTGTCATTTTCCTTAGGCTACGTGTGCTGCTGCACGCATTTTACTAAACATGTCATGAAACTCACTGTGATCTCATTAAGCTCAGTGTAACCCAATGCTGTGCACCCATTGGGACAGTTTTTATAGCACCGTTCTACATCCAATGATTGGATGAAAATCAATCACAGCGTGTACTGGATCTTGAATAATGCAGAGATGTGTTCAAATTGAATAATGTTAACACTTCTTACCAATCACACACAACAAGCACATTTAAAACACAAAGCTTCATCTAATAGAAAATGAAAATTCCTTAATAATTTACTCATCTTCACACCATCCCATGTATAGGACTTCCTTTATTCAATTAAACACAACCAAGTATTTTTTTTTTTATTAAAATGCTATCATGTTATCTTTTATCTTCTTTTTTCTTTTTATTTTGGTGCTTTGGCAACATAGCAACATCATTAAAGTAATCCAAATGGCTCCAGGTTTTTTATATATATTTTGAAATGATACAATGTGAAACTGCAGTATGTAATAAAAACTTCCTAAAACCAATAAAGTCCTTCAATGACAAACACACTTATATTAAACAAGAAATAAATTGTTTACAATAAGCTTTTTGTCAGACCGCTTTGTTGGGGCGTTTTTTTCTCTGTCATCTGTCAATCTTGCCACTGTCTCTCGCTCTCACTATGCTCTTTGTGCCTCGTGCTTGACCGTGAACGCAGGTGCGCGTCCGCTGCTCAACATACAGTGCCGCATAAGCATCGTTGAAGGTTTTTTAAGGCAGAGTAATGAACAGGTTTTTTGCATTTTGCGCAGGAATAGAAGATCGGATTAATATCCGTTTAGCCAAAGACTCATTTATGTGGTCGAATTTCATTGTTAAATTGGCCATGGCATGAAAATCTTACTTTTTCCACGTTTAAGTGCTATGATTGGGTACCCAGTGCTTCTATTAACATAGAAAATGTGAAAAAGATCAACCCAAGAACTTATTTTTGTTTTGTTTTTTCAAAAAATAGATTTATTTAATAGTTAAGCTTGTTAATCTTTTTCTTATAAGGGAAAAGACATGTAGCCTACCTGCTTCTACATCGGTGCACCTCATTGTTCTGGATTTAAATAATAATTTTACTTTAGTAAATGAAGGCGGTAAAACTGCATAGCGCGCTACTGAGCCACGCAAAATCACTGCAAGCCAAATTTAGCGCGACAGCCCTACAATTGAGTTTCAATTGCATCAAACCACCATCATTGTGATCAGTGTTTGCACTTCTTCAGCTCATTTGCATTTTAAAGGACACACCCAAAACGGGACTTTTTTGCTCACCCCTTCAAAGTGGCAATTTTGACATGCTATAATAAATTATTTATAAAGTATTTTGAGCTAAAACTTCACATATGTGCTCTGGGGACACCAAATATTTATTTGACATCTTAAAAAAGTCTTGTGCCATGGCCCCTTTAAATAATGTGAAATAAATATAGTAAAAAGGACGTTCTGAAAATGTAACTTGTGCAATGGTGAGACAATTGGCAAAATAATAAGGAAAATAACAAAATGACTTGGTTATTCGGTATTCGGCATTAAAAGCTCTAACCCCCCAGTCACATTAGCTACAAAAGTGAGCGACACCGAGCGAAACGCAGGTGGGCCCAATTTGTTTTAACATATTTATAACACTAAAACCTTATTTTAAACCTATATATCACTGGGATGCTCTCAGAATGTAGTTTTCATATTTCATATTTTAAAACATTTTAGCAGTAATAGTAATGTATTAGTATTTAAGTAGTATTTAAACGTCTGATTCAAAAGTGAAAGTAAAATGTGCACGTCTGCATACGCATTTATAAGCCCCTCCCACCCGGTTATACTGGTATCAGTGGGTTTGTCACGCGCTGATTAACCGGTGGAAAAATTCTGTCACCGCAACAACCCTACGTGACAGTAATTTATCAATTTGTGACAAGAGTATGCTGCAAAACACTGACACCTAGTGTCCTTTGTTGGTAAGACCACTAAAAAAGTGACACAGACCTCATTTTTTTGTGATTTTAACATGAAATTTGGATCATAACTAGAGACTTATGGCTTTATTTTTATAGCTTTACTGTCTTGAAACATTTACATTTTTATTATTTTTATAAAATTTGCATTATTTTTATTTATAATTTTTTTTAATTGCTATAAAAAAAAATTTATGTTCAAAAGGGGGGGGGGTGATAGTTAAAGGGTTAGTGATGGATGTTGGGATGTAATATACATCTGGGAATGTATGTGAATTATGACAGCATTTTCATTTTCTGTAAACTATTAATTTAACAAGCTGGGTACAGAGTGAACAAAGCCTCAAAATCGAATGGAGGAGTTCATTTTCTGTTAACCAGAAACCACTGTGACATCCGAGTGACCACTCACACCTCATGATTAGTGCCAAACTCGGATATGGTTCAGATATCTTTGCTTCAGATTTGTCTCTTTGTCCGGCAGATCTGTTTGACATCACAGGGAAATGCAATTACAGAAAATTGCAGTGAATGTGTAGCAGAGAGGATACAATCAGATTCTTTCCCCGATTTCCAGACTGAGGAAATTCTCTTTAAAACATCCACCCTTTTTCCAAAGAAAATGCTCCATGTTTTCCTTATTTGATAGCAGATGAGAGGCTGAGTAAACTGTTCGCCTAAAAATATCCCAGACATTAAGTGCAGACTGGTAGCAATAAGGAAACTGTAAGGTGATAAAAAACAACAGATTAAAGACTTAATGTGAAGCTTCCCACCTCACAGTGTGTGTCTGTGTGTCTCAGCCCCACAGCATTTCCACTCTCCATTTTTCAGAAATACAAGTTCAACTATCCATTAAATCCAAACTACTCTAAGCACCCTCGAGTCTGGTTAGTACTGCAGTTTTTCACTCTTTGCATCCACGCCTGCCGTTTAAGTGTTTTTATGATGTTAATAAATCTTTTAAATTAATAAATCATTGTTGTTCACTTCTATTCACTGACCCGTAACTCACTACTTACTCTAGCACATGCAAATAAGCTTTGTAGTGTGGGCTGTTTATGATCATTTATTTGAATTGAATATGCATGTTATTTACTCAATAATTCACTTGTAGTCACATGGCGCTTTTAAACTAGATCGCTGTATGGGTGCTTATGTCCGAATCTTTCATGCTCAAATTTTAGAGTAATATTTTCCAGACCAATAAGAATTGGTGTATTTGTTACTTTTTGATTAATCCGTAGCTTATAATGATAACATACATCTATAACTTATATCCATTATCAGCATCTAACACTGAATATTTCCTTTAGGAGAGATAAATCAGCAGAAGCTAAATGTCAGGCAATATTGTAAAATTACAATAGATAAATCATGTGTGTGGCTGTGAGTCTATATTGTCTACGTAAGGATCTGTCAGTGGTGCCGGGTGTTTTCTAAAATATGTTATGAATGTTGTTAACACCCTGGGGTCGAAAAAACGCAGGGGCACGTTTTGACAGATTTTTTTCCCATCAAAGCAGAATCAACTAAAAATACTCACTCATTTACGTGTAAGACATAATTTGAAACTGTGAAGGGTCTACTTTTATTTGTGTACATTTACATTAAAAACAAATCTTTGTGCTTTTGTCAGTTAAAGAAAATAAGACGCTTCCTGTTAACAGTGACAGGACATCCTTGCATAGGGCCGCGCCACACATTTCTCTGCTAAGGTTTGCATATGGTGGTGTGTTCTTAATAGCCTCTTTCACAAAGTAATTTCTGTAAAACAACTTCCGTAAACATTGCGGGGTAAAGGCATCAACTGTATCAAAGTTTGTAAAAAAGCTATCAGCACGTTCTGACGTTGTCTGTTCTAATGGCGTTTAACCCCTCGTTCAGACAGCCAGCGACGTTATCACTGTGTGTCGCTCGTCTTTCAATAAGGTGTGTTTAAATCTGGATGTCATAAACAAATGAGTACCATCTACTCCAGTAACTGACGAGAGAATTAAGGATGACGTGAACTCCACTGCTTCGTTCTCATTGGTAGTCGCTCCCGAAATTCGCTCAACATTTGCATAAAGTTAAACTTTTCTTAACTTTCTCGTGTCGCTAGACACGCCCATACGGTCGCCAACAGTCACTTTCGCTTGTGTCGCGGAAGTCGCCAGGTTTCCATTGAAATGAATGAGATCACATCGCTCTGCTACTGCTGGTCGCTGGCTGTCTGAATGGGGCGTAAGGCATTACTGAAAGCTAGTCATTTTAATTTATAAAGTATTAAATATGGATATTTTTACAACAAAACGTCACGGATTACCCTCAGAAGGCCTTTGTTGATCATCGTGGAGCCGTTTGGATTTATTTTGTGAAAGATGGATGCACATTTTTGAGACTTGAAGGAGTGGACCCCATAACTTTACATTTGATTAACTGAAATATCTAAAACATTTTCTAAAATAACTGAACATGTGTTTGTCTGAAAATGATGGACATATCCATCTCGGATGGCTTTGGGGTGAGTAAATCATGGGTTTAATATCATTTTTGGCTGAACTATCCCTTTTAAGGACATACTGGGTCACATGACAATGTGTACATGATGCAGCATGTATGAAATGCAACCACACCACCATAAAGAACAGTGTTCTTCACATCCAACCCTGGAGAGCCGGTGCCCTGCAGAGTTTAGCCCCAACTTTAATCAAACACACCTAACTGTGATTTTCTAGTGATCACGAAGACATTGATTAGATTGCTCAGGTGTGTTTGATTAAGGTTGGAGCTAAACTCTGCAGGGCACTGGCCCTCCAGGGTTGGATGTGAAGAACACTGATATAGAATGTACTGTTTCAAAAGAAAAACACCACCATTTTATCAATATTTTACTATGTTCTTACCTCAACCTAGACCAATGAATACATACCTATTCATTCTGCTCTACCGCCATACAATATAGTTCTCATTTTTATCCACTTATCCTCATGTTTTATTTTGTGCCACCATACTTACTTGTGCAACTACTCATGTAACACTCTTTAAATAGGGAAAACATGGAAGTGTTTGGTGGCTTCTAAATGCATCTCTGTTTGGATCCTAAGGAATGAATGGGGCTAGGCTAAATGCTAACACATTCACAACGCGTTGTACAAAGATTAAGTGCACGCATTGAAAAAAGATGGGTATGTATTAATTAGTCTAAGTTGAGGTAAGAACATAGTAAAGTATTGAAAAACGGTGGTGTTTTCCTTTAATAAAGAACCGGTAGGTACTTAATGTAATTCACTAATGTACTGTCGAATTACATGATTTTGGACACAACTATACTAAGAAAAGTTTTATAGTATATGAACAATTTGCTTATCTAATGTATCGCAACGTTGAATGCATGTTTATAATGTGTACCTGGGACAAAAAATCAAGTTCATATTTCAGGACTTATGTTTCGTCGTTCTGCGTACTGTACATATCTCCTCGTCTCATTGATCAGTACTTTGACATACAGTATATTAAACATTCATACCCAGTTCATTTCACTCAACCCATGAAGAACTTAAGTTTTGATAACAAATAACTTTAGAAAACGCTTGTATGTGGAAGAAGGTGAATATGAAACACACATCTGTTCGGTTAAATTAAACTCACTCATAAAATGCAAGGACATGGACCACTATGCGGGAGACAACAGATCCTTTCATTTCAAAAAAAAATTGTGTATTTATGGCTCGAGACTATGACTGCAATATTTCACTGGAATTTATTTTATTTTTTTGCAGCAAATATCAGTATCTGCAGATTGTTTTCTGCTCCCAAAATGCTGACCGGAGCCCCTTTAATTCTGCTCAAATGGTCATATTCTGTGTATAGGAAACATCACAAGCCAATTACTCCAAAGTTGAACAAAACATCAAATCTGTTTATTGACACACTGTAAAACTCCTGTGTAACACGTTATCTGATCTGATATGACCTGCTTTACAGTATTTACCTTTAGAGATTTCAAGAGATGATTGTACTTCAATAATTAAGAGCCTAGATGAAAGGTAAACGTTATCTGTTCCCACATGGAAAAAACATATATAAACATATATGTTTCAATATAGGTTTTGATATAGGTTTTACATATATGTGACATATATAAAATTGGCCGTTTTCCTATATTATATGTACATATATGTACATATATGCAAATATATGTTAACCTATATATTGGTAAAATTATTAAAATCTGTAGCTGCTAATAAATTAAACATAAATAAAGGTCCAACCAATGACAGTCTGCACCTGCAGGAGCCAGGATTCAAACCTCCAACCTTCCGATCACCAAAAAAAATGCAATCCCACACACCACTGCTGGGATTCGAACACCCAACCTTCCGATCATTAGACAACTCACTCTACCATCTGCGCTACTGTTGCTGTGAAATAACACTGAACAGTAGCTGTTAAATTAAACCATTTTGTTATACATGTCCTAGACAGATCTTGTAAATGTTTTAAATGTGCAGACATCATAACTTTATTTAATAATTCACATAATTTATGGCCTGTATATGCACATATATGCACCTCAATTTTGCATATATGCAGCATATATATTATCATATATGGGCATATATGCTGTATATGTGCAGCATATATGTGCATATTAGCTACATATAGGTTTCATATATGTGCATATATGCTGTATATATGTGCATATATGCTGTATATGTGCTGCATATATGCTGTATATGTGCTGCATATATGTGCATATTAGCTGCATATATGTTTCATATATGCGCATATATGCTGTATATATGCAGCATATATGTGCATATAAGCTGCATATAGGTTTCATATATGCACATATATCCACATATAGGTTCTTTCCATGTGGGTTAAGCAGTACCACAGTATAAATTGTTTTATATTTTTGCACTTATTTAAGGCAAAGCCAAGAAATAAATGAAAAAGGCTCCAGTGCCTACTCTACACAGCAAAATCCCCAGTGTTAAATTAACACTGCTCGGTGTTTATATAATCCACACCAAGATTGGTGTTAAAAAAACACTAAATCAGTGTTAAAGTTAATAAGATAATGAAGTGATTGAGTCATTAATAGTGAACACCTGCTGGTCATTCCGTGTCAAATCAACAAAATTTTGGAATTGTTCCTGTCTTAAAATGTTTATTTTGTTGACTCCTTTTCTGGAGAAAGTAATACTAAAATGAGGAAGAAAGCCAAAATATTAAATGCAATAGATAAAATGCATAGAGTTTAATGAACACTATCATCATCTCTGTTTGAAAACTAAAATTACAACTTGCAGAGTTACATGGATGATAGGTTTAACTTCTAAAGAACTGCTGTAAATCTGGTGAATAAAATTAGTCACCATTGTGCCGATTAGTGTTTCCTTTAGTTGGGTACTTGGGTCTTGAAGATTAGTGTTAGTTTTCTTTTGCTCATTGTGGCAGTGTGTTTATAAAACACATCTGTTAAAGCAGAGGAAGATAAGAGAAATGTCTCATAGTGAAAGTCTTTAACTGTTACTATGTTAATTATCATGAAAGTGTAAGTATTGGGATTTAATGATATCATTTGAAAAGTAATCACTGAGTATAAGTGTTTAATTTATGTCCCGCCAACCCTGTGAAGCTCCCATGAAATCCAACAGTGCTGTAAAAGTCCACACACCCTGAAGAGTTAAATATTGTTTACCCAAATCTAATCTGTGGTGTTACACAGACACACTGAGACATCAACAATCAGCCTATAAAACACAATCATGGTGACAATCAACAACAAAACGTCATGCTGCAATGCATGCTGGGTACCAGGATTGTAGAAAACTCATTCATAAATCCCATCATGCATTGCAACATGACAACAATTTTGCAACTTTCTTAACATTAACAATTAACCATTGTTGAGATTTGTATCAGAAATCATGAAGTCTCTCTTAAGCAAACAACAACAACAACAACAACAAAAAAGCAGTAAAGCATGACGGCAGTCTTATTCAATACAACGTCATGTGCATAGAGCTTTTTTCCATGCCTGTTTCTTCTTAATTAATTTGTGATCAAATGTTTCAATGATTTGTAGATTAGAATATAATAAAAATAAACAATCTGAGAAGGTCTGGAAGGGCCTCCTTCTACATGAAGCAATGAACAAGTGGTCTTACTATAACATTGTTGCTATTGCTAAAAGATGAGAGTTAGATCAGTGAAGGCCAAGGGACAAATGCCTAACTAAATGAAACACTAATCACAGTAATGGTGACTTCAAATGAACTCATAACAAACACAAACTTAAGATTTAATGTGATACATTTTGTGATAAATGTCTATTTGACTTGTGAGACATCACGTCAGAAAGAAGATTTGTCTACTAAATCACGCGTGTGGATAGGCAAGGCAAGGCAAGGCAAGTTTATTTGTATAGCACATTTCATACACAGAGGTCATTCAAAGTGCTTTACACAGAAATGATGATCCTTTACACAAAAAGGATACTGGAAGAGTTGAGCACTTGTATTTTGTTCTGACAGCTGTTTAGAAGTTAAACTTATCCATTTAGAAATTTACTCTGCATGTTATCATTTTAATTTTTTAAACAGAGATGCTGATAGAGAGGCAAACGTGAAAGATTGCAGCTTTTGGAGGCATAACCCAACAGTATTAATCTATTGCATTTAATAATTTGTCTTTATTCATTATTTTAGTATTATTTCCTCCAGAAAACGAGCCATCAAAATAAAAATGTAGAGACAGGAAAATGTCCAAAATGTAATTGATTTGAATGACCAGCAGGTGTTCACCATTAATGTCTTAATCATCACATCATTATCTCATTAACTTTAACACTGATTCAGAGTTATATTTTTAACACCAGTCTTTTTTAACACCGATCTTGGTGTGGATTATATAAACACCAAATAGTGTTGATTTAACACTGGTAGAGTTAATTTAACACTGGGGATTTTCCTGTGTATGCTGGTTCAAGGGCATGTGAAGACATTCATGATTGTTTATTTTTCGCCTCAAACAAAACAACTGACATGGCCCCAGTTACACAAATCGTCATCATTACATTATTAACGTGATGCTGATGCATATGCAAGATATAACTTGTCCTTAGTGTCTGTTATAGGCTTTATTCACAGCAGAAAGGCTTGCACCCCTCAGGGTATGTGATGTGACACGATTTGAATAAAACAACAAAAACAAGTATAAGACAATAAAAACGAGTTGTTTTGAAATAGTCAATTGTGCCGCACACTGTGATCATCCTATTAAATTACAGGAACTAATTCATGTGGATCATGGCTTGAGGTTTATACCTTTTCTAAATAGCACAACTGTTTATTTGTGACAGTTCTGCCCTGATGGCACAACACCATGTGATGCTGTGTCTTGCAGAAAAAAATCCTGTAAATGTTTGAATGCATTAGATGGTTCACGGTCACTTCAGTTCTATTCAAGCAGTAAAACAGACTCGATGGGTTATATATTTGCATTGCAAAACTATGTTAACATGTGTACACTTCTCATAATTCAGAGGTTATTGTAGATACCATGAAATTGCTGTTTTTTTGGTATCTACTGAAGCAGTCAGTGATGAACCAAGGTAGGCAGTATACAGCAGTATGATATAATGTAAAATATAATGTTTATGTAACACATTACAAAAATTTGGCAATGAGAAGGGTAAATGCTTACTTTTTATTGTTATGATTGTAAAGGCTACAGTGTGTGAAGAGTAGTTTGAATTTGGGTATGATGGTGGGTATTTTAATACATCAGTGGCAGCTCATGACTGCTCTTCCGAGGGGTGCAAATTCAAAATAAGTGTTCGGAGTGCCATGTGTGTTGCTTGTGTTTTCAAAATATGTGTTTGTTGTGTCATGTGAACCATGTGCATCACGTGTTTTGTCAAAATAAGTGCCTGCTGCACACACGTCAAAACCGTTTATGATACAGTTTCCCATAGATCTGAAATTTACTTGTGGTGGTAGCTGGTGAAAAGGGCAATCATTATTATCCACTGACAAAAAATGGTCTACATGTGACAAAGAACTAATAATGTGTGACACAACACAATACTTTGATTTATTAAACATTAATATTAATTTCACATTATAGTTCATTAATCTAACCACCCCAAACTTTCTTTGCCATGAACAAAGCTGACACTGTTTATCAAAGCACCACGAAAACACTTAATGTTTTTGCACTGATATATGAAGTAATTTGATGACCCCTTTTATCAAACTCAATATATACAATACTATGTATATAGCCTATTAATAGACAGTGCAGGTCTATAGATTATAAATGTGACTGATGTTATAATGGTAATAATTTCTATTAGATAGGCACTTTTACTGCTTCTGCTTTCCATTTCTCTTTTGCCGATTAAAAAAGCTTAATCCACTAATTATTTCAGATTTAAAAGTCTACTTGCTGTCCCGATGACAGACTTTACATTACAGCTTTGCGTTTTTTATATCCTGAGTCAGCTAGAGCTTTGCTCGTTCAGTATTAGCA